>NC_081407.1:243004619-243327744 GCF_030272615.1 Cryptomeria japonica | reverse complement strand
ATATTTTATAGTAGTACACTCCTACACACTAATAAAACACAAAGTAATTTAGTTTGCAAATAATAAAACACTCCTACACACTAATAAAAGACAAAGTAATCTAGTTTGCAAATAATAAAAAAAACATATGCATTTACCTTGCAGAATACCAAAGATGATGGCAATGAAAATCAATTATGATTAGTGGATAAGTATATGTCTGGTTTTGAAAGGGAAAGCACTTGTAACCTATAAAAAAAGTTAAATGATGTTCAACACTGTAATTTAGTTGTTATTTTACCATTGGATTTGTATTTATAAACATATTTATACATGATACATACCTTCAAAGCAATGACATTAGAGTGTTGGATGTTGATCACCAGTGAAAGCTTAAATGTAAAAGCAGTGGCAACCTAGAAATGTATTGGCACTGTACAAAGCCAATCAATGTTTATAGTTGTTCCCAAAGAAAGAAGTTGACCACAAAGAGAACTTATTCTAAATGGATTGTATTGTAGACATGTATATCCATTTGATGTATATCATCTTAAACTTGTGAGAAATAAATTGTAATTGTATGCAGATTTTCTTGTGACTAATAAAGTGTATTATGAAATTGCAAATGTATGTACCAGTTGTAGAATATAAATAATATTAATTGGAGGTAATTACATTTTTTACTGGTGTTGTATTTGGTTAATGTGCTGTGTTTTAAATTCTAAAGTTTGTTTTTGGTAGTGCTTCTGTAATCTGCAAAGTATAAAGACAATAGAAACAAAAGTTGGCATCATTGATTGTAAAAGTTATAGTCATTTGCATACCCTTGTAGGTTCTGTTTGTTGACCTGGTTTCTTATTTGATTCCTGACAAATACAAGAAGACTTGCAAGTACAAGAAGAGGAAATTTTTTGGTAACTATAAGAAGAAGCATATTTGCAAGGAACTCAAATAGTTGAGAAAACAGTGGATGGAAGATGTGTACCCGTTGTATCAGAGTTTTCACATCCAATAGCCTCATTCAATTTTAATTGAATTTAATATTGGTTACATGTGATGTTGATCTTGCAAAGTGTGAATATTGTAATGTCTTGAAATAAATGATATAAAATATATAGTATGTAAAATTGCAATGAAGTTGTATTTGGAGTACTTGTTTAATTTTGTGTTGCAAGTAATTTTCTTTCATGATCTGGGAAAGGATCAGCAAATGAACTTCTTCTTTTTTCCTTAGTATGGTTGGTGTAGCACCTTTCAACCTTGAGTACCTTTCGTAAGTGAAAGTCAGGTGAATTCGTAGGTGGTTAATTGATTTCACTTTGGAAAACATTGTAAATGTAAGGCCTTGTTTCTCTATTTTGCCAATGTCAACTATTGCAAAGTCTAGTGTCAGACCCTACGATTTGTGAATAGTAATAGCCCATGCCATTGTTAATGGAATTTATGTGCAGTTTCTCCTAGTAATTGGTGTTATGGGAACATGTTTTGGATTTGTTGGATCCCATGATGGGCTTCTATAATGTTGGAAGAGGACCACCACATATTTTTCCAGATTGGGTGGCTTAGAACCTGCATCATAAACAATCATTTTGATTTGACCCAAAGCACCATTGATAAGGTCGACTTCTATCCATTAATTTGCAATAAGAAATACTTCTTGGTCTATAGAAAGAAGAATTTCAAATGATAGTTGTTCTTCTTGGTGTGTTTGTCTATCTATCTCTTGTGCAATGATTGTTATTGCATGTGCAATGGGTGAGTGCAATTGTTTCAACATTTTAATGTTATGTGTGGTTCAAGCTGCATTTGTTGCAAAAAAATGCTTCTGTTGGTTGAAGTGGTTGTTCTGATCAAGTGTAAAAGAATTGGTTGACCGCATCTGTAGGATTTCCAAATTTGTTTGAGGTGGCATTATGTTGTGTATATTAAGCAACATTTTATGGAACTGCATCTTTGAGGGGCTTGTACCTTGTTGTCAAAATGAAACATCCAAGGTGACAACATTATTGAAGGTGTGTCATAGAGCCAGTACTGTTGAGTGAGATGCATATAATGGTTTATCCATAACTAGGGGAATTTGTGCAAAATCACCAACCAAGATGATTGAGAGTGTTGTAAATGATTCATGTTATTTGGCGGGGAAAGCTTCTTGCAATCTCTTACCAATCATCATCAGTAATTGAGGACCAACAAAGCTCATTTCATCTATCAAAATGTAACATAAATGTTTGCATTGCTCTTGAAACATTAATAGCGAATGGACTTGTTAAGGGTTAATATTTTGGTTTGCTGCAAGCTCAAAGTTAGCAAGTGCATTTGAATGTATGTTGCCTAGGGTGTGGGCTGATTGACTTTTCTCTGTTGAAATGAATTGAGAAGCTTTTGTATGCAACATTTCATTAGGTACGGAAACACTCCAATTAAATTGATTATCAAAGTCACCTTTGCCAAGTATTTGAAGAGTAGCAATGTCAAAGTTGTTTGATGCTCCCATTTGTTGCAAGAACTCCCATTCATAGTGGTCTTGATCAGTAGATTGTGGAATATCTTGTGATTGCAGTTCTTCGCTATTCTATGTGGTCATGTGTTCTTCAATGCCATTTACATGCCAAAATATGTAATGTGTACCCTGAAAATGTTTCCAATTTATTATAGTTTCATCAGTTGAGGTACCAATGTGTAGAGGGATGCTGCGGAGTGGTTTGTACAAAAGTAATTCACTCCAACAGAAACTTTCAAAAGTGTTGTCATCTTCTGAAGGTAAATATTTATACTATATGTAGACGTTTACAATTGTTGGTACCTTTCTTCTTATCCATTTAGATGATTTGCATTATTCAGAGTAAGTATATTGCTGAGAAGAATGGAGCAAACTTAGGTTTGCTAACTCTGATGGTCTTTTCATGTAATTAAAAATGAAAGAAATGGATGTCTGTGAACCTTCATCACAATTTATTATACATTGAAAGATTTTTTTCCTAGCATTGAGGGTCACAAATTGACATGTGCAAGAGATCAAGGGGAGTTTATGCAGCATGTGGCAAGTTTCTTGAGTGCTAATGTTCCTATCAACAACAATTCCCATCATGAATCTCTGATATGCAAATAGAATTGTATCTTCTGAATTTGTTGATCCAACAATTCATTTTAACAAGTCAGTATAGCTTTCTGATTTATGTTCAGTTTTGGATGCGTATTTTGAGATATATTGTACAACTGCCCTTTTTGAGCATACTGCCTGACAATCAGCATTATCCCTCCATATGGAAATCATCGTTGGGTTGTTACCATTGAGGCGATAATCATTCCTTGCTAGTTTGTAGGATGGGTTATTATTGTGGTCTAAATTTAATGATGATTCATGCTGTTCAATCCAAGGTGCTTTGTACCGACATTACAGTGTTGAGTTTTTCTTTTTCTCAAGCAGGTATACTCTGAACACTTTGTATGCCATTGAACAACATTCACCAATTAGGTGTAATCGATGCAAGGATTAGATCTAGATATGACATATGTATCTGAAAGACATGGATCTGAAATTGTAGGTATATACTACCTATTTAAGCAATCCACTTTAGTGTGTGGATTCCATGCTATGATGTACTGGTCAAAGAAGTTCTTAACTGATTGGATACTTTCATGGTCTTACAAATCAAGGTTGTCAATTTTAGGTTCTTTAGGAAACCAAAGAAATCCATGAATATGGGAAAAGCCTCGGTGTTGCCATTTGTATCTGTACTAGTGATCAATGGCATACAACTGTTTGACAATGACTTCATCATGAAAGATCTGAAATCTTAAGTGTAAGTATAAAGCTATTATATGTGGATTATTGACTAAATTGTTAATAGACTGCCTTCTGTTGTGGTGAACCATAGTTGAATGTGTTTTTGGGAACAACTTATGCAGGTCAGGCCATTTTGTATCAGCTAAGCTTAGAGTAAAGAATAGCGTAGGTGCACCTTACTGTTCTATCATTGTCATAAGGTCTCTATGGGATTTGCTCCAAAATGCACGTGTTCCCCACAAGGAGGCAACATATCGCATGATATGATTTGGTTATTCATTTGATGGTGTGTTTTGCAGGTATTCTCTTAAAGCATGAAGATTCAGTGGAGGAGAATCTTTTAAATTTGTCGTTATGAAAACAACAGTTGATTATTGAGATATATGTCTCATCATAAGATTATAGATATAATATATAAAACGGATATGGTGGCCAAATCTTTGATCAAAATATTTGATCAAGTGCAAAGCATATTCATGCAATTGTACATACCTTGTTCTCTCCTGAAGTGGTAAAGCCATTCTAGTAGGGAATAGTGTGGGGAATGCCATTGAAAGTAGGCCTTATATATTGTACTCATTGATAGGTGATGTATTGATTTGTGGCCAGGGGACAACATTGTTGTTGGTATTATCTATATGTAGGATTGTTTTGATTGCATCAAGTTTAGGTATTGAGGATGGAAGTCATGGAATGAATGAAGAAGAGTTTTCTATTATTTATTCTTCATTGTTAATGTTTGGTGCATCAGGAATTTCTTGTACAGGTTCTTCTAGAGGTGATGGTACTAAATGCAAAAGATTTGAAATGTCAGTGCATTGCTCTATTAATAGTTGGGTTGCATCTAAATCAATGAAAATGTTTTTATAGAATTGGTCATGCTTTATTTTGTAGGTCAATGCACTAATGATGTGATATCTATTCACGTAATAGTCATAGGATAGTCCTTGTAAATTAGTTCTATGGACAATAAGGATTTCCAAATGCTGAATTTTGTGAGTTAATGATAATGTAATTCCTGAAATATCTCGTGGGAAGTTAATTGTGTGACCAAAATACTTATATTGTCCTCCTCTTGCATGTGTAACTTCCAAAACAGGGGCAATCCTTGCTATAAGCATTTGTTCTAGTTGAGAAGGAAACTTTAAAATAGAAGGTTGCTCACCTGGGTACATATTGTTTGATAATGAGAAATGGTGATGTCCCCTTTCAGAAGAACATCTCATGCATATCAGTGCGTGGTTGATATTTTAATAGGAATGCCCACATAGATTTCTTTACAAACAATACATGCTTCCATGACCTTATATATTTCTTTAAAAACAATACATCTATTCTTTTCATAGTAAGTTCTATTGGTTTTCTTTCTCCTCCATTTGATGGCATCACCTTCTTGAGTGGAAGGTTGATTAGATATCTAATAGTTGGAAGAGAATATAGGTATGTTAGAATTCTCATAACTAAAGAGAGAAAGCATTGAAGTATGCATTAAGAATGAATGGGAATTAAAAACTGCTTAATCTAATTTGTATTGTTTTATTGTTTAGTTTGGTGATGGCCATTTTGTTGCGAGATTTATTTTTTATGTAAGAGTTCAAATTTACTAATGTATTTTTTCCTAAATATATTCATTACCTATGAGTTTTCTTGCCAAAGCTATTATTGAAATATACATATGCACAGATATAAAAATTATACATACAAACATATGTGTATATATATGTACACATGTATATATACATGTCAATAAAGTATGAGAATACCTATATACATAGATATGAACATATATAAATAGACTTGTATATATATATTAAATTCTATAATTGTGTATAAATATAATTTTGTATATTAGGTGGATAGAAATCATGTTGGCTTCTTAGTATAGACATGGTTGGCTGAGTAATATTTAAAAAGGTATGGGTATTGGAAACTGGTTGATTTAATCTGTATTGTTCTTTTATGTTGTTTTGTTGTGGTCATTTTGTTACGAAATGTATTTAAGGTGTGATTTTCTGACCGTAGTGTTTACCTATGACTTCCCTTTCCAAAGGCATTATTGAAATATACATATGCACATATATAGTAATTTTTTTTACATACAGATGCATGTATATATATACACATGTATATATACATATCAATCAAATATGTGAATATTTGTATATATAGATATGCACATTTATAAATACACGTGTATATATATTAAATTCTATAACTGTGCATAATTATATTTTTGTATAGAATTTGTTTTGTATACTAGGTGGATAGAAATCATGTTGGCTTCTTAGTATATACATGGTTGGCTGAGTAATATTTAGAAAGGTATGGGTATTGGAAATTGGTTAGTTTAATCTATACTATTCTTTTGTGTAGTTTTGTTGTGGTCGTTTTGTTATGATATGTATTTAAGGTGTGTTTTGTTGATTGTAGTGTTTACCTATGACTTCCCTTTCCAAAGGCATTATTGAAATATACATATGCACAGATATAGTATTTTTTTTACATATAGATGTATGTATATATACACTTGTATATATGCATATCAATCAAATATGTGGATATATGTATATATAGATATGCACATATATAGATACACATGTATATACATAAAATTCTATAAGTGTGAATAATTATATTTTTGTATACCTGTACAAATAGATATGCAAAAAAAAAAAGATATTTATGTCCATATATATATATACTTTCTGTAAATATTTATTTATTTACTAATACTTATATATGTGTACATATATACTTAAGTATATTCATATGATACACAAAACATGCAAACAAAGATAGAAATGGAAGTAATGAAATGCATAGGAAAGTACATTGAATTATAAATACTTTTATATGAGAGAAATTTGAAGGAAAGCATTATGTATTCTGGAAGGTAATTAACCAACATACATGAGTATACAGTCTCTATATAAGATTATAAATAAGAATCTTTACATCATAGGCAAAGAGACTAATTAAAGCTGAGAATGTAAGGTAAAAAAAATATTGAAAAATGTGTTGGGGTTATAGAAAGTTCATAGTTGAATAAAATAATTTCTCAATAATTATTAATGCCTGAAAGAAATAAACAACTGGAATTTTTAGATAAATGTAAATATGTAACTGTAGAGGAAAGCATGAACAATAAGTACTTATATATGAGAGAAATCTCAAAGAAAGCAAATTTATTTTGCAAGGCAATTAACCAGCATAGACGAGTATGCAGTTAAACATATTGTCTAATGCAAGAGCGAGTTTTTCTCAAAGAGTTTGAAAACTTGTATAGTTAGATGTGTATAAACATATAAACATATATATTTATTGGTTAATTTTGATTATAATAGTACATGCAAAAGTAATAAGAATGAGAGTAAATTTTTTTATGTGGTAAGGAAAGAATACCAAAGAGATAAGAGTGTAATTTTAATGCAATTTGCTATTTATATAAGAAATATACATATACATATACATATATATAGATGTAGTCATGTATCCATAGAAGATGATTGTTTGTATTTGTAAGTAGAATTATCTGAATATACAAAAAAGTTGTACATAGTGCAGTATTCAAAGGAAAAGTGATAAAGCTATGAAGACATCTATATGCAAAGGTACGTGTAGGAGTGTAGTACTATAAAATATGTTAAATTTTCAGTGTAATAACTATATCATGAACATAAAGTTTTGTAATTAGGCAAAATACCTAATAAATCTAAGCTTGTGTAGATCGGCGAGCAATCTCTGTGAGTAATGCATCACACTCAGATTTATTGTCAACAGAGGAGACTTTTTTTATCATGACTTTCATCTTTGATTCAGAGTTGTACGTATCAGTAGAAACCAATAGTGTGAATGAGTAGTGATGTGAGACAAGTTTATTAATCACAAAGCAAGGTATTTCTTTTGTTGTGGCATCGTTTTCCAGTGCACAAAGCTCTTTTGCATTTTTCTTTATCAATTGAGTTACAACCTCATCAAATGTAGTAGCCCAAATAGTACCTGTTGCATCCTGTAGCTTCACTCGTAAAAGGTAACTATAATTGCACTCTGGCATGGTCATTTCACATCTACGACAAAACCATGAATCACCAACCCGTTGAGTGCATTTATTTTTACAAGGCTTTCTTTTCACTTTTAGTGGACAAGGTACGTAACAAAAAGTTTTATCTGTTCTCTTTTACAAAACGTAGAACAACCAGTAAAGTGGTTTGAATAGTTTCTAGTTTCACACTCATACACTCATGGATTGATGAAATTGTCATTCTAGTATATTTATCATCAATGTGGGTAGTTGCTGGAGAGAAAACTACTACAAGCAAAGGCTAATTTCCTCTTAGTATTAGGGGTTCTACCTTTGGAAAAAGGTGGATTAATATGTAATGTTATTGTAGCTATTATGTTTACAACCTTATCATTAAAATAACCAACACCATCATCAAACAAAACAAGTATAAGAACACTATCACTGGTTAACATGTTTTTTAACTCGGTTCCTCTTTGTTTAGACATTGGGTCCCATAGGTTGATAACAATTGTTGACCCTGATAGATCGTTAATTCTAACATCTCGCTTCTGTGTTTGAGTGCCATTGTTCCTATGTATTGGAATGATATCTCCAATGTTAAAAACAACACCAATGATGTCAACCAATATATTATTGGTTAGCTGAACACTTCACTAATACGAATGAAAGGAGAGTGTTGTTCATTTTGTTCTTCTTCACTACTGCAGCATTTTAATATGCATACATTAGACAGGGTGATCTCTAAATGGTTATTCAGTTTGTTGTATCTAGTGTTTGCTTCCTTAATGGACCCCTTAGAAATAACATAATGTGAACCTACTTCCACACGGTTAGAATGTAGCTTAGCTATTTCGCCAAAATAGGTAACTCTAATTTCATAGCCCTCGGTGTCGATAATGTCACAGCTAAAGACATGGCCATTCTTAGTGGTTTTGTTTTATGGCTTTATAGACCATTTATGAGTAACTCTGCCTTTGATTGTTCGTTTATTTTGGTATGGATTTAAACTTTTGATTGGGCTTATATTTTTAGAGGTTGTACTTTAAGGGGATGACAATTCAATAGAAAATTGAAGAGAACGTTTAGATGATGATGGTGTATCCTCATTCATCATTTTTGGTTGTTGTTCTTTGAACAAGTATACTAGTTTTCCAAAGAATGGACAATCACTTTGTTTTACTTGTGAACTAAGTATTATAATAGTCCTATAAAATGAAAAGACTTTTCTTTAAGATACTTTCAACTATAGCTGAAAACAATTAAATAGTAAAGAAGGATATTTTATTTAATAAATATAGTTTGTTTCCTACCTTGTGTTCAATACGTATCTACATGTATAAGTGGACAATAGTACTATCGAGCCTATTTTCAGAGTGTCTGAATCTATCAGAGTGGCATACTTAGGAAAAATTACTAACTGCATGTATGTGCCATCAGACAACACTAGTCTATATCTGTCTATATCATCTTTGCTACTCTGCATTTTCTGAAATGATAAAACTTGCAGCAATGCTTAAGGAAGTTCATCCCCAGCATTGATAGATTGAATTACAAATGGGGTAGGGGCATAGTCTTGGGTATTTTCCAACAAAATAATAATATCAATATAGAAGATTTAACATCAAGGGCTACTAAGACATATATGTGCTTATTTGTTAATGTAAAGTTTGTTGTTTTTCACTATATGTAATTAAGCTATGTAAATTAAAGGCAACTTAACTATATTTGTCTATGCTATGAAAAAGGGTGCATGCCATAATGGAAAGGGTGGAATAAAAAAGAAAGATATATTATGAAAAAATTGACAACAAAGTGTTCTTTTTGAAAGGGTATAATGTATTAGCTTAATGATGTATCCATTATTTATTATTGTATAGATTCAGAGATGTTTGGTGCAAATGACATTTTGGATACAAAGCTTTAAATTTTAGAGAAATCTCAGAGTTAAAAGTATAGGTCAGTATAGGATATTAACAAGTAATTAATTTATTTCAATATATAAGTTATATTTACTAGAAGAATGCAATATCGTATATATTTCCATCAAATAAAGTTATCGACATGTAAATATATGTCCACAAATGAAAATCTGAATGAGTTGGAAAGTATTTTGCATGTTTTTCAAAAAATGTAAAAAATGAGGGAATGAAATTTAGCAGCGAACAAAGATGTACTTTCAGAAGAAGGTTAATTTACTTGTTTGTTATTTTCAAAATGGTTTCAGATTCAGTATGATGAAAGAAGTCTTGTCGTCTAGACTAGTATATTGCCTTGTAGAGTAAAGTTGATTGTGTTCCTATTATGATGTTTCAAATATTCTGTTAGAACAGATTGAAAGGCATAATGGATTGAGTAATTCACTGTCATTGGAAATTGTAGTTTTTTTTTTTTGCGTGGTTTTATTATTTCAATCTAATTCTAAAAGTGTCTCTTATGCATCCACATTTGTTGGTATTTAGGAATCCATCAGGTTGGACAATTAAAAGTAACTGGTGAACTAACATAAAAAAAGGTAAAATTCTATCTACATTTTGGGTGTATGGATGTTTCTATTACTTTACTTGTAATAGGTATATGAAAATCAAATTATAAAGTTTGACTTTGTGATTTTGACATTTAACAATCAAGTACAAGGATCACAAAGTATACTTTTAATTTTAAAATATAATCAAAACATGAGTTCAATTGAGCAAATAGTAATATGCATATATATTTATTGATATTTAAGAATCTATCAGGGTAGACCAGTAAAAGTAAGTGGTAAACTAAGATAGAAAAACTAAAATTGTATCAACATTTTTTGGTGGATAGATGGTTCTATTAATTTTCTTCTAATAGGTATATGAGTACCAAAATATAAAGTTTCAGTTTACAATTTAGACATTTAACAATCAAGTACAACGAACATAAAGTTTAATCAAAAAAAGAGTTCAACTCATCGAAGACTCAGTAATTAAAGAGAGAGAGGATCTACCTATGGAACCCATCCAACTTGGTTATCATTAAATTTAAAGATCTTGTCTCCAAACATGATAATGGCAAGTGGATTAGTTAACTGTTCAACAGTTGGTATGGGAAGAGGGCATAGTACCATACTATGTATGGAAGTAACAAAAGTGGAAGAAGTAGTGGGGGTGTTTGGTGATTTCTTGGCCATTTTACATTCATACTGATGAATTATCTTTCTTAGGTTATCCTTTATCTTGTTTCTCTCTTGCAACATCTTTCTAATGACATTGTTAATATCCTTGGTTTCTTTGATTCTTCTATGCATTGTAGAAATTTGGTTGTGTTAATGTGGCTCTTTTCTGTTGGAACCACAAAATCAAAATCCATCACTTTAAAATTCAATACAAGAGAAATAAGAGCCTATGTCAAAGAAAATCAAATCTTTTTAGGAAATGCAAAAAAAATAAATTATTGCCTCGTTACAAAAAACATTAACTGAAAACGTAAAAAACCAAAAAGTCACAGGACATAAAGAAATCAAATGAAAATAACAACTGAAATGAGAAGACAAGAAAAGTATAGTAATGAATTTCAATTAACAAAGTATACAATTACTTTACATTCCAGGAAAAATCAAATTGTTCATGAGTAGCTTCCAACTCACGAAAATGGAAATACGGTGGACTATGTAGTACTGTGCTAAGACATTACCAACACAAGGAGAGGGAACAGTTCAGGATTAGTAGCGGTTGAAGGTGACAAGGACAAAATTATTCACTGGTACATATAAACAGTGCTGTGAGGAGAAACAACCAGTCAATAGAAAATAAGGTGGCCAGAAAGTCTTATAAAAGACTAATTGATCATGAGTATATTATCTTCCTAAAATTGTTATTGTCCATGAACCTTTTTATGATCCTCTAACAAATAAGCTTATCTTCATACAAGTATAATTTCATAATACAATCTATTTCCCACAAGTTTAAGATAATATGCATCAAATAGATATACATCAAAAGGATGTATAACATGCTAGTGTTACGAGTATGAGGGGTGAAGGGTGGATGACAAAAGTTTTTAGGGTTAAGTAAATAGTATTGGTTGGGATTAATACAGTCTACAATACAAACCATTTATAACAAGTACTCTTTATAGCACTTTTATTCTGTACAATATTACAATCTACAATGCAAAGCATATATAAAAAAACTCTTCATGTCACTTTCTTTCTGTACATCATGTTGTATTTAACGACATGGGGGATGGTGGGTGATCAATTTCTTATTTTGCGAAAACTTTAAACATTGGTTGGTTTTTGTACAGTGCCAATACTATATATTATATATCAATAAAATATTCATTCCAACTCTCATTACATTCTCTCGTTATGATTTTTTGATATTTTCAGGTTGCCACTGGTTTTATATTTAAGGGTTTGGTGTTTGTTAACATCCAACACTCTAATGTCATTAGTGTGAAGGCATGTGTTCTCTATAAAAATATTTCTAAGTACAAATTCTATCGCTAAATAACAAATAGGCCAAACACAACATGAGAACTATACACATCAATGGTAATACAGTGTTGGACATTAAGCCAAACAGAACCCTAAAACCTAAAACCAATTGCAATTCTCTTATGGTTTGTTGATTTTCTGCCATTAAATACTATTTGCAGGTTACAAGTACTTGCCACGTCAAATCCAGACATATACTCATCATCTAACCGTAATTGCTTTTCGTTACCATCATCTCTAATACTCTGCAAGGTATGGTTTGTCGATAATTTGGAAAGTAAACTTCTTTCTATTTTAATGGCTTTACTTTTGGAATATTTTAGGTTTATCGATTTCCTGTCATTGGATACTCTTTGCAGTTGGTAAGTGCTTACACTTTACATGGTTTTTATGATTTGGTAGCATTCTGTATAATTTTCCACTTTGTTACATTGAAGCCTTTTACTCTGTAAGTTTATTTTTTTTAAAATGCTCTTTCGTTTAGTCCATTCTCTCAACAATAAAACATGTACTTTCATCTCCTTGGTATTTCCCTAGTTATGCTATTCATCATGAACCTTGTATCCAAAATGAGTATATGAGGATCATGATCAAGAAGGAACTTAAGAAGACAAGAATAATATATAAATTCAAATTGCCATTGGTTTTACATTTAAGGGTTTGATGTTTGTTAACATCTAACACTCTAATGTCATTAATATGAAAGTATGTGTTCTCTATAAATATATTTCAAATTACAAATACAATCACAAAATAATAAATAAGCCTAACACAATGTGACAACCATACACATCAATGGCATTACAGTGTTGGGCATTAAGCCAAACAAAATCCTAAAACCTTAAACCATTTATAATTCTGTTACAGTTTGTTGTTTTTCTGCCATTGAATTGTATTAGCAGGTTACAAGTACTTTCCATTAAATTATGTTTTAAAGGTTTTTTTGCTTTCTTCATTGTGTGGAGTATTTTGCTCTGCAAGTTTTGTTCTAAGGTTTATTGTTTCCATCTTTGTGATCTCTTAGGTCACCTTCAAAATAAACTGCTAGGGTTCTATTACTTTGCAAGGTATACATATTTCCTATTTTAATTGGACACCCTTAATTTGCAGGGTTATTATGTATTTGTTATAATGCCATTAGATTTTTGTGGGTGTTTCCTAATGCAGTTAAATTGTTGTGATTTGTCACTTTGAGTCTGTGAGGTATATACCTTTGTGTTTAGTTAGTGTTCGGTTTTTCATTTTCTTGCTTCTCATTGCTGTCAAGTTTGTTACTCTGGAAGGTATGTTTCCTTTTTTAATGTTTTTTGTTTCAACATATTTTAGGTTTTCAGTTTACTTGTCATTGGATACCCTTAATTTGCAAGGGTTTTTGTATATTTTTACCTTGTACCATTTACTGTGGAAGGTAAATGCCTTTCTGTTTAATTAGTGTTTGTTTTTTGATTTCTTCTAAAATGAGGTTCTTTCTTTTAAAATGCTCTTTTGTTTATCCCATTCTCTCAATGGCTAAACATATACTTTCATCTCCTTGGCATTTGCCTAATTACGCTATTCGTCATGAACCTTGTATCCAAAATGAGTATATGAGGTTCATCATGAACAAAGAACTTAAGTAGATAAGTATAATATATATTTTTTATATGAAGTTATAGTTAGTGCTACGGGTTGTGTGTGGGTTAGCATCCAACATTGTAATGTTGTTAATCTGCATGGTTCAGACCTCCTGTACGCCCTTTATAACACTATAAAATTAATCACCCTATTTGTCTTTTGTTTTGCAATGTACGGTGCTTCTAGGTTATAGGGTACTATTTTCTATAAACCAATTAATACTTACTATTGTAATCACATTTATTTGTATGCCTGTGCTGCAGTTTTTTGGTACTTATAGATTATAAGTTGTTTTTTTGTTGGTGTTCCCTAATGCCGTTAATTTATAGGGTAATTGATGTGATTAGTGACTTTGTGGACATGAAGCCTTTTACTCTGCAAGGTAAATACCCTTCTATCTATAAAGGCTATAAATTTTGGAAAGGATTCATTCAAAAAAATGATTCCTTGGATTGTATAAAAGATAAAAGAAAGCATTACACAAGGTCAGAATCGTGCAAATGGACAACACCAAAAATGTTGGGATTTAACCCAAACTCGACTAGATAAATTATAAGCACTACCAACTGCTAAGAAAATGCAATGACAGGAAAACAACAAATCTAGTTGCTAGTGCTTTTACATTTTAGGGTTCAGTCATGGTTGACATCCAATAGTATAATGTCATTACTCTGAAGGGATGTCCCCTCTATAACTATATTTGTAAATTCAATACCAACCATATATGATAATCCATAAATGCCTCTGCTAAAGAATATCAATCATTCTTGGAAAATAGAGCAAATGCTAAGTTCAAATAAATTTCACATATTCTGCACAACATAAACCCTATAAACATATCAGAAAGGATTCTAAGAGCATAATTTAGAAATAAAAAATTTGCTTACCTCTAAAGCTTTGAAAAGAATCTTACCTTGTAGAGTATAACGAGTAACAAAATGTCAAAGTCCTGCAGAGTAATAGCATTACACTATTGGAGGTCAACCCAAAGAGAACCCTAAAACCTAAAACCACTTGCAACCCAAAAGCAAAAGGCAATGACAGGAAAATATTAAACTTGAAACATCATAAAACGAAGGCGAATTGTAAAAGAAGAACCTAAAAAGTGAACACTAACCTTGCAGAGTAAAAGGCTTCATGGCTAGAAAGTGTCAAACAACACCAATAACCTTGCAAATTAATGGCACTAAGAAACACCCATAGAAAAAGACCTTAAAATCTCTAAGCACCCAAAAGTTGCATAACATGAAATCAAAATCTAATGACACTATAACAAATACGCAAAAAGCTTGCAAATTCAGGGTATCCAATGACAAGAAAACAAAATACCTAAAATATGTCAAAACAAAAACTGTTAAAACAGGAAACATACATTCCAGAGTAACAGACCTAACGGAAACGAGAAGCAAGAAAATGAAAAACCAAACACTAATTAAACACAAAGGTATTTACCTTGTAGACTAAAAGGCTTCACAGACTCAAAGTGACAAATCACAGCAATAAACTTGCAAATTAACGACATTAGGAAACACCCACCAAAAATCACCTTAAAATATATAAGCACAAAAAAGATGCATGACATGAAAACAAAATCTAATGACACTATAAAAAATACACAATAACCATGCAAATTAAGGGTATCCAATGACAAGAAAAAAGAAAACCTAAAATATGCCAAAACGAAAACCATTAAAACAGGAAACATAACTTGCAGAGTAAAAAAGCTCATGATAGTTTGTTTTGAAGGTGACAAGCACTCGCAACTTGCTTAAAAAGTCGGCAGCAAAATCCCTTCACGGACTCAAAGCGACAAATCACAATAATAACCCTACAAATTAACTGCATTAGGAAACACGCATAAAAAAGTGCATTACGTGAAAACAAAATCTAAGCATACTATAACAAATACGAATATCCCTACAAAATAAGGGTATCTAATGAAAACAAAACAAAAAACCTAAATTATTGCATAACGAAAAGCATTAAAATAGAAAACATACCTTGCAGAGTAACAGAGCTCACGACAATTTGTTTTGAAGGCAACAAGCACTCGTAACCTGCTTAAGAAGTCGACGCCAAAATCCAAGTAGATCACAAAGATGGAAACAATAAACCTTAGAACAAAGCTTGCAGAGCAAAACACTTCACACAACGAAGAAAGAAAAATACCTATTAGGTTATACCTTGCACAGTAACAGAGTTTACGACAGTTTGTTTTGAAGGGGACGAGCACTCGTAACCTGCTTAAGAAGTCGATGCCAAAATCCAAGGAGATCACATAGATGGAAACAATAAACCTTAGAACAAAACTTGCAGAGCAAAACACTTCACACAACGAAGAAAGCGAAATACCTATTAGGGTTACGCGGCGGCTATAACATTCTCCGACCAACTTTTACATCCGTGCGCATGGACCGAGGCAAAAGCAAGGAGCAGATCGATAGTTGGGGATGCATGCCGACCGACACTCGCAACTAGCAACTAGCAGTATGGGCATCACGTGCAGGCCCACGGTGGTTGGCACGAACATGTCATAACGCGCCGAGGGAGAGTTTCCAGCCACTGTAAACATTCGCCCAGATTGTCTTGCACTTCGATGGCAAACAACCCCCACTAAAAGCCTATCGGCTTAATTACGGCTTGGCAGGCTGGTTGTGCTTAATGTGTTTATGGATACATTAACAACATCATTTATTGTTCAACCTTAAACGCTTTCCCTCCTCATACTTGCCCATTAAACGCTAAGTGCAACAAGGAATCCATACTTCCTCTAACTCCATCTCATCTTTTTTTCGCTGGAGAATCGAAGTCGAGGTAAACAAACGAATACATAGCATCCAAACACACAGACACTAGCCACACAAGAAACAACAACAGTTGTTATTTGAGTTATGAGCTTTCCTCTGTCAATATTTCTGTGAGAAGATTTGTAACTTTCACTTTTGCAGAATTTTGAATCTTCTGTGCACAAATCTATGTTTCCAATAAAAGAAGCAGGGGAGGCATCCATGAACCTTGTCCATGAGCTAGGAAGCACTCCAGAAAGACGATTGTATGACACATTTACGTAAGTCAAAGATAGCATGTCACAAAACTGTGAAGTACAGCTGAGAGTTAATTATTTGACAGGTCAAGAATTTGAAGCTGCTGCAAATTACCCAGGCTAGATGGGATCCCTCCACTCAATTGGTTATTGCATATGTTCAGAATAGATGATAAACTAGACACACTGGGAAGAGCAGATGGAATAATGCCTTCATGATTGTTGTCTCCGAGCTCTAGTTGTCTTAGCTCTTGAAGACTGGATATAGAGTCTGAGATTCGTCCCATAATGGTGTTTCCTTACATAAGCAATTTCTGCAGCTTTCTTAAACTGAAAAGGTACAGAATGCTTACAGTAAGAAACTTATTGCTTAAATCAATCTTTAATATACAGTTGGAACAATCTCAAAGCTCAGATGGTATTTCCCATCAGTCTGTTTTAGAACAAATTCAAAATACTGAGCTCCGACAATCTTCCAAACTCATCTAGTATAGATCCAGAGAATCGATTCTCTGACATATCCATCATGGTTATGTTCCTCCATAGACCAAAACTATGGAATGGATCCTTCTAAGTCATTTCTCTTCATGTCGACATATAAAAAGAAGACTTAATTTCTATTTAATGGTTATTATCTATTTAGATGACATTTTTCCAATATGAATGAAGATTTTATTTTATTTTTATCGGTAAAGGCAGAGCCAGATTATATTAAAAATATATAGAATTTACAGAGCAATAGTTTTTAGCAGAGTTCAAAAAGATGCATCCAAATTCCTTCTATTAGAAAAGAAGGAATACAAGCAAGCAATCCATATGAAAGTCTGAGGAAACCCTTTAAAACAAGAATTTAAAGTCTAAATGGCAGAAGCTTACTGCCCTATTAATAGAGATTATAATGAAGTAATCAAAAAACCGCTCGAGAGACATAACAAAAAACATAAGGTAGCTAGAGGGGCCTAGCTTGCATTTTCCTTTTGAGCTTCAGATGACAAATGCTCCTTCCTCGCGCGTCCACAACCTCTGCTCGGTGGGTGACCTCTACCACAGCCATTTCCAGACCCGCGATGACACCTGCAAGCACGACCCCTGCGAGCCTATTCCAAATGAGGATTTTCATCTTCTAGTTTCGGAGGTAGAATACCATTGAGTCTAGCAAACTGAATAAGGTCCTCCTCCCTTCCTAGGTCGTCTGAGTTCTCTCCTAGGAACCACCATTCGAGGTAGCCAAGACCAACACTCGAAAAAACTCTATGTCTATCCAGGTCTTTCCATTTTAGGTCAAGCAGGAAGGGATAATAATTAATTAATTCTCCATGAGCATTGAAGAGGATTCTATCCGCTGGCCAAGGGGCCCCAGAGTCATGAATTGCTTTGTTTAGAATTTCTTGGAGCTCTTGAGTGACCTCCTCAGGGATAAGCTTCATGGTGAGAGACCAAACTGTCTGCTTGGCAAGTTTTAGGTCTACCAGGGAGGCAATGAACCTTGAGGAGATGCTGGTGTTGTCCCGAGGATATTCATCTATGTTCATGTGTTCGCTGCCCAAGATCATCTTCATTGCCAAAATGAGGGGGAAATCCAAGAAGAGGAGGAGGCGCATGAGCCTTAAGTCTGTAATTTTCCTGAAAGAGACTTGACGTGTTGATGCTGAGAGAGAGATTTGAGTGTCTGCTCCGAAACAGCAAGTGGGTCTGGGATACACACTCATGATGAAACCAAAAGGGGGCTCGGACGCCATAGATTGCAATGCAAGCTAATCATCAGAGGAGGAAATGGGCTCTGAGATAAAAAAGCAGAGAGATGGGAAGGAACATGGAATGCAGAAAAGAAATGCGAAGAAGAAGGATGGCACACTGTTTAAAGTTGAATAATGAGGGTTGGGTTTGCAATAAATTTGCCAGCAAAGGTGGCGAAGGATTTTTGTCCTTATCATGCCAACTCTCCCGAACAGGCCATGTGGACTTTAAATTGATTTGACAAATTGTCAGTTGTTTCGAGAGGAGGATCAGCGAAGGCATAGGTCATGACTACGGCTTAGATGCTGTGCCTAATTGCGGGCCCATTCTCCCAAGAAAGGTAGGATTAAATTTGAATTGATATGACCATTAAGCTTAGCCGCCAGGGTTAAATTTAATGTTAACCGTATAGCAAAATGATAAGAGACTTTTGCAAGATCCTGAAGGGATTCTCACATCTAATTGAACCTCTGGGACCCTAGCCTGTCAATTGCAATGGTCTGTATGAGAGACAGGAAGATACCCCTGATCTCAACTATGGAGATAGGATCCTTGAGCGGCTAATTTCGAAAGAACATCTGCCTCTGAGTTTGCTTCTCTGTAGATATGCTTAGCTTCATAATTGTCGATCATGTCCAGGCTTGCGACTATGCTTTCTAGAATTCCCTACAGTCTCCAATTTGGAGTGATTTTCCTCTTGATGGCATTTATTGCAATCTCTGAGTCGCCCTCCACTAAGATGTTATTAAAACCATGGTTAATGCAATCTCTCAATCCGAGTTGTAGAACTTTGAACTCTGCTATGTTGTTTGTGTCTGGGGGATTGGCTTTGCCATTTTCCCAAGGATTGCTCCTTTGTGATCTTTGATTACATATCCTATGCCTGAAGGGCCCAAGTTGCCTCTTGAGGTGCCATCAAAATTTAGTTTTATCCAGTTAGGCTTTGGAGGAGACTAGATAGCAGTCTCTCTCCTATTGTCTTTTTGCCCAAAGGAGGGGGGAATCCTAATCCCATGCTAGTTTTTCCTTATGCTTTCATTCCAAGATGAGAAAACTTTTGGTGGACCCAAAGAGAAGGCTAACTTGTAGTTAACTGAATCCACAATAATCGATTCAATTGAGTTCAAGATTGTTTCTATCTTTCTAGATTTGTTGTCAAATAGCCTGCGATTCCTCACCGTCCATATTTCCCAGACTAGACTTGAAGGGGACAATTCCATGATTGAAAATTTTAAGGCAACAATAAAATAAATGAAGATTTTAAGGCAACAATAAAATATAATATTTCATTTTTATTTTACACATTTTCTACAAATTATTCATAAAAATATCCAATTTCAACACTATATTATTTTCAATAAAAAAATACGTTACATTTTTACTACAAATTTCAATAAAATATCAAACTTCAACAATTTCATTAAAAATGCATTTGACTCTATGCTATAGCCCCTTGAGTTTAAGTTAATATGGAAAAAATTTAAAGTATCAGGAATGAAATGTTGCCTTTGCGAGCCCTCATGGAAAGTTATAACTATTTTGTTCAATTTTAATTTGGACAATATATTTTTGGAAATGATAATGCCAACTTGAGCTTCCATTTGAAAGGTATGGAGATTTGTTCTCAACATCATATTGTGGAATTTAGCTGATCCTTTGACACCATGATTTATATGAATGGCTCTTGACAAACATTATCGATTGGTTTTTCATCATTGCACATACATATTCATTTATTTTTAGTCTGAGAAATAAACTAACCTCCTGCATTTGAAGTTATTCTAAATATTATAAAAATTGAAGTTATTCTAAATATTATAAAAATTGATTACTGTAAAAGGTTACATTTTATTTAATGGGAAGAAAAAGTTAAATGGATAGACAACACTAAGATATTGTTACCTAGAATTCCACAAGTCTTTCCTTTTTTAAAAAGGAACCTCTCAAAAGTATTTTTTCTGTAATTAGCATGAAATTGTTTGGTTGAAATTTGTAAAAGATTGGTGTAGATGTTAAAGATGCAACTCAAATAGGAAAGACAATTTTAAAATACACAATTAATCATCACCACAGAAAATTCACCATTAGGATCAAAACAAAGACATGCTACAATATACATCTCATATTCTTTATCAGACATTCTCACTGATTGCTATCATGTATAATACATTCTTGTTCATTTCTTTCAATTTTCTACATGAATTGAGAAGAATGAACTTAGACATTATTAAATTACAAGGTTTACCAGTGATAAGCCATTAAGTTTTATGCTATAATTGGTATCATTCCAATGTACAAAATATGAGAAGGGGAACACAGTATCAATATTTAAAAAAACATATCTATTAGTCTCCTCTAGAAAGTTGAATTTTATAGTTTAATTAATTATTCTGACAACTGTAATGTTAGAGGAGTAATCCTCCCATTTGCATAATTAATTGCTTCAAATTTTATAGTTTAATTTTTTACTTAAAAGTAGTTGTAATGTCTTGAATCAGTAGAATAGAACAATTTATTTGTGTTACAATTTTGTATTCCTTTCATTTTTCTTTATATGATAAAGAAGATTTTATAATTTTTTGAATTAATAGAACAATTTATTGGTGTCACAATTTTATACAATTTTATATTTCTTTCAGAAAACAGTAATATTAAATTTCTATTGTGACAACAGATTTGACAATAATTTCCTCTAAAAATTTCGGTTCATCGAGAGAAATCCACCTGTCAGAGAGAACTGCTTCAAGTTTATGCATATAAAACTTGGGATACAAAGAAAGGGCTGTCTCATATCCGCATAAGAAAATTCGATCACTCCATACTGTGGCCTGAACATACTCAAGTATTTTAGGGAGGGTTTCCAATTCTCTCCACACATTTTCCTCCCAATCATATTGCTCTATTCTATTGTACATAACTGCAATTAGTCGTCCAAACATAGCATGGACGGACTGTGGAATTGGAGAAGACAAATTAAGTATTGTCCATACTCTTGTGTTGGGATCAAATCTTTGAGTTCTATTGTTACGACTAATGACATAAAACATTCCTTCATAAAAGACACCCCCACAATCGGTCATTTCATAGTGCATGTCAGGAAGAAGCTCCCACTCGTCTTTATCTACTTTATATACTGCTGCTTTACGACTAAAATTGGCACGACTATAACTGAAACTACTAAACTTGACATACCCTCCTGCAATGTAAATAAATCCTTCAGGTGAGGCACAACATGCGAAATCATGTATGCTTTGACCAATTGGAATTTGAGCACCTTGCTTCCATGTATTAGATAATAAATCATATATCAAAATTGCTGAAGTATAATTCCAATTAAATTGCAGGCCCAGCAAAACAAGCTTATTTTTAACACACAGAATGTGAGAAAAATTTGAGATTTGAAAACCAGGGAGAATACGAGTGTACATTATTTTTGATTGATCAACTGGATCGTATATAGATATCGCAGCATGCTGAAGCAAGCAAATATATTTGTTAGCCAAACCAAACTTAATTCTATCTTCGTAGAACTCGGAAGATTCCATCATTTCTTTAGCAGGTTTCAACAACTCTTTAATCTTTGGTTGAGATTCGTATGACACTCTCAATAAGATGTCTCGAAATATTTGTTCAGGGAGTTCCTGCAGAAAATCCATTATCAAGTCTTTTTAAATAAGATATGAAGGTCTAGTTTTTCACACCAAATCTAGATTGTGCAGAAATTAGGAGAATTTTATGCATTTGTGTGTTTAAGGACTTTTAAACTGTATTTATTGCTGTATACTTGGAAAGGCTTCTCCAGATTGAAAGACCACACCCTTTGGGAACGTCCTAATAATATAGACTAAATTAATGGTAATAAAATCTTTTGTTTAAATAATTTTTTAAAAATATCTCTTATGCATGTCAGAGATACGATAGATTTTAATTTGTCATTTAAATAAACTAGCATATTTATATTTCATTTAAATAAACTACCATATTTATATTTCTAAAAATCTAGCATATCTATATTTTTAAAAATCTATGAGAGATATCAATCTTTAAATGAGTTGTAATAGAGAAAGTAATTTTTATTTTCTCTTTTTTTTCAAAAAAAAAAGCCTAAAAAAAAATCATGTATAGAACAAATCTGATAAAAAACAGTCTTCCAAAATTGCATTTTTTTTCTTTAAATGTTTTCAAATCTTCCTTAAAAATGGAATGTGTTTGCATTTTTATTAACGATAAGATAAACTAGATAAGATGTGTAAATATTAAAGGCCATTTTTTCCTAGACATTGACTAATCATTTCTCCCATTTTCAGTCATAAAATGTAATATTTACTTTGAGATTTTAGTAGAAGAATGCATTGTTGAAAATGGGGAAATGATTGGTCAATGTCTAGAAAAATAGGGCAATCTCTTGAAATTCAATCTTTTCTCTTTTTTAAAAAAAATATGATTTTATGTTTGATTTTAGTAAAATAAATGCCTAGAGAGATATTTTTTTATAGGGACTTGAAACCCAAATCCATAGAAACAACAGCTAAATAATAAAAAAGAGGGGCAAAACCCCAAAGAGCCCTACTAAAATAACAACATTAAAGTCTTGGGAAAACCAACAAAAACCTAAACAAGATATCCTAAAAGCTCATAATTCTTCATAAAAAAATTATTATTGATGTCTTACAGGTCCTCCATGATGCTCATCATGGTATGTTTCTCTTGAATCCTGCTCCTAGTCCTAGTAGAAGGGCTTGTACAAACCTACACCTCTGAAATACTATTGATCGATTGAGCCTAATGGATTTTAATATTCTCATTCAACTTTTTGAGGCCTTTGATACTGTTATTTATTTCCTTTTTACTGATCTCAACCAAATTTTTGAGACTTTCCTTAGTGTGTACCAATTATTTCTCCAAGCTAGGAATAATGAAATAGAAAGCACTTTATTCTACATTAAAAGTCAGAAAAAATTGTAATCTTGGGTATTAGATGATGATCCCAAAGGTGGGACCAAAAAGGTGTAGGAGCACAAGTTTTGGACTACAAGGCAAAGGCTTGAGAGACTGAAAAGTCACTAGAGGAGGAGTCACCCCGAACCAGATAATCCTCGATGCGGATGCAGTAATATGAATAAAAGAAAGCCAAACCTTAAGAGTCTTAAACATAGGATCAAGTTGAAGAAGATAAACAAAGTGACCTTCCCGAATATAATAAGCAACCCATAACCCAACCTGATACACACATAAAACTCTATGTTGAATGGCCTAGGGAAAATCGATTAAGGGACCATCACCAACCCACCAATCTTCCCAGAATTGAATCTTTTGGCCATTTTTAAGATTCCATCTCAAGACTTTAAAAATGATAAATTTTGTATTTAAAATATTCATCCAAAGAATCGACACAACTTGAGGGAGAGTAGGGTATGTTGGCAATTGAAACTCATCCCATGGATATCGATTCTTGATTGATGGTTTAGGGTTGTCATTGATGGCAACTCTTCATGGAAATTCTATCCAGTGATTATGGGTTTTGGTGGATGTTATCTAGTAGTTGGTAATGTGGCTTCGATACATCAAGTTAAGCAAATTGATTTTGGTCTAGAATATTTATGGTGTTTGTGATGATCAGATTCATTGATAGGGTGATAGGGCCGACATAAAGAAATTATGTTATCATCATGTGCATGATCGTCATGTGTTTTTGGTGGTTCGGTTTAAGCTGACTCATTGCTACATGTTACATCATAGGATGACTTGATAAATATTTAGTTTGTCGTTGTAGATATATAGGACCGATGTAGAAGTTCATTTTTATATATATGAGAGTGTGTTGTGACCAAGAACTGATGGAGAATATTACTTGGCATAGTTTCATGTGCACATTCTTGATTTAGTAGCTGTTTGAGATAATGAACAAAGCAGAGTTGCAAATTAGTTGCAGTCAGATATTTCACACTTAACTGAACACATCCAAGCATTGTTCGATGCTATTTTTGAGTTTATTCACTATAATTCAACATTGTAAATGATTTTTAAGGCAGTGTGTCTTCTGGGGTTGTATCCCTTATTGTAATTTGAATAGTGAGCTCTAGGTAGTGTTCCTGAATGCAAGTGCATTGTCCATTTTGTAATATTGTTTTTTTAATGGCTATAGTGGAATAATATTATGGGTTCCAATCCTACTGTTGTTTTTCCCATTTGGGTTTCCACATAAAAATCCTGGTCTTATGATTTTGTGGTTGTTTATCTTGTGTTTTTGCACTTTACTTTCTTGCATACACTTTCAATGGTTTCAAACTAAGGCAGGAAATTTAGAAACTGGTAGAACACTGATTCAACCCCCCTCTCAGTGTTCCTTGCATCCAAAAACTAGTATGAGAGCTTAGTTCCTCTGGGGAAGCTTAACTTCTTGAGGAAGGTCCGGGAGATTGAAGCAATGGATTCTGGTTTGTAGAGACAACTTTGTGTGGCACTTGAAGATGTTGATAGTGCAAAAAATTAAGTAAGTTCCTTGAAGAGAAGCTTGAGTGTAACTGAAGATTTCATTGAGCATCTGAACGAACAACTCAACAATTCAAGAGATAAAATGAAAGAGTTGATGGACAAGTTGAAGGAGAAACAAGAGAAAGGTGTTGAAGATCAAAACAATTCTGAAGAATGTGAGAAACTTCCCAGAGAGAATGTTGTAATGAAGAATGAGATGCAATCCATTGTGATGAAGCTAAATAAGGAGATTGGGGACTAGAAGAAGAATGAAGAAAATTTGACTCAATCATTGAAAGACAGATCAGATGAATGCTTCAGGCTTACCTATGAGAATGATCAGTTAAAGCTTGAGCTGACGTAGTCAAGGAATGATGGTCAATAACTAGAGAGGTAGATCGTTTCCTTATGAGATGAACTTGCTACTGTAAATGGATACAAAGATAAATTCAAGGATAACTCAACAATGCTTGAGGAGATGATAGATAGTCAATGACATGGGAAATATAGAAGAGGACTTGGATATGAGAAAAGAGAATTCTTTGGATCTAGACAAAGCAATGCAAAGCCTAATCATTAAAATTGAAAAACCCTCTGGTAAGACAACCTAATGTGCATAAATTAAATGGTATATGTTTTACTTGAAATAACTTTGTTCATATGACAAATCAATGTAGAATTAATATGAATAGTGGGATGATAAATAATACAAAAAATTGTTGTACCTTTATCGATCAGTGTTTCATATACAATAATTTTGGTCACAAGTCAAATATGTGCAAAGAAGTAATGAGTAGCTTTCAAAATAAGAGATGCTATGTTTGTGGGATGTTTGGACATATCTCTAACCAATGCAGGATAAGACCAAATCAGATGAACTTCAGACCTATGCAAATAAATGTTGTTTGCCATGCATGCAACAAGCCTAGTCATATTGCAGAAAAAAGAATGCTCTGGTAGACAAGAACAAAGAAGATGAAAAAGGGCAAGGCAAAGATAGAAGACATTAGAGACAAGCATGAGAAGATGTGAGTCAAAAAAGATGAATCCAAGGTATCTAGTTGATCTGTACTTGAATCCAGTGTAGATTCTTCATCTGGTAACTAAGGTATTTAGGCTTAGGAAGAGACATTTTCATGCAAAATATTGCAGAACTCCTTGGACAGTTCTGTGATCGATAATGGTTGATTTCAAATGTTTGGAGATGGTTATCCAGAACTAATCATGTCAATCTCTGAATCCAGTGAAATGGTTTATGCTGAACAAGGCATTTGGTTGAACCTTACCAATGCATTTATATGAACTTAAAATTAGGGTTTGTGAAGTTAAAAAGGGAAAATGTGAATTATTTCTCACATTGTGAGTGAAGATTTGAATGAGATTTGACAAAAGGCTATTGTGCATCTGACAAGAATAAGAGGTATTTACATAAGTGTGCTTTAAACCCTAAATCTATCAAACTAGGATCTTCTTCTTAAGTTAATACTCCATTGGTAGTTGAGGTTTCCAAAAGAAAAAGATCGCAATTCAAGAAACACCTTTTTAAGTTTGTGGAGGATGATCCAAACGGTCCTTTCTCATTTGTGCCCTATGGATTTTTGCATGTCAATGATGTGAGAGCCTATATTCACTACAGTATTGAAGAAACCCGTAATGAGGCAATTCTTGTAATATATAATAAACATATCAAGGACAAAGATGGAAATCCAAAACAAGAATATGCGTAGTTGCAGAGGAAGGGTTTTATGTAGTTTATGCATTTCTTGGTGTTCGATGAGGATGAGTGGGTGAGATATGTTCTTAGTCATGTGCATGATGAGTTTATCTTGCTAGGCAAACCATATAAGATAAATTTACATGCTTACATCAAACTGGTGGAAAACCCAATCTGAGGAAAGTGTCTAACACAACCCTCACAAAGGTAATCGGTGCTCAGTTTGATAGTAGATCCATGATAATTGAAGATATTTTGGAGAATGATGTAAGATTTGCATCTATGATCATTCTGTATAATGTTTACCAATCCAACAGACTAAAATCTATCTCCAGAATGACAATCTATGCTGCATATCAGATGATGAAGAAGGATATACAATACCACCTATGTCCAGTCCTTCTTGAGGAGCTTCTTAGCAATCTGAAGAAGATAAAATCATACAAGAAGTATGTATTTAATTTTGGCTCTCTAATTTCCCGTCTGGCATTGTATTTCATGAATCAAATTCTTGATATAGGCAGAGTGCAATGAGAATTTGACATACTAGTGGCTACCCAAATCAAGCAAGGCTTGCGAACATTAGGAAATAGAGAAAATCAGACAGTATCCTTGTGGATTTTCTTCAAGACCTTTCAAGGTAGGATGAAGGAGAGGGAAAGGATCCCTAAGGGAATTGTAGAAAAATATGAGAACACTATTTGTTTCATGGTCGACAAATACCAATGCCACATGGAGGTCATCGTGCCCAAGATAGTCTGGATTTTACTAACGGGCTATAAGGTTGATGGGAAAACACTTGAAGTATATGCTCAAAATATTTTGAATAAACTGCTGGACCCCAAGGAGCCCACATTTGGTACATTCAAGGAGAAGGACATGGAGCTTCATGAGAAATTCATTCAACCAGCAAGGAAAAGAAAAGTATCTAAAATGGTTGAGGATGTAGTGCAGATGGGATTCACAAAGGAAGTTGTGAAGAAGAAAAAGGAGAAGAAAGCTCAGATGGAAATTAAGCATAAATCCAAGAAGCCTAAGGCTGAATCGATTATCTGCAAGGCAAAGCCTAAGGAGACCAAGTCTATCCCTACATTGATGAAGCCAAGAACAACACAAAGCACATCTGGTAAAGGAGTCCTAAAGTAGAAAGAGAAACCAAAAAATATTTATGTAGTCATGTCTCTGGTTGCATAAGACACTAAGACTAATGAAGAAGCAGTAAATGCTAAATATTTTAGAGTGAAGAGGAAACCCCAATCTAGTGGAGCTCAGTGGAGCAATAAGGATAAATGTAAATCCACTCTAATGGGAAGACCTAAGAAAGGAAGGAATATTAGAACACAACTTGATGATGACCTTGAAATCGGTAATCTACAAGGTAAATATGCATTTGTTCCTTCATTGACAATAGAGCAATTGATTGATGAGACAATTATTGATGGTAATCTGAAGAGTATTGGAGCATACTAAGAAAACCTTGATAAGGAAGATCAAAGAAAAGTTGAGGAGTTGTTGTTTTGTACTTACACAAATTTAGTAAATCTTTGATTGATCTAAACACAACATTCCCAAGAATTTGTATAATATTATTGATGCAAGAAGGCTAATAGCTAGTAAAGTAGATAAAGAGATGAAAGAGAGAATATTGATCAATGTATGCATCTGTAAAGATGAAGCTCAAAGGTTAACAAGAAAATAAGAAGGAATTTAGGAGCAGAAATGGAGTAAACAGTTTAATGATTGGTAGGGTTGAAGAAGTGAGGAAAGAAACAAAGGAAATTTGGAAAAAGATCATAAAGAACAACCCTCTGTATGATGATGCTCAGAAGGGAGAGACTTCCCATATGAAAGTAAAGGCAGGTGTCTCAGGTGATCAGAAGGATGAAACTTAGATAGAGGGACATCCAAAAGATCAAGGCCATATAACCCTTGAAGCTAAGATCAATGAAAATCCTCTGGTAGCAGAAAATGTTGAAGACGTCCTTGAGATTCCAGAGGATAATACTGCACCAAATGGTGACACCAGTGCATAAGATAAAGGGGATGATGCTGAAGAAGGGGATTCAAAAAAGACTAAGGTCCAAGGTGAAGAGGTGGATAAAGGGAAGAGAGTTGTTGATCCCCCAGTGGTAGTGGCAATTGACACTCCTAAGGTCAAAGGGACTAGAATTTTTCCTGAGATCTCTATTAACCTTGATGGACCTTTGGATATTGGGTAGATGTCTCCCACTGAAAAGATGATGGTTCTAGTAGTGGTTCAGGCCCAAGCCAATGAAGATTTGGTTAAGTCTGAAAGTGAAGATAAAAATCTTATCCGGACATGTCTATTGATGTTCTGCAGAGGATGGTACCGGACTTATAGCAAGATCCTAACTTAAACCCCTCTAGTAAATTGTTACAATTGATTAATAATATAAATAAAAAATTTGAATCATTGGAGAAGTATACCACCAAGTGGGTATCAGATAGATTTAAGGAGGTTTGAATGCAAACATTGCAAAAAATGATTGAAGATGACAACGTAAGATTAAACAAAGGTCTGCAAATAATTTCAGATGCATTGACAGAAGGTGGTAAAATATATGTCTTGTCTTATTTTTCCAAAATTTACAGTTGATATAGACAGGCATATTATTAAGTTTGTCAGGACAAGCTAGTCCTGACAAACTTAATAATAGCTTGTCCTGACAAACTTAATAATAGCTTTGAATGATCAGATCTGGAGTGTTAATGCAGACAAATAAATTTTTTGGAGGAGAGTTGGTGAACTCCTGAACCTAATTTCCCCCGGGATGGACACCATGTTGAGTAATAAGGTTGATTGTGTGAAGGCTATGGAACAACTAGTTTTGACAGACCTGAAGGAAATGGAAATATATGCCTATGTCTTGAGTGCATTCATCACAGTTTTGGATAACTTGAAGAGTCCCAGAGATTACTTTAATGGTGAATATTCACCAATGGTGAATTTTTCATGTCGGTCATGTCAGAAATGGCGAATATTTTGTACCATTTGGGGGTGGCCATGTCGCCAGAACATTATCAATTTCTGTCAAAGTCACGGCTCGATCGCCATATTTTTTATGCAATTAAATGTGTTTATGCGATGATTTCCCCAATACATATGGTGGACACATGGTAAATTTAATTTTTTTGCCTACACTTTCTGAGGCTGCCTTAATAGATGACCTTAATTCGCCTATAGGCATGTGAAGATTTGTTAGCTAGGGAGACCCAATTTGCTCGACATCATGCCAACGTGTGTCTCCATTTACCCCAACTTTCGCCAACTATATTATATTCATCTATTATTTGGATGACCTATAATCACCTTGAAAATTACATAAGTCATATTTGGATGACCTATAATCACCTCAAAAATTACATAAGTCATGTTATAGTTACGCGGGATTCGCCAAATATTTGTATACCATATAAAATTCCCACGGAATTTGCCATATAAGAATTGGTATAAATACATGCAAAGATTAGATCTATCTCAACACAATCTGGTGGGTTCTAAGCTTTGAATTCTAATCAATAGCAAAGTTTCAGACCAAGGAAAATCATTGTTGTTGACTGTATTGGTGACTGCTAGTGACCTAAAGCCTAAAGGTGAGCGATCATATTTTTGAAGTGGTATATTATACATTATAGTCTATTATTACTTCTTCAGCAAATTGATATTTTTTTGACAGCCTTTATTTTGTTGGAGATGTCAAACAAGAAGAGGGGCAGGAAACGTGAATGTGGGGAAGGCCAGGAGAGGCCAAAAAAAAGCAAAACATTGTGTTCGTACTTTGGCATTGGAAAAGATTGTGGTATTGGTGAAAATCAGGAAGGTACATCATCACAAGTACAAGTACAAAATTCACCACCTGCACTGCATGTTGAAGATGACGGTGAACTTGATATCTCAGATCAGGATGATCTTGAAGAAGATTATCTGGTAGATATCCAAGTTACCTGAAATGATATAATTGACTTGGGTGATAATTCCATTGATGATAATGCATGGAAGAGGAAAATAAAAGCCATATCAAAAAAGAGTGAACCACAATCAAAAAAGGATCGGGAGTGGGATATGTTAGTGAGGAATTTTCAAATTAATTAGGCATCAAAGTATCCATTTATTGAACCAATGGAGAATCCAATTGAAGGCAAGCCTCCAATAGAATGTAGGTGTAAGATTTTCACTTGGAAACATAACAAGGAAATTAGGTTGGAGCTAAAATTTGACACCATAGAAAAGCATATGGGTAAATTTTATGAAAAACAAATGATAGATGGGGTTGAAAAATCAGTGATAAGATGGAAAACAAAGAATGAATGTAAGCATGTGAGGAATGCTGAAGAGTATTATTTTCATGAGAAATTATAGACGAAGCCTGCTGAAGTTAAAGGTTCTATTGAATCTATTTCTGGAAAAGCAATGCAAATAGAACAACTAGGAAAAGTTGTTCAGTTAAGCGTTGTTTTTCATATTTTGAGAAGAGGGCATGCTATGACAAATTTCCCATCAATTAGTGGTTTATTACACTTTTTGAAAGTTCCTAACTATCCTAATAGACATTGGTCAGTAAACAATGGATGGGAATGGGCAAGTTGTCTTGCTGAGGTTGAAAAAGAAAATGTACAGGAAAAAATAAGAGAGTCAAACTTCATTGCATTTTCTTTAGATGAAGTTATGACAGTAGACAATACTTCATGGGTATGCATGCATGTTTATACTATAGAGAATCATACACGACAACCTCATCTACTATCTATTACTAAAATGAAGGAGAGTGCAATAGCGGAAAATTTATTTCAACTAGTAAAGAGAAGTTTAATTGAATATGGAGGTATGGATGACATGACAGTAGCCAAAAAATTGGTTTGTGTTGGAGTAGATGGAGCTTTAGTAATGCAAGGTCACAAGAACGGTCTTTGTACAAAGATTGAAACTTCATTTGCACTGTACATTACTGCAATTCACTGCATGGCTCATAGAATGAATCTAGCTTTTGGAATTGTGAGCAAGTTTGCCTCGGTGAAAAAAATTGAAATTTTAATCAAAGAGCTCTACTCACACTTCTCTCAAAGTCCCAAGTGATTTATGGAATTTCATTACTTTGCTGATGGATTAACTAATGGGAACAAGCTTCTCAAGGATAATGATACCAGATGGATCTCTTTGGATGGTCCAGTGCATTGAGTGTTTTCAAAATATCCATCCTTGATTGGACTATTTCACACAACTCACGACGAATCAGATCAACTGAAATTTCCTAAACTTCTTGGTAGGTTAAGTAATTTAGATACACTCTTAACTTTAGCAACTCTTTTGCCCATGCTAGAGGAAATGAGGAATATTATGAAGGCTGCCCAAAAAAGAGCTCTGTAAATTGCAAAATATGCTACATTGTGTAAGATGACATGCATGACCCTCGACAATCTCTATCAAAATCAACCAACACTATCTGATGAAATTTTTTTTAAGTGGTGGACACTCACAGATTTGAACAATCCTAATAACTTTTTACAAATCAGTGTAGACGGGGAGGTATGTGCCAATGTACGGGGAGTTGAGATACCAATGCACTTCTATGCCACGGTTAACCTCGAGGAACTAGGAAAACTCCCCAGGAAGAAACTAGCAAGAGTTACAAAGGAAGATTTTGACAAGATTGTTGAGACTGTAACTACCTCTACGAAGAAAATTGTATATGATCTTTCCTCAAAAATTAGAATCAGATTCCCTCTTGACAACCTACTCGAATCCATGTCTATTGTGTTTCCTCATTATTGGAGCCTCAACAATGCATCTGATTTTTGATGTAAGTTACTGAATTTGGTAAAACAATTTTGCATATCCAGAGAATTTAATGGAGTAACTATAAATGGAATATTAGATGAAACTCATCTGCAAGAGCAATCATCTCATTTTTCATACACTATGAAAGAAAAATATGCCAAAATGGAGAACCCTTGCAAAGAGGGATCAATAACAAGGCTTTAGAAATATATAGCTGAGAACACATCCTTGCATGATTCAATGCCATAATATGTGAAGCTTGTTGATTTATCTCTTACCATTATATTGGGTTTGGTGGAAGATGAGAGAGTTTTCAGTTCTTTGGGGTTCCTAAAATCAAAGCTAAGAAACAAACTAGAGAAAAATTTGGAAAATTGCTTGAGGCTCTATACATCTAGGTATGATTTCCACACTTTTCCTTACGATAGGGAAATGCAAATCTGGAGGTCCAAATGTGAAAGAAGAGGTTTGGGCAACACTTTAAACCAAAGTGCCAGTGGGACTATTGGACCTACTGGTAACATTGAGATGCAATTCGGCAAAGATATGCAGACTCAGACTTAGAGTGAAGAAACCACAGACGAGAATCAAGAAAGCACTAAATTTGATGAGGATGAATGACAATTGTAACAGATTGGTATTTATTAATCTTATTACTATATCTCATCATTCATATTACAAAAGCATATTACTTTTTACAATTAGAATTTAATATTGATTTGTAATTTTTTTTTTCAACTTTCTATTTCCAAATTTAAAATAGCATAATAAAATAAAACATAATGTGTTTATTGATACATAGATGTTTATTGTTTATTTATACTTGTTTGAGTCTCAAATCTGTGTGATACATTTTAGAACCATATGATACAATTCATTCAATAGTAATACACATGTCAAGAACTTAGATTATCATTAATTATTTCAAAATATGGCCATATGATACAATTCATTCAATAGTAATACACCAATCTGTGTGATTCTCCATGCCAATTGCAAAAGTGAATACGGAGTTTTAGAACCCTTTGCAAATGACCCTGAATTGCCTTTTATAGAAACAAGAGAGCAACAACAACTCCTGTGTGATTCTCCAATGTCCATGCAAAAGTGAATAGAAAGTTTCAGAACCCTTTGCAAAATTGCAAATGACCTGAATTCCCTTTTATAGAAACAAGGGAGCAACAAAAGCTTCATGTTAAATTGCAAGTTTGCAACATGTGAACACTGAACATCAAAATCACAAACTCAACACATATTTATATGGCCATCATAGGCCATATTAGCAATTTAACATCTACTACATGTTTGATGTCTCCTATTCAAAAAATAGAGTTCAAAATTAAATATTAATTCACGCCATGAGAAATTAGACATAGATAATAGTAGTGCCTAAAACCTACTAATTAGAAATAGAGAAATGCATAAATGTTAAAACAAGCGAGAATTTGAGAATACAAATTTACTTGCTAAAGTTTTGCAATGTGCATCATAGATTCATAGGCTGGATTAGCAAAATAGCAATAGTGAGTGTTGTTTTTTCCTATTCATAAAATAGATTAATAGGCTGGATTAGCAAAATAGCAATAGCGAGTGCATCATAGATTCATAGGCTGGATTAACAAAATAGCAAATAAAAAAAACATAAAACCTTGAAATTAAGAATAAAAGAAGAAAATTATGCAATACATACTATGATTCTTAAGAATTTTGTGCCAGTTTTTGTAGGGTGCTCCACTCGTCATCTGATGGAAGGTCAATATTCTATAAACTATGGAAAGTCAACTCCAACTTTGTCAACATTCCATTTTTAGAAGATTTACTTGACATCACTGTTTCATCCAATACCAAATTTAGAGTTGTAAATGGTTGGATGAATTCTAGAAAGCTTTTGGGAGTTGTGTCCTATGGAAGCAAGTCTAAATCAGACTTCATTTTTATCTCCATGACTTTTTTGTAAGCTTCTTCTCCAATGAATTTATTTGATGTGTCAACAGGCTTAGGCAAACCAAGTTTAATCAAATTATTTTTCTTTTCTTGCAGCTTCACTATCTTTTTTCTACAACTATCCATAACTTCTGATGTTTCCCTTAGCTTATGGCATTTTTGAATGATAGATGATGTCTTAGCTGTGGCATCAATGCAGCTCTTAATTCTGTTGGATGCCAAGTAGCTTTCACTGAAACTGTAGGCTACTTTCAGAATCTTTTTTGCCATTTCCTCTTTTGAATAAACATGTGTGCTCTTCTCATAGTGCCCTTTGATTTTTATAAAAAAATGTCTTATACTTTCAGTCAATTGAAACCATTCACACAACTTCTCACTGCTCTGCATTATTTGTCACTAAATGTTTTCTTGTATATACTTCATTGTATTTTTCATATTATCTTTCAATCTATCCTCCAAAGTTTTTATTTTATCATTTGCATTGTGTAGGTCTTCTTTCATTTGTGCACATTTTTTTCTTTCTTCCTCTACTTCCTCTTGCAAATGTTTTTCTTTTTCCTTCCCATGATTCAATAGGTCTTGTAATTTTCTCATTTTGGTGGTAGCAGACTCATAACTTTTGTATAATTTTTGAAAACTGGCTTTTTCCTCAACAATTTTTTTACTACTTTTAGCCAGTTTTTCTCTCAAGTCCTTCAATTCTGCATCCTTCTTCTCCTGCTCTACAATTTCTACTACAGAGCCTGAATTTTATATCCTTTTCTATAAATCATTGCACTTGCTATTTGCTGCTTTCCTCCTTGATTTTTCATTTTCCAGGTTTGCCTGTAACTTTTCTATTTGTTTCTCTAGTTTTTCTTTTTCTCTCTCCACCTTTAGCAGTGAAGTGTAGACCACTTCGTTAGTCCTTTTTGACACACTAATTTTGTCCACATTATGTAATTTAGAAAAATCCATTTGGAGGGTGCCAACTTGAAATTAAGAGGGATCTATCTGACTATGTGGTGGATTTTTATCTTTAGATGGGCCTGGGGGCATAACAACCATGAACTCCATCATATCTTTTTGTGGGTCATATGTTGGAAATGCCATGTTCCTTGTAGGTTGTTCATTTACAACTTCAGACACGAAATTTCTATGAAATGCTTTCTTTTTTTCTTTATTTTCTTTTGTTTTGTGTTCATATTTTTCATAGTAATCATGAAATTGAAAATATGGGCTTGTTGAAGCAATTGATTGTTTGAAAGGTGACATAGGAATACCATAGGCTCCAGTTCCACTTATTCCTGTGGTTTTAACTAATGCCTGACCAGGATTACCAACAACAGTTCCTAATGCTGTCCCACTCCCACTGACACTTTCATGTGTAGTTTTCATAGTCTTTTGAGGTGTGTGATTTGAAGCTGTAAATGATTGATTTGTAGTGTCAGTGGAACTTGATATAGGATTCTCAATAGTATGAGATTGAGTATCTACCTCTAGTGGCCTCTTGCGAGAGATATTTTTTTGTTGCCCTTGTCCAACACCAAGACAACTAGTATCAGTGGTAGTACCCATGCCAACCCAACCAATCACAGTGACACTTGACTAAACAATAATAGGAATACTATCCCCAGATTCCCCACTAGTGGTAGTGGCACTTGATTCACCACCAATGGGAATACCATGATGTGGTGGTGGTTGTGGATTTGAACCTAAAACAAATGTAGGTTGACCATGAGGGTAATGAGTAGTACCTATCCATGATGAATCTGAAGAATCAAGTCCAATGACTGGTTTAAGATGACCTTTTGATTTTGACTGTGATGGAAGTTGTACCTGAAGTAGATACCAAATGCCATCTCCTCTCGCACCTACACCACCACCTTCAAAACCCATTTTTTCCACAAGGTTTGCCCCTTTGCTATATTTTCTTTCATGGACTCATTGACTCCACCTAATATTTTTGGGACTATAGTAGTTGTTGGAGGGGGCTCAATAGCAACCTCATGCTCATCATCATCACCTTCAGTCCCACCATGCTCCATATCGCACAATTTGCTAAACTTTGCATCCTCGTCAATACTCTCAAATTCTGCACTTGTCTTTGATTCATCGAGATTCCTCCTCATAGTCCAAAAATCATTTATTTTGGTTTGAGTGAAATAATACTCTTTGCATTCATGCAGAATTGATTTGGGAATAGATTTTTTAGATGGATTAGTAGATTTTAGCTAGAAATTGTAGGACCTCCTATTTTGGATGCCCTGGCCCTCCTCTGTTGTCCTCTTTGTGTGCATTTGCAATGCCATAATTTGTGGTGAAATTTCTTCTGTTGAAATGTTTTTATTAGCTGCAATTTTCTCCATCTCTTTTTTAACCTCATCCCATGAGTCCATGTTTCTAAGATTTTCTAGCAATGGTTTACTTTCATGTTGACATAATGCTGAAGAGTTCCCATCTTTCTTAAGCCTTGCTTGAACTACACTGATTGGATCATACTGCTAGAGACCCTTATCACCAAAGTTAAAAACTCCCAAAAAATCATGTGCCACATTGAATGCTTTTCTCTCAAATGTGAACCCTCCACATGAGACAGGCAAGGAAGGAAATATGCTCTTCTTTTGCTGACCATGGAAGTGCCTATCTATGCTCTCCAATTGTCGTACATACTCTAATGCAAATACCCTCTCTGTCACATGTATTGGAAGTCTGTATGGTTTTACTGTCGATCCGTAAAACCTTAACACAGTGAATTCTTCCATGAAGAACTAGTCAACCAATTCTATTTGACTTTCGAGGTGAATTTAATCTCTACAAGACACAGGCAACCTAGGCATTGGAGTTCTTGTAATTTCATTATACATTGGTGCCAAAAAGAAGTCTACAAAATGGTTGTAGTTCTTTCTGTTATCATGCATTCTTATCTTTGGCATCCTATCATATATTGGACACTCTGTTCTCTTCCCAGTCTTCTCATCAATCTTATAGCTCACAATTTGAAGCTTGTTGGTCTTGAATATTGCATGATACTTGGATAGAGGGAGATAGCACAAGTAGGATAAGAACCTAAATGTCTTATAGGAACCATTTTTTATCATTATTAATTGTTTTTGCATGGATTGAACAAGGTGCTCAACAAAATTAGATCTTACTAGCTGACCTACATAATGGATATTATAAATCATTTCAATAAGGCTTGCACCCACTTCCTTATCATTTTCCAATCCCAAGAAAAATGACAGCAAGGAAATAGTATCCCCAACCCATGGAACAAAAATATTAGAATCATAAGGAGGCTTATGATTCTGATCCAACACAATACCAGTACCACTCTTTATTAGAGCTTTGATAAATGAATCTCTGTGACTTGGATCGAGACTTTCATAATTTCCTGCCAGCTTTTCAAGGTCAATTTGGATGTTTGAGTTTTGGGCTTCAAATCCTAGGTTCAACAAACAAGCAAATTCTCCCTCGTTTATGGATAGAATTTCCTCTTTTCTATTTTTATTGACAATTGCTTTTCTATCTTCATCATAATTTTTGGCGCAGACCATGAAAAAATCAGGGCAAGCGAATACTTCAGGTAACACCATGCTTCCCAATCCAACATCCCACGATGCGATTTTATTTGTTTTTTGTTTTAACATTGGGTTGAAAACAGTAAATTTTACCTTGTTTGCATTTGCCACCTTACTAGACAATGCATATCTAATATCTATGATACGCCTTTCACCATGGATAGCAGGGTCATAAATATCATGGTATTCATCAGTGAAACTTGGTGTTTTAACCAGTTTGGTTAGGTACATTTTGTTTTTCACTTGGCTTCTTGTTGAACTACTACTTCTCATTTTTCCCATCACTATTATTGTCAATAATTCAAAATAATGCTAGATAAAAACCTGAAAATGGTAACCCTCAAATTTACCCAAAAACAAAAAATGTGGGATGTAGGTGTTCTAGATTTTACCCAAAAATTGGAATCACTATTTCACTAGATTGGCGCAGACAGTCTCTGTTGCAACTTACATTCCTCAATCTAGTAGCTGTTTTTGAATCTCCCTCGAGTCATAGGTTTGTCCAAGAAATGAAAGACAATTATGATTTACGAGTCTCTTATTTTGAAAACTCTGAAAAGCAGAAAAGTAAAACCTAAAGGGCAAAATATCTAGAATCATGTTGTAATTTTATTAATTACTAGTAACAACTATTCGATGCCGAAGAATAAAATTAATTACTATTAATAAGTATTCGATGTCGAAGGACACAACATTCATTACTGCAGTATAAATTCCGAGGACATTAAGAATCATGTTGTAATTTTATTAATTATTATTAATAATTATTGGATATCGAAGGACAAAACATTCACTACTTCAGTATAAATTCTGAGGACATTAAATGTAATAGATTCAATTTCAGATGAAGTTCTCCTGAATGTGTTCACTTCCCACATTTGGGCCGAAATCCACCCTAAGCCGTTGATATTTGCTCATCCAACGGACGAGGGACCAAGGTACCTATTGCAACTTTATGGGTTTGTTTTTTAAGTCTGTTTAATAATTTTAAACTTCTGCTCGAAAAAGTGCTTTATAGACTTAATTATATTTAATTAAATTTAAAATGTTTCATTTCCAGGTGAAGTTCTCCCAAATGTGTTCACTTCCCACATTTGGGCTGAAATCTACCCTAAGCCGTTGATCTTTGTTAAGCCAATAGATGATGGTACATGTTGTGAGTTGTCGTGGGTCCCATGACTTCTGCTAGTTTTCAGGCACGTCACCATACTCATGTCACTTTTCCAGGCAAAATTCTTAGAAAGATGTTCACTTCCCACATTTGCCCCGAAATCCACCCTAAGCCATTGATCTTTGTTCATCCAGTGATCGATGGTACCTGTTTTCAAATGAAGTGGGTCCCACAACTTTTGCCATTTTTTGGCACGTCACCATACTTGTGTCACTTTTTGGGTTTTATTTTTAAGTCTATTTAATCATTTTAAATCTCCGCCCAAAAAAAAGCTTTATAGACTTAATTATATTTAATTAAATTTAAAATATCCAATTCCGGGCGATGTTCGTAGAAAGGTGTTCACTTCTCACATTCAGACTGAAATCCACCCTAGCCATTGATCTTTGTTCATCCAACAGTCGATGGTACCTGTTTTTAGATGAAGTGGGTCCCATGGCTTCTACCATTTTTTTGGCATGTCACTATACTCGTGTCACTTTTTGGTTCTATTTTTAAAGTCTATTTAATGATTTTAAAATTCCGCCTGAAAAAGAGATTTATAGTCTATAGACTATAGACTTAATTCTATTTAATTAAATTTAAAATGTTCAATTCCAATTTATGGGCGAAGTTCTCACAAATGTGCTCACTACCCACATTTGTGCCGAAATCCACCCTAAGCCATTGATCTTTGTTCATCCAATGGACGATGATACCTATTGAGAACTTGAGCGTTGTCAGATGTTGTCGGTCCCATTATAAGAGACATTTAAATTTTAAAAATGCGCAATAGTTTGAGATAACTATTATAAAGAATGTTAATATTATTTGTAAAAAATTGAAACTAAAAAATAATATAAAACATGAAACTTAGTTTGTAGAATAAAACAAATAACTAAATAAAAATATAAATTTTGATATACAATTTGAAAGGTAAAAGTTTAATATAAAAAAGAAAACATTTAATATTAAACTTAAAATATTAATTTAAAGTTTAACAAAATTCTTTGAAAATATGTTTACGATATATAATTTTAAAAAATAGTTTAAAAATATATATAAAAGTTCAACATAAATTTAGTGTATTAATTTAAAAAAATGTGCAGTCCTCAACCTGTTAAGGCGAGCAAATTTGGAAAGTACAAATGCCAAGGTGTTGATTAATTGGTGCAGAAGGAGTTTTTTGTGGCATGTCGCATGAACAGAGGAAGGGGAGGATGATAGGAAATATTTTTCTTGATCTCATGGCATTAATGCATTATCGTGCACATTCATTACCTAGCCTATAAGATGGAGGCAATATTTTTACCTTTTGTACTAGTTTTTGCTTTGAAGCAGAACAAATTTGTAGTTCATAGAATCATACCTTCTCTAAGACATTTTTTGTAGGAAGTGATTTTGAAATTGCAGGTGACCATGGAGGCCAATTTCACACTTTGAACAAACAAGAAGTTGGTGCCCTTTTTGGGCAAAGTATCTGATAAACAAATGCAAGGACTATTCAGGTTTAAGGAGGAGAAGTTGTGGGTGACATCTTGATCAATGCTTGTGGAGGAGGTGGCACATATCAGTCATCGGTATCGAACTAACATGGAAGTTTACTCTCTGATTCTGGCATGGGCTTGTGAATTCGAACCGGAGGTGGAAAAGGTAAAACTCACATTGGTCAAATTGATTGATGGGGATTTTTTGATTAACCTAGATTTAATCTTGGAGTGGGTGGTGTCAGGAGTTGGCATTCGAATTAAGGAAGGGGATGACCAGGAGGAGTTGCTTCCTTTTATTCATGGCCCAGGAGATGAAATCAAATACCATTGCCGTGAATGTGCCCGATTGGGATGGGAAATGATGAAACTCTTTGTGAAATTAACCAAGGTGGATGAAGTCCTGAAGGCTTTGCATGTGGTGGCAAGGATGGAGGTTGGTAGGGAATTGAGATATAGGGCTGAAGAAGGAAGGACCATATAGCTATTGGCAAGCTTGGAGGGCGACCCCGACTTTGGGTGCCTAAACTACATTTCCAAAATGAAAGCTAAAGCGGAAAAAGGGAAAGCCAAAGCATTGACCTCTGAGCAGGGAAGGGACTGGGAGGAGGCGACCCAAGGGGATAGTGAGACTGAATGAGTAGCCTATCAGCAATGAACTGGTTTTGTTGTTTTCTTGCTATAAGCTATGGGCAGTAGGGTTTTCTCTCTATCTGCATTTATGCATGAACGCCTGCAAATTTTATATCTTTAAACTTTTGAATTAATAGAATGAAAAAACCTTTACCGATAAACTTTTGTATCTTGAAACTTTTGAAATTTTGTATTCTGAATGACTATATAGTATATATTTATAAAATTATAATCAACCATAATCAATGTACAAATAATTAATGGAATGAGCTGAATTTATTTTTTATAGCATTACATAAAAAAGATCATAGCATTAAATTTATTTCCATTCTTTAATAAATAATTGAAATAATGTAGCTCATATACAAAAAGCATTTGAAAGAAGTTAATTAATAAAAATAAAATAGAATTATAGAAAGCATTTTTATATCCAAAAGACTGTAAGAGGCAAACTGAAACAAAATAGAATTTGAAAAATTATCATTAATATTTATGCTTTTGAAATTTACAATTTTTTCGTCTGAGACTTGAGTCCCCCAAAAACTTAAAAGCCAAAATGAGTGAGCCACTAGCACTGAGCTTGTTAGGATTCGAGGACATAGGAAAAAAAAACTACAGGGGGGCGGGGCTACGACACAAGTAGTGGAATTGTTTACAATTTTTCCCTAAGAATCTGGCTCTCCTTCAATGTAGAATTCTTCAGACAACATAAGATGAGAGAATTCTTCAAGCCACATGTAGTTTGGAAAGTGGTCCAGGAGGAACCATTTCTAGAGGAAGTCCTTGCCAATTCGCGCCCATTTTCTATGATGCGTCAGCTGCTCCACATTCAAGTTTAGGAGAAACGGTTGCTTGGCCACTAGCACTATTTGGTTAGGGAGGAGAAGCTTGGATAAATCACTCACCCAAGGGATCCCCACCCCTAATTCTACAAGAATGACAAGAGTAATGTTGTCTCTGAGGAAGTCTTCCTTAAAAACCTTCCTCAGTAGCATCAACATATCCATCTTGTCTCTTCCTAGGTCCAGAAGAGACGCTAAGAAGCAGGATGTAAGGTCCGTGTTAACACGGTACCTATTTTTGTTTCACATAAATTCTCTTCCCAGCACCATCTGCATAGCCTCATTGGTTAACGACCCAACCTCCTTGCAGACTGATTGGAGGGTTGGATCTCTAACGGAGCCTAAAAATGCCCTTTGGTCCTTTGTAGAAATGCTTCTCAAGCAGATGGGACTGTCCATCTTGAGAAAATAGATTAATAAATTAAACAACCTGAGCAGTGAGCCTATAAACCTAAAATACTGTGAGCTCTAATGATTTATCTACCAAATGGCAAAGGCTAATTAAAGATGAAAGAAGCAGAGATCGTATATAAATTGTTGAAGCTCTTATCTCTGCAAATCTTTCCCATAAATGCACTATTATGTGAAAATGGAAATAGCTATGAACTAGTACCAAATTGGCAAGTATCACATTGGAAGTCATTGGGACAGAGTGGATTGCCGTAAGTGAATAGATATATATTAAATGAATGAAATTATCGATTGTGATTCATGACATTTGATATGTGTCTAATAGTCTATTTAATCCAATTTCATTCCGAGCACTTTCTGGTAAGCTATGTTCTCTTCAGAAAATTGGGCCGAAATAAAACTTCAGCCATTGATCTATGATCATCGAACGGTTTAAAATCATTGATAGATTTTAGGTATGTGTCACCCTTCACGTGTCAAAGAGGTCATGCTTATTGACACATCGTGCAGAGTCCGGACTCAATGTATTATGTGATGTGATGTGCCTTGTCTATTAATGGTAATGAATTCATGAATCGCCAATAAATTATATATTGTACCATAAATAGCAAAATATTCGCCAAAACAAATTAAATAATTTTCAAGCGGTGGATAAAAATCGCCAATACATTTAAATAAGTTTCAAGCGGTGGATAAAAATCACCAATACATTTAAATAATTTTTCCTTCAGAGTAAACATTTTTACTCATACAATTATATATTTGTTCCTTTAAACAAAAATTATTCGCCTCCCACAATAAATATTTTCCCCATAGAACAAGGTACTATTCGCTAGAAATTTATGGAATTTTTGTACCCTAGAAAAAAAATCACCAATACAAAATAATTTTTTTCCCCATTTAAAATTTTTTTTTTGCCATCCATATGAAAATTTCCCCCTGAAAATAATGTCTGATTCACTAGGATTTTACACAGTTGCCCGGGGGGTGGTTTCTTAAAGTTATCCCTATCCAAATGGCAATTTGAGCAACCTAACATAGCTAACCATCCAAAATCACCTAGAAATGATTAAAAACACTTTCTAAACATGTTTCAATTCTTTCCAAAGGATGCCTAAGCCTATAAGGCAATTTTCTGCTTTTTAGCCCTTTTAGGCCTACAAGCACAAAATTGGAAATTCAAGCCCTAAGAAGCAAAATTTGATCTCTCAAGAACAAAATGAGATAAAAAACTCATGAAATGACTAAACAAAACCTATGAAAACATTAAAAACCTATTACAAGACTTACAAACACTTAAGCATGCAAATACTAAAAATGGAGAGTAAAGTATGACTAGGTGCTTCGGCACCATACTCCCCTAAAGACAAAGAAGTCATGTGACTCCTTGAGGTAGAAAATAATAAGGAATTCTAGACTTAGAGAAGTTAGACTCATGTACCCAAGTGGCTTCTGAAAGTGGTTTATCTTTCCACTTGATGAGATGCTCCATGTACACTTGATGGCAAGTCCTCTTGTAAACTCTTGAGTCCAACACCTTTTTAGCTTGAGGAATCGATGGAGGAGGTAAAGGAAAGTCTAAAAGTGACTTGTGAACATCTAAAATTCTATCATCCTCCTTAGGAAGCTAACCTTTCAATGCCACCAAATCTGAAACATTGAAAATAGGAGACAAAGAAAGATCAATAGGAAAATCAATTTTATATGCATTAGAACCATACTTAGCCAATATCTTGCAAGGACCTATATGCCTCATTTGGAGCTTGCTAGGAACTCCCTTTTGCAATCTAGACTTGTTCAAATGAACCATCACAAAGTCCCCAACTAAAAATTTAACATCCCTCTTTGATGCATCCACTCTAGCTTTCACTTTTTGTGAGGTATCTTGAAGAGTCCTTCTCACTTGCTCATGAACTTACTTCATTGATTGAGCCATGTCATATGTTGTACCACTCTTTTGTTTTATGTTACCAAGATCCCTTAACTCCATGACACCCCTTGGGTGCATACCATAAACAATCTCAAAGGGACTCTTACTAGTTGACTTGTTAACACTATCATTGTATGCAAATTTTGCTTGATAAATGAGTTGATCCCAACTTTGGCCATATTCCTTTGTCAAACACCTTAAGAGGTTGCCAAGAGTCCTATTGACCACCTCATTTTGGCCATCAGTATGTGGGTGATAAGCTGAACCAAAAGAAAGATTAGTACCCAATCTTTTCCACAATGTCTTCCAAAAATGGCGAAGAAACTTAACATCTCTATCAGAAACAATACTAGAAGTTAAACCATGGATTCTAATCACGTCCTTGAAAAACAAATAGGCTATATGACTAGAATCATGTGTAGTCTTGAAAAGAATAAAGTGTGCCATTTTACTAAATCTATCCACAATCACAAAGATGCTATCAAAACCAGCTTGAGTCTTAGGTAAGCCTAATACAAAATCCATGCTAACACATGCCCAAGGCCTTGTAGGAATTGGAAGAGGCTGATAAAGACCAGCATTAGAAGCATTACCTTTTGATTTTTGACAAACCATACATTTCTCCACATATCTTCTGACATCTCGTTGCATTTTAGGCCAATAATAGAAATGTTGCACCAACTCCAATGTTTTGTTGAGACCAAAATATCCACTCAAACACCCATTGTGCTTTACTTGAATTAGATTCTCTCTCATTGAGCCTTTAGGAACACAAAGCTATCCACCTTTAAATAGAAAACCATTTTGCAATGTATAATCAACATATTCACTATGAAAAGAATTATCAAATGCTTGGAAAACCTTATAGATGGCTGCAAAATCTTCATCATCGGGATACATTCCTTTGAAGCATTCTATGCCAATAATTTGAACCTATACTTCCTACACTATTAGAAGCATTCTACTCAAAGCATCTACTACTTTATTGCATTGTCCTTTCTTGTGCTTAAGAGTAAAAGTGTATGATTGTAAGTACTCAACCCATTTAACATGCCTATGATTTAACTTATCTTGCAAATTCAAGAAACTCAAAGCCTGATTATCTGTATAAACAACAAATTCCTTTGGAAGCAAATAATTTATCCACTTTCTAAGTGATTGAACTAAAGGATAGAGTTCCAAATCATAGGAAGAGTACTTCTTTTTAGCATCATTCAACTTTTCACTAAAGAAATCTATAGGTGTATTACCCTGACTCAACACTGCACCTACTGCAATATTACTAGCATCACATTCAATAATAAATAACTTGTCAAAACTAGGAAGTATAAGCACTGGTTGAGAAGCAACCTTGGTTTTCAAAAGTTCAAACCTCTTATTTGCTGCATCTATCCACTAAAGCTTTATCTGAGCTCCACCTTTTATAGTATCAAACATTGGTGCACAAATTTCACTAAACCCTGTGATGAACTTCCTATAGAACTGTGCTAAACCATGAAAACTTTAGACATCACTTGCTGATTTTGGTGTAGGCCAATTTGTGATGGCTTCCACTTTGGTTTTATCCATTTTTAAATCTCCACCTGAGATCACAAAGCCAAGATAAACCAATTCCTATTTAATAAAATCACACTTTTCCAAATTGATTGTTAGCTATTCATCATATAATTTTCTCAAAACAATTTCAAGATTCTTCAAATGTTCTTCTTCAACTTTATTGAATATTAGTATGTCATCTAAGTACACCACTACTTATTTACCAATGAAATCATGCAACACTTCATTAATGAGTCTCGTGAATGTACTTGGGGCATTAGAAAGACCAAATGGCATAACTAGCCACTCATAAAGACCCTCATTTATTTTTAAGGGTGTTTTCCATTCATCACCTTCTTTTATCCCGATCTGGTGATAACCACTTTTGAGGTCATTTTTTGTAAAATACTTGGCACCTCCCAAACAATCCATCAAATTTATACCTAATAGTGATCTTATTAATGGCTCTTGAATCTATGCACAATCTCCATTTACCTCCTTTCTTGGGTGCTAAAACGACAGGTACTGCACAAGGACTTATTCTTTTTCTTATTAGATTTTGATCTAAGAGTTCTTGCACTTGTCTTGCCACTTCTTTGTTCTATTCTAGTGTCATCTTATAGGTTACTTTGTTTGGTAAAGAGGCTCCTGGTATGAAGTCTATCTAATGGCTAATGGCTCTAAGAGGTGGTAAGGTTGAAAGTGTTCCATCCCTTATGATTTCCTTATAGTTATCAAGTATTTTCTGCACTTCTTGTGGTATATCAACCTTCTTCTCCTTCTTTTCTTCCTTAGGTGTCATTATGAGTGCAAATCCCACTCCTTTACCCTCTTCAAGTGTGTTAATAAACTCTTTCTCATTCACTATTAAAATATTCCGATTCTTTGAACTGCTACCCTCTTTCTCTTCATTTATAGACTGAATTTTGTATGTAACACTATCTTTCTAAAATGAGTAGGAGTTCTTTTCACCATTGTGTATGGATTTCTTGTAAAATTGCCAAGGTCTACCAAGAAGTAAATGGCAAGCATCCATTGGAAGAATATCACATAAGACCTTATCTTGATACCCTCCTATGGTGAATTATACCCATGTTTGTTCATTGGCAAGAACATGTTGCTCCCTATTCAACCATGTGACTCTATAGGGATGTGTGAGAGGGATATTTCTAGTTTGAGTTTCCTCACTGCTTTTTCTGAAACTATGTTATCTATGGATCCTAAATCAATGACCACCTTGCATAACTTTCCCATGATCTTGCACTTAATTCTAAACAATTACCTTCTTTTAATAGGTTCCTCCTTGATTTTCTCCTTTATGAAGACTCTTCTCATCATAAAACTCTCACCATCTTCTGATGTTAAGCTCACTTCATTAGCTTTGTTGCTTGCTGCACTTTCTTGCACATAATTCACTTTTCTTTCACCTCCTTGTGATGAAGTGGGTTTCTCTGGACATCTATAGGTAGGGTGCCCCAACTTCTGACAATTGTAGCATTTCATGGTGGAGAAGTAGGACCCTCTTCCTAGTCCACTAGATCTACCTCTACCTGGGTTGCTAGATCCCCTTCCTCTATAGCTGCTCTTGCTATATGAATCCCCACTTCTCTCAATAAGTTTGGATTCTCCTTGGGACCTTTGATCTCCTCTTCCACCAAAACTTCCTCTATGGCCTCTACCATCTCTACCCATACCTCTGCCTTTGTAGCTTTTCTCTTGCTTTCTCTTAATCTTTTCTTCCACTTTGAGTGCTAGTTAATAACACTTATGAACTGTTTGTGGATACAACAAACTCATCTCTTCTTGTATGTTCCATCTCAATCCATTCAAATACCTTGCTACTTTTATACTCTCATCCTGTACTACCTTGGATCTCATGCATAGTTTTTGAAACTCCTCAGTGTAGCTACTGACATCTAAGTCTTTTTGTCTCAATTTTTGTCTTTTCCTGTGTAGTTGGATCTCATAGTCTTCAGGAAGATAGGTTTCTCTAATTTTGGCTACCATTTCTTTCCAGGTGACTATTGCTTTCTTACCTTCTTTCACCCTTTCCTCTTGGATGAACTTCCACCAAGTTAAGGATGCCCCTCTCAACCTTGATTTCGCTACTTTAACCTTTTGTGCTTCAGTTGTTTCATCACATTCAAAATGGTTTTCTAGGCCTTGAATCCATTCTATATGAGCATCTAGATCCATCTCTCCACTGGAAAGAGATACTCCCTCTAAGGTTTTACCACTCATAGCTCTAAAATCCTTCAATAATGGTTCTTGCTCAATAACAGGGTCATGTATGGGAACCTCATCTTCTATTTCCACCATTTTCCCCTTATCTCCAACCTTATCATGTACTTCTTCAGTTTTGACTTCTACTTCAACTAGTTTCATTGCTAGCTACTCCAACCTCTCTTTGAGTGCTTTATTTTCTTCTTCTTGGTCTTCAACCTTCTTAGATAATTTGACATTAGTCACCATGTTTTCTTCTAAGGATTCTATTGATCCTAAGTCAATTTTTTTTCTCTTTTCACCTGAATCTTACTTAGGCTCTCATACCACTATGATAAGGAGATTGAGTGAGGAGTTACTCAATAAGCCTAAATTTGGTCTAGTTTGCTAAATGGACCCAAGGATATGCTTTTCTAATGTATTCAATTAGTGTTTGGCAGCATTCAACTATAAAATCCACACTTCTCCTCAAACAACCTCACTATTGTGTGTTATGCAACATTGTTCTTGTTTGCTTTCTCAAGTTACTCAAAGTTACTCAACATAGGTCCACACCCCTAAATGGTGTTTGATTAGGTTCTTTGTATGTATTTCCACTGATTTAGGCAAGTTAGGAAGGTTCATGCATCATTTGGATAATCAAATTCAACCTTTGTGAAAATAGGGCTAAAAAGGGCTACTAGCCCTTAGAGGGCTAATTGAGTGAATTTTTCTTGCATAAGGAAATGATGACTACAGCCTTCACAAAACCTGACATGGATGGTGTCAATAAGGTGTTACCTCAAGGATTTTCATAGTTTTATCCCCTGGGAAGTTGGAAGAATTATTGTCCACATTTTTAGCCTATTTAGTAGGGTTTTAGAGGGTTTCAACCAAGTTACAAAGGAAGTCACTCTTGCACCATACACCAAGCTTCCAAACTCTTTTATAATCTCTCCCCCATCACTTTGAACAATTTTCTAATTTTTTCCTACATTGTCATTACACCAAACACTTGCCATACAACATTAAAATGATTGAGAAAAGCACTATCACTGTTAAACCACTATTTTTCTTGCACTTTGCAAGGTTAGATCACCATAGAAAACTTCATAAATGCTTATATCAAACTTGCATAATCTTTGTTATCCCTATCACAAGATGCCAAAGTATGAATGTGTTCATAAAGAAAACTTGGATTCACAAAGGCATTAATTTCCCAAAACTGGGCACTTGCTGCCAGCCACTACTTCAACACACTCACACATTAATAACTTCCAAACTCGAAAAGCATAGTCCAATCGCTTTAGTGTATTTTTAGAAAGCTTGATTAAGAGAAACATATCCAAAATTAATCAAGATCCAATGGTGCAATAAATAGTTATCATCTCTGCACCGAGAGCAATTTTGACTGTTATAAATTTGGAATATGCTTGTTGGCAACTAGAGTTAACACACACTTGCAAGATGAAAAGTAAATTTTTGGAGCTAAAATTGCATCTAAAACTAATTGTAAACTAGTGCAAACCTTTTCTCAAGTTTTCTCACTCAAATTGGTCTTACTCATCTTGCTAGCCAAATCCATTTCCAATTTGCCTAGCATATGCTCAAAAAATCTTCTTTCTCACAACCCTGGCCAAAATGTGAAATATTTACACTATAAATGGACCATAAAACTTGTGTAAGTCCATCCATGGGAGCCCAAACCTGGATTTAGACAAGTTGATCCATTTTGGAGACCAAAACCCTTGATAGGGCAGCCAAGGAGCAAAAATAATTTTTTGTTTGTACAACCAACTTCAAAACACAAAAAATGCAATCTAATTACATGAAGAGAATTGAATATACAATGAAATAACTGCCCAAAAGGTACAGTACTAAAATGAGGAATCCCAGTACGGACTGCTAGACAAATGGGATGCAAAATATGAGAAAAAACATGAAATTGCTGCCCTTTCAATTGATTTTTGTTAGAAAGTACAAAATCCAACCCTATAAAAAGAATATGGAGGAATATATATATTATTTGGAGGTATTTATCAATTCCTATATAGGCATTTTTGTCTTGTTTTTACAAAAAAGTGTCCAAAATGACAACTTTTACAAGCAAAAATGACAACTTTTGTTGCTCCAAATGCCAATTTGAGAAACCTAACACAACCAAGCTTCCAAAATCACCTATAAATGATTAAAAAAATATTCTAAGAATGTTTCAATTCTTTCAAAATCATGCCTAATCCTATAAGGCAATTTTCCACTTTTTAGCCCTTTTAGGCCTAAAAGCACAAATTTGGCAATTCAAGCCCTAAGAAGAAAAAATTGATCTCTCAAGCACAAAATAAGATAAAAAACTCATAAAATTAATAAAAATAACCTATTACAACATTAAAAACCTATTAAAAGACTTAGAAACACTTAAGCATGAAAATACTAAAAATGGAGAGTAAAGCATGACTAGGTGCTCTTGCACCAGTTTCCACTTTAGCCTTGAAGATTTTAAACTTTTCAAATGCTTCATATTTTTATTTTAGAAAAGTAACCCACATCATTATAGAATAATCATCAATTATTAGCATGAAATATCTATCACCTTGAAAATTTTTAACTCTAGCAGGGCGACACAAATCAATACAAATAAGATCAATAACATCATTAGATTTATCTTGTATAATCCTAAAAGAGGTTCTGACCTATTTACCCATTTGACATTCTTGACATACCAGATTACAGGGCTTCATAATATTAGGTATATCTCTAACTTTCTTAGTTGAACTGATCTTCACAATGCAATCAAAATTCACATGACACAACCGTTTATACCATAGCCAACTTTCACCAATATGTGTAATTAAACATGTCTTTTGACTAGAGTTCAAATGAAATATATTACCTTTTTTCTATGTACCGGTTTCAATATCAAAACCAGATATATTAATGATTTTGCATTTTCCATCCTTGAACTATAATTGAAATCCCTTATACACTAACTGTCGTACACTCAAAATATTATGCCTTAAATCTTCAACATAATAAATATTATCAGTATTGTTCTTACCTTCCAATGATATATTTCCTTTTTGTTTGATCATACATGCTTTGTCATCTCCAAATATAATTACACCACCATCAAATTTTTACAGAGGTAGAAACTTCCCTTTATCTCCAGTCATATGACATGAACAACCACTGTCAATTACCCATTCATCCTTGTCTTCAATTTTAGTAGCAAGTGCCTTCTCTTTAGGTAGATTCTCTTCCAGTGCTGAATCATCTTTCTTGATAGCCATGAACACCCATTCCTTCCTATTGTTGGAGCCACTAGCAAAGTCTTCTATCAGTTCATCATCAAAATCAGTAATTCCTTCCTCATCCTCTATGTAGCATGATTTGGCTCTATTTTTCGTGTATTTATACTTGTTCTGATAGCCAGGGTTAGGCTTAAAAGATCTTCTAACTCTTTCTTCAAATCTTGAATTCCTTTTACGACATCTAGATGGAAAATGACCAATCTTATTACATGCAAAATATTTAAAAGGTACTTTTTGTTGCTGAGGTTTTAGGGGGTCAAGATGATTTATGACAATATGGTAGTTAAATGCTTCAACCTTCTTGATTCTACCAAGTGTTCCAAAGGCACCTTAATGGTTCTAAAGGGCAAATTTCAAAATAACACTTATCAAAGACACTCATGTCTTCCAAACACCTACTCCAACCTATTATGATGAGAAACAACTGATTCCAAAGTCTCAACAATACATTAGGCACTCAAACCCTCCTTGGCCTCTAATAGATCTACTAGCCCCAATTAGGCCTTCCAAGACTATTTTAATTAGTTTTCTCCAAAATTTTCCAAATCACCCTCCAAAAAAATTACCATTTTAGACACCCATTTCAGAGTACTACAACATATCAAAGCATTAGGTATTGTTGTTTAGGACCCAACCCGTTGTCTTGAGGCTATGCACTAATTTTAGGTGCAAATTACCCCACTTTTACAAAGGAAGTATGAAAAAAAATTATCCCCCAACCTTACAACTCTCAAAAGTAGTGTAATATGACTCAAATAAATGGAAAATTAGGCTCTTTTGGTTATATGAACTTTTTTAATATGAAAACCCCAAAACCCTCACTAACTTGCCTCAAAACCAAGGGTTTACCAGTTAATGACTCTCCCAATTCTTCTGAAACTTTTTCAAGGTTCCTACACCTTCTCCTAGGTCATATGAGACACCTGCACTCATTAAACTACCCCCTTATTAAGGTAGAACTCCTGCTGCTATAGGCTTGGCATGAAAATTAATCACTCTTCTTACTACAACTCATAGTGATCACCTACAAAACCAGTCTTCCTGCAAGTTAATTGATTAGGATCATTTTGTACATGTTAGATAGAGCTCATTCTATGAGAATGAAGGTCTTCCATTCATAGAATGGCCCTAGAATGTATTTTAGGCCTTCAAACCAAAGACAAAACTCAGAGATGAAAGGTACATCCAACAATAAATGGAAAAGTTTGATCGAAACTCCTACCAGAGTATTCAAACATCCTCTATCGCAGATTGATAAACACCTATTACTTCTACCATTAAAATCAAACACTTCCAATCAATGAATCATCAACAAAATCAAAGGAAATGCAAGAAAATAACTATTTTTATTCACTTTGTTATTTTGTCCATACAATAGCCATAGTGTTCATCAAATCCAATACAAAATAACTTCAAAGGATTTATAGAAAGTTCTCCTAATCAACCCAACAAGTCTGCATTGAATTTGGAATGATCAAGATGCTAAACAACTCCTAGATCACCTCTTCCGCCTAAAGACCTATTTGATCGTTCTGATTCAAATTTTGAAGTTTCAACCTTTTCTTTTATTGATTCCTACTAACCTAAAACTATCCAAACTATTAAATTTGATCTAGGTAGGATAAAAATATCATTATTGACTATCTATAACTATTAGAACTCATTGGGGTACTATTGACCCATTTTAGAAAGATTTGGTCTTAGAATCCTTATCAGGACCCTCAGGACATCTAACCATTACATCATTCATATTTCCTCCAAATGTCATGATTGGCTTCAACACATGCCAGTTGACTTGTACTTCATAACTCCTTTCTTGCATCTCTAATGTCTTTAGGGTCCTGATGGCTTGCTTAGGTGCCCCTGCACCATACTCCCCACCAAAAAAAAAACTCTTGTCCCAAGAGTGACCAGTCCTATTCGAACCATCAAACAATATTTTCTTCTAATTTTTGATAGGGTATATGTACTATCCAAGTGTTATCTTCCTTCTACTATAACCCACATTCATCTTATCAAAGACATTAGTACCAAAAAGCTTATTTTTGGGTCCTTGTTCCTACAACTCTCCTTGCCTTCCCATGTCATAGTTTTGATTTGTTTTCATCTGCAAACTCAGAGGTTTAACTACATTTCTCTACTCCGCCATAGGGAAATCAATGTCCCCAACCTTTATACTTTTGAAGTCTCATTCTTATTTCTCCTTAGGAGTGTTATTCTGCTGCAACTTTGTTTGATCCATCCAACTAGTATCCATTTTCTCATTACCCTTCATGCACATCCTGATTTTGTTCCCAAAACAAACAACATTGTGTTCATTCTTCTCCTTACAAGGCAAAGGTGTTAAACTATATATCTTCTTATCCTTATGCACCAAGTATACATTTGTATATCCATCATGTATAGTTCTCCTTAAATGTTTCCATGGTAGACCCAATATTATATGCCCCCAAGTCATAGGAATAACATCACACAAAACATGATCATGATATGGACCAATTGAGAAATCATGATATGCCCTCTGACTAATCATTACATGTTGCTCTTGACTAACCCAAGTGGCATTATAAGGATTAGGATGACTAAATGTCTTCAAGCCCAATTGTGCACTAGATCATAAGAAACAAGATTATCATGTGAACCTGAATCAATAATAATCTTGCATATCTTACCCTTGCTCAAACATTATGTTTTAAAAATGAATACCTGATTTGATGCTTGTTGTTGCAACTTGCCTTTTCTAACCATGAGGAAATTTCCATCCAACACTAGACCTACTTGTCTTCTTTCCTTTCTTCTTCTTCATATGTCAAATATACTCTTTTATCCCTTCCTCTACTAGCTTCATCCCTTTTAGGATATTTGAAAGAGGGATGCCTAGCTTCATACAATGGTAACACCTTCTTGTGAATACATGTGATACTTTTCCACTGCCAAATCTGCCTCCTCCTCTATAGATGTAACCACCTCTTTGCTCTGATGTAAAATCTTTATCCTTGTTAGCTTGTCCTTTTGAATTATTTGCAGACCTGCCCCCTCTTCCTCTAATAGATCCTCTACCTCTATTGGTACCTCCTTGTCTTTCTTTTTTTCTCTTCAATTTCTCCTCAGCCCTTATTACAAGTTGAAAACAATCTCCTAACGTTTGTGGAATAATAAATCCAATCTCATCCTGCAAATTGTACCTTAACCCATTCAAATACCTGGCTACCTTTTCTTCTTCATCTTCTACTCTTCCACTAAAGCTTAATTTGTGAAATTTCTCTATGTATGTCATCACATGCATGTCTCTCTGTTTTAAGTTTTGTCTCATTCTCTTTGTTTGTATAGCAAAATCCGATTGTAGAAATTGTACTTTCATCAGTGCTTTCATTCTCTCCCAACTTGTAATCTTTTTCAATCCTCTTGCTATCATCTCAGCCTGCATACCACTCCACCATGTCAATCTGGTTCCTCTCAATTTTGTGTTTGCAAATCTCACCTTCTTATCATCATCAGTATCTTCCAACTGAAAGTAGCTTTCTAGGGCCTCTATCCACCCTAGCATTTCCTCATTATCCATCCTTCCCTAGTATATAGGTAAATCAACATGACCTTTTATTCCACCACCTTGGACTGCCTTCAGTAATCTTACCAACCTCCTCTCTTAAAGGTCTACCACCTCTTGCCTTTTCTCTTCTTGTTCACCACCTTCATTATGTGCTTCAAGATTCTCTTTGTTTTCCTTGATCCTAGGTTGTTCCCTTTCCTTCTCTAGGGCTTCATTGTGTGCTAATAGTTGCACTCTCTCCCTTCTTTTTTGTCTATCCTCTCTTTCCCTTGCTTCTTCCAACTCCCTCTTTTTGGGCTCTTCTCTTTCAAGGGCTTCTCTCAACTCCTCTATCTTCCTATCCATTTGATTCTTAGGTGCCATCTTAACAAAACCTTCCCTCAAAGATCTACTCACTAATCTGATACCAATATGATGCAGTTCAGGGGGTCAAGATGATTTATGAAAATATGCTAGTTAAATGCTTCAACCTTCTTGATTCTACCAAGTGTTCCAAAGGCACCTTAATGGTTCTAAAAGGTAAATTTCAAACTAACACTTATCAAAGAATCCCAAGGCTTTGAAACACCTAATCCAACCTATAATAATGATAATCAACTGATTCCAAATTCTCAACCATCCACTAGGCACTCAAACCATCTACTACACCTATTAGCCCCAATTAGGCCTTCCGAGACTGTTTTAATAAGTTTTCTCCATAAATTTCCAAACCACCCTCCAAACAAATTACCTTTTCAGATAGCCATTTCAGTGTACTACAACATATAAGAGGCTCGGGTATTGTTGTTTTGGACCTAGCCTACTGTCTTGAGGCTGTGCACTGATTTTAGGTGCAAATTACCTCACTTTTACAAAGGATGTATGAAAAAAACTTATCCCCCAACCTTACAATTCTCAACAGTAGTGTAATATGACTCAAATCAAAGGAAAATTGGGATCTTTTGGTTCTTTGAACTTGTTTGATATGAAAACCCCAAAACCCTCACCAACTTGCTCCAAAACCAAGGGTTTACTGGTTAATGACTCTCCCAATGCTTCTAAAACTTGTTCAGGGTTCCTACACCTTCTCCTAGGTCATATGACACACCTCCAATCATTAAACTACCCCCTTATTAAGGTAGAACTCTTGCTACTATAGGCTTGGAATGAAAATTAATCACTCTTCTTCCTACAACTCATGATGATCACTTACAAAACCACTCTTCCAGAAAGTTAATTAATTAGGATCATATTTTACATGTTAGATAGATCCCATTATATGAGAATCAGGGTCTTACATTCATAGAATGGCCCTAGAATGAATTTTAGGCCTTCAAACCAAAGACAAAACTCAGAGATGAAAGGTAGAGCCATCAATAAATGGCAAAGTTTGATCTAAAATTGTACAAAATAATTCAAAAAAAATCTATCATAGATCGATAAAAACCTATTACTTCAACCATAAAAATCAAACACTTCCAATCAATGAATCATCAACAAAGTCAAAGGAAACACAAGAAAATAATTGTTTTTATTCACTCTGTTGTTTTGTCCATATAGTAGTCGCATTGTTCATCAACCCCAATACAAAATAACTTCAAGGGATTTATAGAAACTTATCCTAACCACCCAAATCAATCTCTATTCAGTTTGGAATGATTAAGATGCTAAACAACTTCTAAATCACCTCTCCTACCTAAAGACCTATTTGACCGTTGTGATTCAAATTTTAAATTTTCAAACTTTGATTTTATTGATGCCTACTAACCTAAAACTCTCCCAACCATTACATTTGATCCACTTAGGATAAATATATAATTATTAACTCTCTATACCTATTAAAACTCATTGGAGTAGTACTGACCCATTTTACAAAGATTTGGTCCTAGGATCCTTATCAGGACCATCAGGACATTTAAGCATTATATCATTCATATTGCCTCTAAATTCCATGATTGGCTTCAACACATCCCAATTGACATGTCGTGCTTCATAACTCCTTCCTTGCATCTCTAATATCTTCAGGGTCTCGATTGCTTGCTTGGGTGCCCTTGTACCACTTTTCCTTCATACTTACTTCCTACTGGTCCTTTAGGTACTCTTCTAGCAAATAGTTATTCAAGTTGCTCATACTCATCATCTTCTCTCTTCATATCTTCCAATTCATTTGCATATAAATCTTTCCAATCTTTCTTACCAGTTGTAGATATAGATGCATGAAAAGAAGGTCCAGTCTTCACAACTCTAGAGGGTCCAAATTCTTCAAGCTCAAAAGCCAATAGTTTTCCAACCAAAGTATCTCTATTAACAGATGTATTAGCCATTTTTCTTATCTTATTAATAGAAGTAGCCTTCATCTTGTAACTTGGTAGTAGGCATCTCATAACTTTAGAAACAATTTCATCTTCACTAAGAATTCCACCATAACATTAAATTCCCATAAGAATCTCATTTACACTTTCCATGAATGAAGTAATCCTTTCATCTTCTTACATCTTAAGGGTTTCATATCTCACCCAGTAACCATCAAGTTTAGAAATATTCATTGTAGGCTCACCTTCATTAAGACTCTCCAACTTATCCCATATAGCCTTTGCTGATGATTTGTCAGTTAATCCTATTATTTGTTGATCAGAAAGTGCATAGAAGAGGGCTTCTCTTGCTCTACTTTTGGAAACCAATAACACCGAGAGGGAGGGTGAATAAGTGTTATGTAGAAATAGTAGATTTTAGCCTTAACAAAACATTCATACACAAATTGGTATACTGATATAAACAAAATTGAAAGAAGTAAAGAAACCAATAAGGCAAACACATAAATTAGAACCATAACACATAGATTTATACATGGAAAACCTTAATGAGGAAAAACCACAGTGGGATTTGTCACCCACTATCAATCCATTGGCCATATGAAGAGATATTACAATATTAATGGGCCTGGACTTGCACAGAGGCTTATAGCCTAGAGAACACTGCTCAATCACAATAGGAGCCCCACTGACTACATAAAATACTAGCCAACAATCTGGAGAAGTGTCAACTGCTAAGATACCATCTTCTATGCCTGAATACACTTCTAGTTTAAGCTATGTTTGTTCTAGTATAAAACCCTAAACCCCTTTACCGGAATAACCCTTTCAATAAATTCCTCACATACATAATCTCTCTGATATATTTGTTATTATATTCGCATTATGATCCACTACATCCATATCCTTCTTCTATCAAAATGATCTAATTAGTCTTCCATATATACCCTATATAATTTTTATGTCCTATGTCGGCTTACAAAGATATATACAATATCAAACTACATGTCATCTAGATAACATAAATATATAAACATTAAAACAAATTATCAATTCCAGATCCAAGATATGTTGGCCTCCAATACCGATAACCTTTTCTATACCATGTCAGCCTGTATTATCAGTGACCAAATAAATCCTTTTGACCCGTCGCTGTTGGTGCTAGTGTAGAATCTATGAAGTTCCTGTCGGTATAAAAAATCATGTTGCCATCAATGACAATAACGTGAAACTAACCAATAGAGTGTCAATTGCCAATAATCTCCCCCTTTGGCATTGATGGCAACACTCATGGGAAAAATGGTCATGGTTTCATCTGTCGGTTTCATCCTTCCCTTCTCCCCCTGAGATGAATATGTAAAATACACCATATCTCCAAAAACTCCAAAATTCTGTAACTCCCCCTAATGTATGCAACTCTTTGTTCTTTTTCACATCTATACTACTCCCCCTTTGACATCAATGCCCAAAAATATTTGTAAAAATAATGTCAAATAACTATAATTGTACATTGAATACCTCCAAAAATGTCTTACTAGAGATTGACCAATTTCAAAATTTCCCGATAATATTTCTCCATTAACTCCACATAAGTATCCTAGCCGGTTTTGAATGTGCTGAAAATAGATACAAGACCACTCAATAAATGTGCAAAAGATTCTTTCTTATTTACCTCTATCGGTGTGGGCTTTCCCAACGTATCCATGCTTTCCTTTTTATGTACATAGAGTGAATCCAATCTTGGACTCACCAAACCTCTCAGACTTCTGCCTCTCTGAATTGTTTTATCTCTTTTGTTCTCAAGAGCAGAATTTTAATTCTCCAATATCAAAATTTGACCAGCAATTGATGTTGTCAGTGAAATTAATCCATCAAAAGAGTTAGCAATACTATCAATTTTCTCCTAAATCTCTTTTATCTTTTTATCTACATTTGTTGTAAGTATTTAAATATTGCAACATACACTATATATATTTGTACATTATTTCAAAGAATTTTCTATTAGAGTTAGCTTCTCCTCAATCTTTTTCTTCTCTGTCTCAATTACCTGATCAAAAGAAGCTCTCTTATCCTGAGTAAATCTTTCTAATTCTTGTCAGTTTGATATTTGTTGTAAGGATGGAAAGTCTTTTGATATGTGCTCAGTGATTACTTTAAGATTGCCGAAAGAGCTCGTTTCATTTTCAATCTTACACTTTTAGACCAATTTGTGTAGAAAAGTGATTGATCTATAGTCCCCTTGTCAGTAGTTCCCTCCTTAATCAATTTTTGAGAAGCCATCATGATTAGTTCAGTGGGACTCATTTCTGTGATGGTTTTATTTTCAACTTTAGAAGTGTCAGTTGTCAATAATGATGTGCTAACAACTAGTTCCCTGTTAGATTCCCCTATTTTCTCCTTTGATGTTTTATCCTTTATTACCTACTCACATGCACTACTGGCTTGCCCACTTGGTGTAGTCTATGTAACTATTGGTTCCTCTGCAGGCCTAATATCCTCAACCTATACATTAGTATCTGGAGGACAAGTGTCCTCAATTTTGGTATCCTATACAACATTCTCTATATTAACCCATATTTGAGTATTTGTCTGTACATCTTTATTTACCGATGGCTCTATTTATACTATCTTAATATTTTTCAAAACTAAGGGTGAAGTACCCATAATCCCATTTCCTTTCCCTTCAATTGGGGTATCTATAGTATTTGTCTTTGTCTCTCGTGAAGTAAAGAATACTATGTGTTCTCCCAAAAATTTAATCCATCCCTTTTGAGTTTCCTTTATTATTTCATTTACTCTTCCTAGCATAGACTAGTTATCCCATGTTTTCTATTGAAGACCTTTCTATCTGCAGCCTCAATTATCTTTTCCATCTCATCTAGAGTTATAGTAACATAGATAGCTAAAATTTATTGCATTTTAATGTTTTTATCTTCTTACATAGCAGATAATCTTCTAGCATCTAACATGTTATATAACTCAATTGGTATTTGATTTTCTATCTCTATTAAGGCTTTCTTATAAATATCCAAATATAATAGAATTGTGTCTTCTACCTCTCTCTATTCATCATCCTCTAAGTTTTCATAATAAAATTTAACACTTTTCAACATTCCATCTTTAGTAATTTCACCTACAATTTATGCATGCAAGTTTTAGGTGGTATGATAGTAACATTACCAGTTTGAATTGCTAAATCAATGCCACTCTTCTTCCTCCTCTTGGTAGTACCGGATGCAGTTGTAGGTGTAGCTTTAGGTGTTTTCTTCTATGACAGTATCTTGATTGTGACCTTCCTAACTAGTTGCTTCTTTGCATCCATTTTTGTTTCCTCTGGTTTCTTTCTAACACCCCTCTTAAATGATAATAGCGTGTTATCCTCTAAGTCAGATTTAGTAGTAATAGGTTCAATATGAAATTCTAGATCCTTCCTCTTTCTACCTTTCTCTAGGACAACATCAATTAGTGCTTGAATATCCTTTGAGACCTCCTATACAAGTTAACTTTCTTTTCCTTCTTTTTTCTCCCTTTTCTTCCGATTGAACTCTATTTCAACCTCTAGAGTCTTTTATTGTGCATTTCCATAGGGATTCTCTACCTCATCTATTGGTGCATCAATTAGCATTTTCGCATAGGCATGAAGAATCTGTGCATCCAAGTCATAGCCCATTTCTTCAATTCAAATATTTTGTGGCTTAAGTTCCTCCATGAGAGTCTCATCCTTCTTTACCATGAAGCAAATGTTGGTAGAGTATTTCTCTACTATATGCTCAGGTACTTTGAAATGCCTTGAAATACCCCCATATCTTATCATCTCTTTGGCTTCCTAGTGCAGCAATTGACTCTTTTAATTGTATTCCTATTGGAATGTCAAAAGCCCAATGTTTCCTCCCAGACTCAGGTGTATCATTGAGAAAGTATAGAATTAAGAAGATTAACAAATTCTCATACCAAAAAGTGTCCTTCTTCTCACCCTTAATATTCCTTAAGTTGATCAACAACTCATCAAGCATCCAACTACAAAGATCTAAATTTATATTGTCTTTCATCATTTTATGTATAGCCAAAATACATGAACTGTAAATAGAATTCAGTTGGTTTGATTGAGTTACCTTGTATGTGATAATCATGCTTCTAAATTTGATGTCGGTGTTGGTGATGGTGCTCACCTTCATGGATCTATTGTCAGATTTAGTGCTGGTTCACTTCCTCATGAAGTGAATTGAAATTTTCTTATCTAGATGTTGCCCTACTAATGGTAAACCAGTAATTGCCCGAATGGCTTCCTTAGTGATTTTGTAAGGTCTGTCTAGCCATATGAATTCCCCATGTACTATGCTTAGTAAATATCTGATTATCTTATCCTTGAACTTTAGAATATCCATAAAGTCTGTAAACCATAGTTATTTAATATGTTTATATATCGGTTTTATCTTTCTATATTCTACCATTAGTTCAGTCATATACATTCCCTTGATCTCTGAAGTTCCTAAGTCCTCTATATGATAGTGGATGTATGCCCTAACATCCTCTACATACAAAACTCCCTCCAGAATGTAGAAAAATGCTCCAATTGAATCTTCCTGTGTATCCACATGTGGATACCGCTTGAAAATTAGCCTGGGGTAGTCCTTCACCTCCACAATAGTTGGGTTTACAAAAAATTTAGGAATAGTAGATGATCCCACATCCATGTTTCAATATAAATACCTTTTGCTCGCTCTTCGTCAAAACCTTCAACAAATTCTTCTAGACGCTAGTGTGATCACTCAAAAAGAAATTTGAATGCCTCTTAATAGCCTCTAATCACACTTAGTCGCTCTGAATCGCTCTAAAATTGCTTTGAACGTAGGGTGATTAACAATGAAGTGTATTCAACCTTTTATCCTTTGAGATGAAACCCTAATCTTTCATTGACATAAATGACTATCAGTGAAAGATACCAGATCTTTTTTAGAACATATTCATGATGGATAATCCTCTCTAATATTTGGAACATCTTCCAAAATCTCTTCCTAACGAATATGCAGCATCTTCATGAATTTTTCCTACCCTTAAGGCATCTGCCTCAGTTACCAGATGAGCTACCTGTTGGTGCAGGAGCACCCTCTTCTATCGGATAAGTAACTGAGACATTCCCATCTGATGATTGTTCTTTAGTCTTCCTAACCCATATTTAAGTATGATCTTGTTGGATTTCACTAAGCTTCTCTTTTCCTTTTTTATTTGATCCTTAATTACTAACTCATGGATTTATGCTTGTAGAGAACTTAGCAATATGTCCAATTTCATTACACTCATAACATGTAACATTGTTATTTTGAATTGATTTGCTAAAACTGGTGAAATTGCTTGACATGCACTGATTAACCATATATCCAAATTTTCCACGAGCATAACATTTAACATTCATTCTGCAATCTTCTATTTTATGACCAAATTTATTGCATTTAGTACATTTATCAGGAGTAGAATCAGGGTTCTAATTTGATCTGTTTCTATATTGCCTAGCCATGTGCCCAAATCTATTGCAAACAAAACATATACCATTGAATTTATAAGCATTGAATTGCCTTACTGGTGCCTTATGGTTTTCATTATCATTAGCAGTACCAAAACTTTGTCCTTGCTCAAATCCAAGTCCACTAGAATCTCCAGTCTACCACTGTCTCTTCAATAACTCATCAATTTGTGCTGAGTTGATCTTGAATCTGAGTTGATCTTGAATTTTTCTTTGTACTCACTTGCATCAATTAAATCTTTACTTAGTATTATCATTTGTCTCTCATTCTCTTTCTCATTGCTTTGGGATTGTACCAAATCAGTTATCAACATATCATTTTCATGAACCAACCTACCACATTCTTCTAACTTGTTCTTCAGGAATACAACAAGATTTTCTTCCTTTTTCTTTTTGTCTTCAATCTCCTTAGCCATCATCATATTTATAACTTAAATGTCATTCTTCATAACCATGTTCTCCTGACTCAGTTTCTGACATTGTTCCGTAAGTGCATTTTTCTCCTCATCATCCTGATTTTGCAAAATTTTCTTCCTCCTATCTTGAATAGATGATAGCCTCTCTTGTACGAAAAGAATGAATTCCTTAGCATAATTCAATTCATCTTGTAGCTTTAAGTTCTTCAACCTTTCAACATCATAATATTCAAGTGCCATCTCAAGATGTTTCTCCAGAGCCATATTCAATGATTCTAGTTTCAGGATCTTCTTCAATTTGTTAAACTTTCTCTGAGGCACAAGGCTTTGATATCAATTGTTGGAAACCAATAACATTGAGAGGGGGTGGCAATTCAGGGTTATGCTAGAATAGTAGATTTTAGCCTTAACAAAACATTTGCACACCAATCGATAAACTGATATAAACAAAATTGAAATAAGTAAAGCAACCAATAAGCCAAACACATAAATGAGAACCATAATAGAAAAATTTATAAGTGGAAAACCTCAATGAAGAAAAATCACAGTGGGATTTGTGACCCACAACATCAATCAACTGGCCATATGACGAGATATTATAATATTTAATGGGCCTACACTTGTAGGAAGGCTTATAACCTAGAGCACACTGCTCAATCACACTAGGAGCCTCACTGACTAAATAAAATTCCAGACAACAATTCAGAGAAGTGTGAACTGCTAAGATAGCATCTTCTATGCCTCAATACAGTTCTTGTTTAAGCTTTGTCTGTTCCGGTCTAAAACCCTAAACCCCTTTACCAAAATAACCCTTACAATAAATTCCTCACATACATAATCTCTCTGATATATTTCACATTACATTTGCATCATGATCCATTACATCCATATCATTCTTCTATCAAAATGATCTAATCAATATGCCCTATATACCCTATACAATTTTTATGCCTTATGTCGATTTACAAAGATATATACAATATCAGATTATATATCAACCAGATAACATAAATGTATAAACATTAAAACAAATTGTTGATGCCGGATCAAAGATATGTCGACCTCCAATACCAATAACCTTTTCAATGCCATGTCGACCTGCATTGCCGATGACCAAAGAAATCCTTCTGACTTGTCGGTGTCGGTGCCGATGTATAATTTGTGAAGTGCTTGTGGGGACACTATATGAAGCCGATACACAAAATCATATTTTGATCATTGACAACATCATGAAACCAACCAATAGAGTGTCAATTGCCAAAATCTACAATCTTTCTGGAGCTCCTTATCCAGGTTTGCCAGAGGAGGATTGCGAGATGCCAGATTATGAGGTGTGACACCATTTTGTGTGATCTTCCAAATCTCCTTGCCAAGACATCTCAAATGCATCTCCATCTGAATTTTCCACATTGTGTAATTTATTTTATCAAGCCTAGGAATGTCTCTCTAAAAGATAGCTCCAGAAGAACTGGATGAACTTGAACTCTTAGATGCCATAAAATCTTCCTCAAGTGGTTAGGATTCTATAGAGAGGACCAAAGCTCCGATACGAATTGTTAGATAGTTCAAATAACTAGAAGAAAAATGAGAGGGGGGTGAATTAATTATCACAGATTACCATAACATTTAGCAATTAAAACTTTAATACTAGAACCCAAAACATTAATACCAAAATAGCAATTAAACCAATTAAGCATAAGCAATAATCACAAAATAAATACCATCCACATGACACAACTATTCATACGCAAAAAACCCAGTAAAGGGAAAAACGATGGTGGGAAGCCTACCCACAATCAGATAATACTTTTGTAGTAAGTATGTGAATTATAGTTGAGGCGCCTACACTTGTAGGAAGGCCAACAACCTAGAGCACACTGTGCATCAAAAAAGGAGCCTCATTAACTATATATAAATCCAGACTATAATCCGGAGAAGTGTTTGAACTCCAAAGATAGCATCTCCTATACCTGAGTACAGTTCTAGTTAAGATCTATACCAAAGGACTAAATCCTCTTACATAAACCCAATTCGATCTCCGATGATCAACCAAATCCTCTCCCCGAATGATATTACATTATTCACACATTCACATTCCTATGATATGATCTACAATGTGATCTTACTTCTATATATACAAACCCTCGACCATAAATAATTATCTTGGCAACTAGATAATAAATAAATTAAATAATTACAAACCATGTCAATCGTAGACCAAATAAATAATATCCATCACATAAGACATCCTAGAAACATATCAAGAAGTCTGATCTAGATGTTACTTTAAGGTCGGTCCATAACCTAGCTCAACTAGGACCCAGTATAGGTCCACACGTTATGGCAATTATCTCCATCTACCAAGTTTTGAATATGATCACCAGTAGCATATTGAAACTCCACTAGAGGCTGCACTAACACCACTTATGCAATTCACCAAAGAGCTTCATCAAAAGCTCTGCCAGTGAAACCCTCTCCATAACAAGAAACCAAGGTTCTAAGCAAATAGGATAGCATCTGATCACCAAACCAAAACCAAGTAAATAGATATGGCTATGAGTATCATGAATAAGCCAATTCCATAACCAAAGCATTCCAGAGCCTATCAGATCATGTCGGATCCAAACTAACTAGAAACTACTCAACCTACTAGGACCAGAAGGGTGTCGGTAAAACATCCAAATAGCTAGTCTTGGAATCAATGACAAAACATCAATGCAACACATAATCTATTCCTCCAAATAGCCAACAAAGTCAACTTTGGCATCTTGTCAAGTGTTGAGTTAATAGCTCACATTCCTTTTAACACACGACTGACTTTCTCCTTTTTCTCAGGGCTTGGTGAGATTAATTAGGACATCTCCCAATTACTTAGTTGCCAAATTAGACTCCACACAATACACATACTCTCATCTTCACAGGACTCACCGAAGTGGAAAACACATTCCCACCGAGCCTCGAGTGGTCCCACACACTCACAACTATAGGACATAAAGCTTTCCCAACCGAGAAAGTGGGCCCACTGAAGGTTGAATATTTGAGTTTTATCTATATGACTCAGGACTTGGCTAGATCAAAAAACACATTCTACCAAGTGCCAATTTCTTTCTCAAGGAATACCATGGAAAAATTAAATACACCAAGTGGGATCATAGGACTTGGGACCCACCTTTGCCATGGGTTGACAATGATATAATTTCCTACTAGTTCGATTTCAAAGCAATTTACAAGACCTTGATAAGCTTTAATGGGGCCAAAATTCTATGCTAAGAATGTAGACCATAGAAACTTAAGATGAATTGACTAGAGATAATTATCTCAAAACCCTTTAATCTACAACAACTTAATTGCAACACACTTTCCAAACCAACTCAATCAATCTAATTGCAACACTAAAATACACATAAGAATATGTTGACATCAATGATAACACATCATTCCCACAAACTTCTAAATAATATCTAACAATCCCCTGCTTTGGCATTTACGGAAACATATGAATGTGAAAAACAATCAATGTAAAGAAATAATTGAGCTACCAACAATCCCCTGCTTTGGCATTTACGGAAACATATGAATGTGAAAAACAATCAATGTAAAGAAATAATTGAGCTACCAACAATCTCCCCATACAATACAAACACTCCCTTTCCCGCTTATCTTATTACACATTTTTTTCACTCAAATCTCTCCCCCTTTGATATCAATGCAAAAGGTACATATGTAAATCATGATTCTCTCAACAATTCTCCCCCTTTCACAAAACATACTCTCCTCACAAATAAAGATGCAACATTGATTATTCTTCCTGAGTAGCCACCTTACTCATCAATTCAGATCACAAGATATCTCTATGAAGTCCACCCGACTAAAAAAAATTTATGCATCTTAGTTTTCATATTGAGGAGCATTTCAACCCAAATATGACTTAACCAAACTTGATACTTAATACCGGTAAACCAAACATAATGTTGGTTAATAGGTTAATAGTTAATATCAATACCGGTGAAACTCAATGCATATAAAAGAAAGAGAAACAACATCCACAACACATAACACAGAGATTTGTACGTGGAAACCTTGTGTGGGAAAAAACCATGGTGGGATATCTTACCCACAATCAAATGATACTACTGCAGATAGTATGTGTATACAAATGGGGTCTGTACATGTAGAAAGGCCAACTGCCTAGAGCTCACTACGCAATCACAAAATAGGAGTCACACTGACTACAATTGTATGATTAAATCCAATGACAATGTATTGTTCAAAGTAGCATCTCCAATCTTGGATTCATTATCGATTAAGCTCTGATAATCACCTTCAAAACATCCTTGAACCTTCTCTATGGTCTGCCCATATGATCTTTAATATTCACACATACCATGTCATAAAACCATATACCATATACCTATTACATGTTACTCATTTATCTCACAAATGAGATCTTACATATATACCAAATCCTAGGACCAAATGTGTAGGTTGGCTCACTAAGAATATTACAATTAAATCAATTACAAATAAGTCAAGATGTGATGCATCATGTTAGCTCAATACATTTACAATAATATCCAATTGATTAAATCATCTCAATGATGTGTTGTGCTGATTTGGAATAGATAATGTATTCTGGTTCATAACCTAGACCAAATTACCGGTAACAACAAATATGTCAACTCGATTAGACCAATAACCAAGGTACCAAAACTAGGTGTCCAAACCATGTCCTGGACATAACCAAGTGATCTCCAAATGATAACAAGTCATCCTCAGTGTTGGTGAGCAATATAACCTACTGGTGAGTGATATACCGGTGACTATGCATAAGTAATTAAACTTGTCGATGAACATAATGTGCTGGTTCAACATAACGAAAGATCTTCAGAAGGATAAGTGTTGATAAGTGTTGACATCAATTAAAAAGCCAATGCAACATATCCATAATACCAAAAATATCCCCCTTTGGCATTGATGGCAACACAAGATGGAACAACATCTAAGTGCCAAAATATAATGCAAAAAATTAAAAACCAACAATCTCTAGAATAGATCAATACCAGAAATTAAACTACAAATGTAGAGAGTATATATCTCTCCCCCAATGAATAATCTCTCCCCAAAGGATAATGTTTTTCCATAGATATCTCTGTCCCTTTGACATCAAATGCCAAAGCAATATAAATACCAGATACAACTAATTACAATAACCAATTGTTATAACCAACTACTCCCCTTGAGAAGTAGCTCTCCTCCATCAAAGCTGGAAAAATATTTTTCTATTAATTTTGTTGGTTTGATGCCAATCATCAACTGTCCAAGTCTCTACCGATGACGGTATAACCGCAAGCTACTCTATGAGATATTCAAAAGTTTCCTTAGGAAAAGGCTTAGTAAAGATATTTGCAATCTTCTCTTTAGTATTCACATAAACCAATCTCACTTCTTTTGCTTCAACATTATCTTTCAGAAAATTATATTTTATAGAAACGTGTTTAGTTTTAGAGTGAAATACTGGATTCTTAGATATATCAATTGTTGCTGAATTATCACAATAAATGATTATAGGTTCTTTGCATTTTACCTTTATGTCTTTCAACATTTTCTTAACCCATAATACTTGAGTACAATTAGTTGTTGCTGCAACTTATTTTGATTATGTTGTTGATAATGATGTACAACTCTGTTTCCTGCTCAACCATGAAATCAATCTGCTACCAAGAAATAATTCCCCGCTAGTGGTGCTCTTTCGGTCATCTACATCTCATGCCCAATTTGCATCGTTGTATGCACATAAGTCAAAATTTTCATCTTTAGGATACCATAAACCAAGATTTGTTGTCCCTTATAGATACTAGAAAATCTCTTTCATTGTTGATTCATGACTTTCTCTAGGATTACTCTAAAATCTTGAAGCAATACATACTACATTCATTATATCAAGTCTTCTTTGTGTCAAATACAGTAAACCTCCAATCATAGATTTGTACCTTGTTAGATTAACAAGAGTTGAATCATCTTTCAATGTCAATTTATCAATTGTAGTCATAGGAGTACTTGCCAGTTTAGAGTTTTTCATACCAAATTTCTTCAGTATTTCCTTCAATTGCTTTGTTTGACAAATGAATATACCTTTATCAGTCTGTGAAATCTGCAATCCTAAAAATAATATTATCTCTCCAATCATAGACATTTCAAATTATTCCTACATCTTATTAGCAAAGTCTTTACATAATCCATCTTCTCCTCCAAAAAAAGATGTCATCAACAAAAAATTCAATAACCAAGATATCTTCTTTAGTCACATTGAAATATAAGTTTTTGTCAGCATTACGTTTAGTGTAACCAAGCTTCAAAATATATTTGTCCAATCTATATAAAGCTTTCCTTAATTTGCAGACCATATATTTATCATCTATCAATGAAAATCCATTAGGTTGTTCAGTGTAAAATTCTTCTTTAAGATCACCATTCAGAAATGCACATTTTTCATCTATTTGATATACTTTATAGTTCTTGTGGGCTCCAAATGCAAGAAATAATCTGATTGCCTCAATTCTAGCTACCAATGCAAAGGTTTCATTGTAGTCAATTCCCTCTTTCTGTGAATATCCTTTACACACTAATCTTGCTTTGTTTCTGATTACCTTACCATCTTCATTAAGTTTATTTCTGAATACCCATTTAGTTCCAATTACATTTTTGTCTTTAGGCCAGGGAACCAATGTCCATGTATTGTTCTTTTCAATTTGTTCTAATTCATCTTCCATAGCTTTAATCCAGTGTTTATCTTCACATGCCTCAATAACAGATGCTTGTTCAATTTGATAAATTAAACATACCTCTTCATTTGGCAGCCTTTCTCTTGTCATAACACCTTGATACTTACTTCCAATTATCTGACTTTCAGAGTGATTCAGTCTTACATACCTGGGTGTGTTCACTTGTTGTTGTTCTTTAGTCACTGTGGAATTCTCTGATGATGCCGGTGTGATTGGATCCATACTCTGTGTCGATGCATTTTGTATAGATTCATTTATGATCATCTCAACTATCGGTTCAGAATCCATAGACCTTCAATTTCCTCTAAATTGTTCATCTATCTTCACATTTGCACTTTCAATGATTTTCTCCAATCTTTTATTAAAACATCTATATGCCTTGCTCTTAGATAAATAACCAAGAAATATTCCTTCATCACTTCTAGGATCAAATTTGCCAATATACTCATCTCTCCTAATGTAGCATTTGCTTCCAAATATTCTAAAGTATTTAAGAGTGGGAGTATTACCAAACCGTAGTTCATAAGGTGTCTTACCAATTTCACCTTTGATGTGAACTCTATTAAAAGTGTAAACTGTTGTATTCACTACTTCTGTCCAATACACATGAGGTAGATTTTCTTCTAATATTATGCTTCTGGGTGCATCCAGTATAGTTCTTTCTTCCTTTCCACAACTCCATTTTTTTGAGGTGTCTGAGGTGTTGATAGTTGTCTTTTTAATCCATTCACTTCACAAAATGTATTAAAATCTTTAGATGTAAATTCACCTCCTTGATTTGATCTTAAACATTTTATTTTCTTACTAGTTTCATTCTCTACCATTGCCTTGAATAATTTGAATTTTCCAAAAGCTTTTGATTTCTCCTTGAGAAAAGTAACCCAACACATTCTAGAATAATCATCAATGATTAGCATGAAGTGTCTATCTCCCTGTAGACTTCTAGTTCTTGTCAGACCACACAAGTTAGTATGAATTAAATCAGGAACATTATTGGATTTCTCATAAATACTCTTAAAAGTTTTTCTAACTTGGTTTCCCATTTGACATTCCTTACATGTCGGATTATGAGGTTTTATAATCTTAGGTAAATCCCTTACTATCTTAGATGAACTAATCTTTATAATGCAATCAAAATTCACATGACAGAGTCTTTTATGCCATAACTAACTTTCATCAATATGTGCAATCGAGCATATCTTTTCATTGTTGTTCAAATGAAAGATATTACCTCTAGTCTGATTAATGGTTGTAATCTCCAAACTATTTCTATTCATTATTTTGCATTTACCATTCTTGAATTATAACTGAAATCCCTTTTCAACAAATTGACCAACACTCAAAATATTATGCTTCAAACCTTAACATAATAAATATTGTTAGTATTCTGCTTACCATCAAAATATATAGTGCCTTTTCCTCTGATCAAGCAAGATTTGTCATCTCCAAATCTTACTAGACCTCCATTGTATTCCTAAAAATATAAGAATTTACTTTTATCACCAATCATATGATGTGAACATCCAGAATCTATAATCCATTCATCCTTTTCTTCAATTTTAGCTGCCAGGGCCTGCTATATTGGTGAAATAGTAGGTTCCAGTTGATCTTCTTGTATTTAAACAAAAGCCCATCCAATGTCTGTTGGTTCTTCATCCGAATCATCAGTAACTCCCTCATTAGCATAGTACTAATCCAATAATCAGAAGATGCCATATGCAAGATTAATGATATTTAGGGTTAGGCTTATATGATCTTTTAGCTTCTTCTATTAATCTTGCATGTCTATCAGGACATCTAGATGCCATAAGACCAACTTTATTGCAATTAAAACATTTAAATGGTGCTTTACCTTCATACTTACTTCCAAGAGGACCTTTAGGCATTTTCCTTAGAAATAGTGCTTCAAGTTCTTCCAATTCTTCATTTTCTTTTCTAATATCTTCAAGTTCGCTTGCATAAAGTGTTTTCTAATAAAATTTATTAGATGATGATGATGATGATGCTTTGAAGGCTAAATCTATCTTAATCGTAGCAATAGGATCAAATTCCTCAAGCTCAAATGCTGAAAGTTTTCTAACCAAGGTATCTCTAGATATTGATGTATTAGGCATTGTTCTCAACTCATTAATAGCAATTACTTTCATTTTGTATATCGGTGGAAATGCTCTCAAAAATTTAGATAAAATTCCATCTTCACTTAAGGAACCTCCACAACATTTTATTCCCAAAACAACTTCATTAACCCTTTCCATAAAAGAAAAAATTCTTTCATCTTCTTCCATTTTCAGATTTTCATACCAAACTCGGAAGCATTCCAATTTTGTAATTTTGATAGTGGCATCTCCTTCATTCAATCTCTCCAATTTATCCCAAATAGCTTTAGTAGTAGATTGTTCTGATAATCCCATAATTTATTGATTTGACAAGGCACTCAAGAGTGCTTCTCTTGCTTTGAAATCATTCTCCTGATCCTTATCCAATCTAGATGGATTAGGTTGACTCTATCTAGGACCAACATAGACATTCTTTGTAACATCTCATATGTTTTTTCAAATGCAGTTCAGATGTGTCTCCATTCTGATCTTTCATATACCATAGTTAGTTCCATCAATTTTTAGACTATCCTTCCTGAAAAAGTTAGTTGCCATAGAATCTCCTCAAGTTGTTAAACTTCTACAAAAAGAGAGGACTTAGCTCTGATACCAATTGTTAGGACCTGAAGGAAACTAAGAGGGGGGGGGGCTAACTAAGTTGTCTATTAATTTCAACCTAAATATGACTTAATCAAACTTGATACTTGATACCGGTAAACCACACTTAATGTCGGTTAACAGATTAACAATTAATATCAATACCAGTGAAACTCAATGAATATAACAGAAAGAGAAACAACATCCATAACACATAACATAAATGTTTGTACGTGGAAACCTTGTAAGGGGAAAAACCACAATGGGAAATCTTACCCACAATCAGATGATACTACTATAGATAGTATGTGTATACAAATGGGGTCTGCACATACAGAAAGGCCAACCGCCTAGAGCTCACTACTCAATCACAAAATAGGAGTCACAATGACTACAATTGGATGATTAAATCCAATGACAATGTACTATTCAAAGTAGCATCTCCAATGTTGGATTCAGTACCAGTTAACCTCTCATAATCACCTTCAAACCATCCTTGAGCCTTCTCTATGGTCTTCTGATATGATCTTCAATATTCACACATACCATATCATAAAACCATATACCGTATACCTATTACATGTTACTCATTTATCTCACAAATGAGATCTTACATATATATACCAAAACCTCAGACCAAATGTGTAGGTCGGCTCACTAAGAATAATGCAATTAAATCAATTACAAATAAGTCAAGATGTGATGCATCATGTCGGCTTAATACATTAACAATAATATCTGATTGATTAAATCATCTCCATGATGTGTCATGCTAATCTGGAATCGATAATGCACACCGGTCCATAACCTAGACCAAAGTATCAGTAACAACAAATATGTCAACTTGATTAGACCAATAACCAAGATATTAAAACTAGGTGGCCAAACCATGTCTTCAACATAACCAAGTGATCTATAGATGATAATAATTCATCCTCAATGTCAGTGAATCATATAACCTATCGGTGAGTGATATACTGGTGACTGTGCATAAGTCACTGAACTTGTCAGTGAACATAATGTGCTGGTTCAACATAACCAAAGATCTTTAGAAGGATAAGTGTTGATAAGTGTTGACATCAATGATAAAACCAATGCAACATATCCATAATACCAACACTATCTGAGATAATCAAAACTATCTTTAGGCAAAGGCTTCATGAAGATATCTACAAACTATTCCTTTGTAGATACATACTCCAATTTGACTTCTTTTTGATTCACCTTTTCTCTAAAGAAATGAAACTTGATTGATATATTCTTAGTCTTATAATGCAACACCAGATTCTTAGAAATATTGATAAAAAATGAATTATCATAGTATATAGTAGTATGTTCATCATAAATAACTCTGATATCCTTCAACATCTACTTCATCCAAATTACCCGAGTACAATTTCTTGCAACAACAATGTATTCAACTTCTGCAATAGATAGTGAAATAGCATTTTACTTCTTACTCATCCATGAAAGCAATCTCTTTCCCAAGAAAAATGCACCACCACTAGTATTCTTTCTATCATCCACAATACCTGCCCAATCAAAATTAGTAAAAATGCTCAAAGTAAAGTCATCATCTTTAGGATACCATAAGACAAAATCAACTATCCCTTTCAAATATCTAAAAATTATTTTCATAGCTACAACATGAGATTCCTTAGGATCATCTTGAAATCTATCAACAAGACATACACCATTCATAATGTCTGGTCTCGTCTAAGTCAAATATGACAAAACACCAATCATAGATCTATATCTAGCCTGATTTTCATTTGGAGAATCATCATCCTTTGTTAACATACATTTGATTACCATAGGAGTATCAACTGGCTTTGCAGAATCCAAACCAAACTTCTTCAACAATTCCTTCACATACTTGGACTAAGTTATAAGGATACCTTTATTTAACTGAGTATGTTGAAATTCCAAAAGGAATTTTATTTCATCAATCATAGGCATCTCAAACTCATTCTCCATATCATCTACAAACTTCTTGCACAAACCATCATTTCCTTCAAAAATAATATCGTCAACAAATACCTCAACAATTTAAATGTTATCATAATCAATCTTGAAGTACAAACTACTATTGATGGTACCTTTATTGATTTCTAACTTCATCAAATACTTATTCAATCTGGCATACCAAGCTCTAGGGGATTGCTTCAATTCATACAATTCTTTTTTCAATCTGCAAACCATATCTTTCTGATTTTTCAACTGAAATCCATCTATTTGCTAAATATAAACTTCTTCTTCCAACTCACCATTAAGAAAGGCTGACTAGACATTCATCAAATAAAATTTTAAATCTTTGTAATTAATGTAAGAAATAAATAATCTAACAACTTCAATTCTAGGTACTAGAGAAAAAGTCTCCTCAAAATCAATTCCTTCTATCTGAGAGTATCCCTTATAATGTTCAAGTCTAGCTTTCATCCTAACCACTTTACCTTTTTCATCCAATTTATTTTGAAAGACCCATTTAGTTCTAATTATAATTGTATCCTTAGGTTTAGGAACAAGTATTTGTGTATTATTCTTTTCAATATGATTCAACTCTTCTTTAATTTATTTAACCCAATTTTCATCTTTGCATGCTTCACTTACATCTTTAGGTTCAATCTTTGAAATCAAGCAATACTCTTCTGAAATTCTTCTTCTAGTCATCACACCTCTATTCTTATCTCCTATTATCTGATTCTCTAAATTATTCAACCTTACATACCTAGGAGTCTTCAAATTTTCTTGATTTTTCACACTCTTGAGCTCTTTCTTCTTCACTAGAACTTGTACCTTCTCCTTCGATAATTTAAATTTGATTCTAGGTCTATACTTGCTTTCATTTATCTAAACTAGCATCCCAATAATATGAATCATATCCGTAAGGTCTGATCTATCTCTCATTCACTTCATCAATATTCACATTAGCACTTTCAACTATCTTTCTCAATCTTTTATTATAACATGGGTAAGCCTTTATCTTCATAGAATAACCAAGAAAAAATCCTTCATCACATCTAGCATCAAACTTCCCTAGATCTTCATCTCTTTTGATATAACATTTAGTTCAAAAAGTTCTGAAATATCTAACTGTAGGAGCATGACATGACCATAACTCATAAGGAGTCTTACGAGTATTAATGAGTTGCCTTTTTGGTCATCTTATATTAACTTTATGTTATGTCAGATTTGTCATTTTGTGGCTCAAACATTATGATTGAGATAGATATAAGCATTTTTTATGTTTAAAACCTATGAACTTTTTTACCTATTGATCAACCTTATAAATGATATGCTAAATCCATATTAATGACAAGATAATACTTGACTAAATGTTGATTAAGAGTAGTATTATGAAAATATAAGTTGTACGTGTTAACCCTTGTGTATGCAACTAGTTGTGAGAGAAAGTCAATGAAGGACATCTATTGTTGATTCAAATAATTACGGTCATGATCAAATATGATTATTGACATATGCACACTCCAATGAGACATTGTAGGTGATTGAAGGTTTTGTCATTAATGGTAACCTTACAATCCTATGACACCGACAAGACATTCCACTGGCACCAGTAAGAACAGACTCTACACTGGCACTCAGACCACCGACACTAACAGAGAAAGGAAGCATACCAGCATAGAGCCCGATAGGATTTTTGTTGTCATATATTTTGTTTATTATTGTAAAATCTTTGTAAGCCGACTTGGCAAGATTGTAAAATGACTCATATATATAAGAGATCATTATAGAACATTGATATAGAGGTAGATGAAGTGAGATATGGAATGTAATTAGGTAGACTTATTATGCGAAATATAGGTTAATGGTTTATGTAACAAGCATAGTAGAAACTAGTACTCGATCTAGCATTATAGATGCTATTCTGAAGTAGTACAAGACACTGGATTTATATAATCCATTTTGTAAGTCAGTGAGACTTCTATTTTGAGCAGTGAGCTCTAGGCACTTGGCCTTCCTGCACGTGGCGGTCCCTCTTGTAGCAGTAATATTCTCTTATTGGCTAGTAAGTGAATATTGTGGGTCACAAATCACACCAAGGTTTTTCCCACACTGGGTTTCCTCATTAAATCCTTGTGTTACAGTGTATTTTTCATGTGGTTGGTTTTATCTCTGTTTATTGCATTATTTCTTGCTTACTGATACATAGTTTTAATTTACTCTACATGTTTTAAGTTAATAAATTCTAACAACTGGTTAGATACTGATTCACCCTCCCTCTCAGTATCTGTGGGAATCCTAACAATTGGTATCAAAGCTTGGTCCTCTATTTTGAGAAGCCTAACAGCTTGAGGAAGATCTTGACACCGATAGAGATGGAAAATCTGATGAAGCAATTGGAAGCAGCTCTCTCAGACTATGATATAGAAAAATTGAAAAATATCAAACATGAAGATGATCTAAAGGCAGCTCAAGAAATTATTCAAGCACTTCAAGAAAATCTTACCATTGCAAGAAACAAGAGAAGAGAACTCAGTGAAAAGATGCAAATTGAGGATGATGAAAAAGAAACTCTTAATGATATGATTAACAAGCTGAAGCTAGAGAACATAACAACAAGGAATGAGATGCAAGATACGACCATGAGATTCTATAAAGAAATTGAAGATAGGAAGAAGAATGAAGAAGATTTGTCCAAAAGATTAAGTGATGCAGCAAATGAGAACACCAGACTTAGCTATGAAAATGATTTGTTGAAGACAGATCTAATGCATACATAGAATGACTCCAATGAACTGATGAGACAAAAAGAGATCCTAGAAAGAGAACTGGATATTGCAAATCAGCATAAAGAAAAATTCAAGAAAAGCTCAAAAGAACTTGGTGAATTACTGAAGAAACAGAAACCTAAAGGTGACACTTGTGGAATTGGCTTTGAAGTTGGAGAAAGCTTCGGTACTGCAAAGACACAGGATCACAGTAAACCGGTAAGACAACCTACTGCTTACAAATTTAATGGAAAATGCTTTAACAGTAATAAGTATGATCATAGAGAAAATCAATGTAGATCTAGAAATTATCAAAACACCAATGCACCCACCGGTAAATGTTCAAAATGCAACAAAGTTGGTCACAACTCTAAAAATTGTAGAATGAATGTGAGATGCTATGTTTGTGGAAGATTTGGACACCTATCTAATCAATATAGGACACAAACCGGCATAGGTTATGGGAAAGTTATTCAGAAGAATAATGTGACTTGCTATGCATGTAACAAGATTGGGTATATTGCAAAATTTTGCAGAAGTAAAGGATCACTCGTAGACAACAAAAGTTCTAGTTTGAAAGGAAAAGAAAAAGTTGAAGAGGTTAAGAAAGAATTCTCAAAACAATGGATTAGAAAGTCAGACCTAAATAATGTTGGAAATACTCCTCCATCGGTAGAACCAATCAACACTCCACTAGAAGAATAGAGTAGTACTCCACTGGCAGGAAGCTCTTCATCAAATTGAAGAAAGTTTTCTTGAGGGTTTGGCAATCAAATGAGACATAAGCTATTATTCCCTCGGTTGATGATGAGAAGTTGAAACTTACTTCTATACCGGCAAATAATGTTAAGTGGTTACTTCACTAGCATGCATTAAATATGGTAGTTGGAAAAATTAACATTATAAATCAATGATTTTGGCTCCATTTCACTTCACTGTGAATTCAAACACTCAAAGAGCATGAAATCTCCAGAGCTAAGGCATTTCAAGCAAGAGGCAAAGCATTTCAGCAATCAATCCCTCCTAAGGTAGAAAAAGGTATTTATTATCATGGCATCCTCCTCTGCACCTGAATTCATAGAAAACCCTACTGTAGTCAAGGTTATCAAATACCCTAGGCCCGTATTCTAGCTAGTTCCCGAAATAGCTAAAAAGGATGACAATATTGGTGCATTCTCCCAAATTCCCAAAGGAGTTATTTTCGCAGAAGACCCCAGAATATACATCCATTGCCACATAGATGAAGTAGGAGACGAGGAAATAAAAAACATGTACAAAACTATTATATGTGATGATTCTAGAAAAGTGAAGCCTAGACATAAAATTGTTGAAACCCTAGGATTCACTGAAATCCTTAGCATTCTGGACTTTCCTAAAGAAGTTATTAGGATAGTGTTGAGCAGGGTACATGGTGAATTCTTTTGGTTAGAATCGATTCACAAAATTACCAAGGAAGTAGTGAAAGTTGTAACAAGGTTACCTTCCATCGGTAGTAGACTTGACAAAACCAAGAAGGTCTTAAATGACTTGGTAACAAACTTAACCGGTGCAACATCTGACAGAAGGTCTCTAAGGGTTAATGATGTGACTGATATAAATGTGAGATTTGTTAGCATGATTCTAGGTTACAAAGAAACTCATGCAAATAGACTTAACTCAGTTTCAAGTTTATGCATTAAGAGTGCTTCTGACATGGTTAAAGACAATCTGAAAATTGATGTATGTGAATGGCTAAAGGATGAGTTGATTGATAATTTGGGAAAAATCCAGACGGATAAGAAAGGGACTTTTAGATTTGGTAACTTACTTGTATGCTTAATGCTACACATAACCAAATAGGTTCCCGGTATAGGTGACAAGAGCCTTAGATTTGATATACCAGTAGGAAAACAATTATCAGACCTATTAAACAACATGGGTGAAAACAAAGAAAAGAATATCCATGAGTATTTTCAAGCACTTAAGGCTAGAATGAACAAAAGAATCCGACTGTCATAAAAAATTGTGGACAAATACAAGGATGATATATGTTTTGTAATTAAAAAGGATGAGATCTAGATGGAAGTAGTGATCCTAAGAACAATTTGGGTTACTGAGATGGGCTATGAGACTGATGATCATATCATTGAAACTTATGCAAAATCCCTCCTAGAAGCACCTAAGGAACCCAAGGAAGAAGTATTCGGTAGTGCCAAAATGATTGAAAGTCAAATTCAATCTAAGAAGAGAGTAAAGAAAGTTGAGGAAATTGTGAGGAAAGGCTCAAGGCAGACAAAGGCCATCAAGGAAGATGTACTGAAATAGACCGACATCACTGGGGATGAGTTAGAGACTTTACAACCTGAAACTCACCTATCACCAGTAGAAACTTCCTCTGAGAATGACATGCTAGCAACATTCAAAAGTGTTGTAAGGAAAAGGGATCCTTCACCAACATCAAAACCCTCACCTAGAAGAACTAGACAAAAACAACAAGTAGTGAGGTCACCGGCAAAGAAGACAACCCCAAAGAAAAAGCTAACTCCTAAAAGGAAAAAGACTCAACAAAAAATTGCCCCGCTTGATGAATTGCTAAATGAAATCACAAAAGAAGGAAAAATCAAGAACATAAAAAAGTTATATGATACACTATCAGTAGATGAGAAAGAGCAAGTTGAAAATAGTGTCATTTTACACCTAGACATCTATAAGAATTTTTTAATGCAAGTGGTAGATGAACTACCTGATGAATTGTTCAAAAGATTGGAAGGAAGAAGACAAGCTATTGTAAAGCTTGATAATAAAATTAAAATTGAAAACTTACTTGTTGTTTACCCAGTAAACTCGCCAAAGGAGATAGATGACTTAATTGTAGAAGCCAACCAGTCAGTATTCTCTACTACACACCGGCATATTGCACTCATGGTAGGAAGAGTAAATGAGGTAACAGAAGATACTGAAAATGCATGGGATATATTACTTGTGGAGAAGGAAAAACAAGAAGAGTACAGGAACCCCAGGCCTATCAAAGTCTATCAGAAGGACAAAGATAAGGGTAAAGGAAATGTTGGTGGACCTCCTAGCATTAAGATAAAAGATAACTTATCCCCACCGCCTCTGATTACTCCACCGGTAACAAAAACTGATGGTCAACCGACAAATGAGAGTATGGGTATAAAGGAAACAAATCCTAATCCTGAGGTTCTATACATAGTTAATGTTGATACTCAAATAGTCAACATTGTGGTAGATAAAGACACAACTGGTAAAACTGACATGGCTAGTGAGCCACTGGTAACTGATCAAACTGACAACACACAAGCAAAATCAATAGATGATAGCATAGGGAAATAGATAGAGACTCAGACAGATATAGGTAAACAAACAGAGAGTCAAGCAGAGCAACAAGCTACGAAATAGGAACAGGTTCATGTGGAAACAGTGCCACCGACAATAGGAGAGAAATAAAAACCTTTGCTTAAAGAAATGGAAACACAAACTGACCTACTAGAGGTCACTACAAGCATGGTTACTTCCTCCACTGACGTAATTCAGAATGTTGGTTCTTTCTCAATAGGTTATAAATCAGCAAATGTAAATGAAGTTCTTTTGGATTCTTTAAAGAAAATAACAGATTATAGTTCACAAGCCTATAAAGCTATAGATGACACAATCCCAATTTTGAAGATGGTAGCTCCTAACTGCAATGTAGATAATAAGGATTCTTTGAGCCAACTCAACACTTTGTCTAAGTACATTACTGACAACACAATGACAGTTGAGCAAATAAAGGAAGAGGCATTGAAAGAGAAATTGGAAATTGAAAAACAAAAATTCTTTGATGATCAAATAAAGAAGTGTACTAGAGAATTTGACACACTTCTACTGGAACTATGCAACTCATTGAAGGAATTCAAAACTCTATACAAAGACATTTGCAAGACAAAATTCCTAACGGTTGACATAGATAAGAAAATGAGCAAGGTATAAGATGAAATCAATAAACTTGCTGACAATTTTGTTAACTCACTTGATGCATTATCAGTTTTTGAATAAAAGATAACAATTTTTGAGGGAGAATTACTTAAGTTAGAAAGAGAAAAGGAAAGAATAATAAACAAGGCTAAAGATCTGAGACTAAGAATAAGTCAAAGACTGGACTGTCTAGCATCCTTGAGAAAGGAAATATCTGAGGCAATAGTACAAGGACAGAAAACACTGGTAGAGCATATGCAGCACCTCACCGGTATAGTGCAAAGAACTGAGGCAGCAATAAAAGACAGTAAGAAGTTTATGGAAAGCATAAATTTGGTTTTGGCAGATATTTTTCATTGTAACTACCCAGTTACAAGGTTGAGACAGGAAACTACAACTCTATTGACACCTTGACAACCTTTGTCATTGATGCCAAAGGGGGAGTAGTAGTATGAGAAAATGATCAGGCAAATGACTCATCTACTCAGGGGGAGCTCATATATTTTTGATACACATTTTTGGAAACAAATTTTGGATTACAAGTTTTCGATATAGTTTTGGAAATTTTCTCATGAGTTTTGTCATCAATGCCAAAGGGGGAGAATGTTGGCATATGCACACTCCAATGAGACATTGTAGGTGATTGAAGGTTTTGTCATTGATGGCAACCTTACAATCCTATGATACTGGCAAGACATTCCACTGGCACCAACAAGAACAGACTCTACACTAACACTCAGACCACCGACACTGACAGAGAAAGGAAGCATAACAGCACAGAGGCCGACAGGATTTTTGTTGTAATATATTTTGTTTATTATTGTAAAATATTTGTAAGCTGACTTGGCAACATTGTAAAATGACTCATATATATAAGAGATCATTATAGAACATTGATATAGAGGTAGATGAAGTGAGATATGGAATATAATTAGGCAGAGCTATTATGTGAAATATAGGTTAAGGGTTTATGTAAGAAGCAGAGCAGAAACCGGTACTGGATCTGGCATTATAGATGCTATTCTTAAGTAGTACAAGACACTAGATTTATATAATCCATTTTGTAAGTCAGTGAGATGTCTATTTTGAGCAGTGAGCTCTAGGCACTTGGCCTTCCTGCATGTGCAGGCCCCTCTTGTAGCAGTAATATTCTCTTATTGGCCAGTAAGTGAATATTGTGGGTCACAAATTCCACCGAGGTTTTTCCCACACTGGGTTTCTTCGTTAAATCCTTGTGTTATGGTTTGTTTTTCACATGGTTGTTTTTATCTCTATTTATTGCATTACTAGCAACAATAATGGAGGAAAATCAGGAGAGGGGGGGAGGGTGAATTAGTTTTCATCGGATACACAAACTTAATCACAAAATTAGATCTAATAAACTATAGCCACAACAAAGATAAGCAAGATGATAACACAACACACAACACCAATATTTTTATGTGGACAACCTAGTTAACGGAAAAACCACGATCGGAACCTACCCACAATAAGATGATACTCTATAGTAATATGTGAAAATATTATAATGGGGAATGCACATGTATTCAGGCATACTGCCTAGAGCTTATTTCTCACAATATAATAATCTAGAGGGCTACAACCCTGAGGGAAGTCTCACCGACTTACAACAAGATTCACCCTACACTCCAGAAGGAATGAATTTCCATAATAGCATCTCTAAATTAGGATGATAATTTAGGTTAAGCAAAATGTATGCTCTCCAACAACAATATCTACTCAATCAGAATCTAAAGGATGAATCACTTGATCGCACAAAAACCACTCTTTGATAATGCAGACACAACCTTGATACCCAAAGTACATGACAATATCACCAATTTATACAAGTTATCAACCTTGACAACAAGGTCAGCTAAACCCTAAACCCATAATTCCATAATTACATCACAAGATATACAAATCGATGACCAAACTAATATAATAATTTACATGACATAACATGGACCTAAACCAAATATCCAAAACATGCAACACCACTGAAAATTGTGCCTATATCAATCGTAACATATTACTCCACCAAGAAAACCGTATTACATGAAGAACATCACTTATTCAACAAAATAACCAAAACATCACACAAGAATCAATGTAGGTCATTAGGACAAATAAGACATTATTAGGAAACATGAGAAAGAATGGTAGAATCATTAGCAACTAGTGCACCAACACCACTTAACAAGTCTTCATCGATCAACATCTAAAACTCATGAACACTCAAACAACAACAACTATCATGAAGAAAGGATAACTTGTAAAGTGCCAAATCATGAACAATATAAAATGAAGATACATAAGACCATCCCAAACAATATCCCAAAAATTTAGATCAAGATCTAATCACATTGGAATATATACTGTACTCTGCAAAGCATTGATCAGATAAACAAACCACAAAACTAGCTCATATGCTATGATCAATTAAGCTTCTTGGATCACCAACACTAGCAAACAATAATCACAATCAACTAATGTGCAATCACCAAAGTAGGAATATTTTGACATAAATGACAACAACATATCCTAATAGTAGTAGTATCCTAAAATATCCTCCTTTAGCATTGAAGAAAATAAATGAAAGTGAAAAAAAATCAATGCAAAGAAATAAATATCTCCAACAAAATCCCCTAAGAAGAAGCAAAGAAGAGAGTTTTCCACATGCATCTCTCTCCCTTTGACAATAATTCCAAAGATCAAAAAACCAAAATCTTCCTCTAAACACATAACTAGACTACTCCACTAGGGGAGCAACACCAAGTCATCAATCTAGTTAAAGAGATAAGACTGTGAAGTCCACTAGATTGATACAATTCAATGCATCTAGTTCTCATCAGGAGGAGTGTATACCCATAATTTATCTCTCAAATAGAAAAATGTATTTTTAGGCAAAGGCTTCATAAAAAAATCAGCAACATGTTCCTTTGTAGACACATACTCCAACTTAACTTCTTCTTCATTGATTTTCTCCCTCAAGTAATGATATCTAATTGAAATATGTTTAGTCTTTGAATGTTGCACTAGATTCTTTGACATGTTAATAGCACTAGAATTATAGCAGTATATAATAGTAGGCTCATCATAAATAACTCTGATATCCTTTAACATTTGTTTCATCCAAACCACCTGAGTGCATCTACCAACAACAACAATGTACTTAACTTCAACAGTAGATATGAACACTTAATCTTGTTTCTTACTAGCCCATGAAGCTAATTTCTTACCCAAAAAGAGAGTACTACTAGATGTACTTCTCTGGTCCTCAACATCACTAGCCTAATCAACACCAATGTAAGCACATAACATGAAATCATAATTCCTTTGATACCACAAACCATAATGTGTTAGATAGTTCAAATAAATGGAAGACAACTGAGAGGGGGGAGGTGACAAAGTTGTCATATATTAAAGGAACATTCAACAATTAAAAATTTAAAACTAGAACCCAAAACAATAATACCAGAATAGAATTTAATCTAATTAAGCATAAACAGTAATAATAGAATAAAAGTCATCCACATAACACTGAGATTTATACGTGGAAAACCTAGTAAAGGGAAAAACCACAGTGGGAAGCCTACCCACAGTTAGATAATACTTGTGTAGTAAGTATGTGAACTACAATGAAGGGGCCTACACTTGCAGGAAGGCTAATAGCCTAGAGCACATTTCTCATCATAAAAGTAGTCTCACTGACTACATAGAAATCCAAACTACAATCCAGAGAAGTGTTGAACTGCAAAAGATAGCATCTCGTATGCTTGAGTACAATTTTGATTAAGCTCAATACTGGAGGAATAAATGCTCTTACATAAACCCAATTTGATCTCCAATGATTGACCAGCTCGTATGCCTGAATGATATTAAATTTATTCGTACATTACATTACTTGACCATGACCTTTTACATTAAGTATGATGATCTACAATGAGATCTTACATATATATATATAAACCTTTGACCATAAACAATTAGGTTGACCACAAGATAATAAACCAATTACATAATCACAAACCATGTTAGTCTTAGATCAAATAAATAATAACAACACATAAGGCATTCAGGAAATACATCAATAGGTCTTATCCACGTGTTAGATTAAAGCCGGTCCATAACCTAGATCAATCGAGACCAAGTATAGGTCCACACGCTTTTGCAATGATCTCCAACCACCAATTATCGAACATGATAACCAATAGCATCCTGAAACTCCACCAAAAGATGCACCAATGCCACTTATTCAATTCATCAAAGATATCCACTAAAACCTCTACAGGTGAAATCCTTGTTGGAACCAAAAACCAATCTTCTAAGAAAGCAGGATAGCATCCAATCATCAGACCAAAAAAAATTGACCAAATATGAGTATAAGTATCATGAACAAACCAATTACATCACCAGATATACCAAAGCTTGTCAGATCATACCAGATCCAAGTTAACTAGAAACCACTTAACCTACTGGGACTAGAAGGGTGTCGATAAAGCATCCAAATAGCTAGTGGTGACATCAATGACAAAACATCAATGCAACACATAATCAATTCCACCAAATGGCTAACAATCTCCCCTTTTCACATTGATGGCAACACTAGATGTGAAAAACATCTAAGTTCCAAGAAATGCCAAACAAGTCTCCCACTGTGGAAGATAGCCAATAATCACCTGCATATAACTTTGAATATCTATTCCTTTTCCTTTTCATATATCTCCCCCTTTGATATTTATCATTTTCTTTATTTAACTTTTTCACATCAATATCGCTCCCCCTTTGACATCAATGCCAAAAATCTGAAAGAAATATTAAAGAAAAAACATAAGCTTCTAAATCTCAAAGCTAACTACTCCCCCTGATTAGTAGCATCCTACATTAGTGCTGAAATGAATTGTATCTCCGATAGTGTATGCTAGACTGATGCCAAACCACATCAATCAAGTCTCTACAGGAGGGGTAGAAACTCCGAATCTATCTGTCAGGTACACAAATGATTCCTTGGATAAAGATTTAGTAAAAATATCTACAAACTAGTCTTTAGTATTCACATAAACCTGTCTAACTTCATTTACTTACACCTTCTCCTTCAAAAAGTTATACTTGATAGATATGTGTTTTGTCTTAGAATGAAATACTAGATTCTTTGATATATCAATAGAAAGAGAGCTATCACAGTGGATAACTAGTGGTGCATCACAATCCACCTTTATATCCTTCAATATTTTCTTCATCCATAAAACTTGTGTACAGTTAGTAGTAGCAGCAACATACTCAACTTCAACAGTAGATAGAGAAGTACATGACCGTTTCTTGCTGATCCATGAAACCAACTTCTTTCCAAGAAAGAAAGCTCCACGGGAAGTGTTTTTTCTATCATCAACATCTCCAACCCAATCAACATCTGTATATGCATATAAAGTAAATTTATCATCCTTAGGATACCATAAGTAATATTTTGATGTACTTTGTAGGTATCTAAAATTTCTTTTCAGCACAATCTCATGATTTTATCTAGGATCAATCTGAAGTCTTGAAATAACACAAACAACATTAATAATGTCAGGCCTAGTCTGATTCAAATAAAGCAGACCTCCAGTCATAGATTTCTATCTTGTAGGATTTACTGGTGTAGAAACATCTTTTCTTATCAATTTCTCACTTGTAACCATAGGAGTACTTACCAGTTTAGAATCTCCCATACCAAATTTCTTCAACAATTCCTTAGCATATTTAGTTTGACAGATACAAATGCCTTTGTTAGTCTCAGTAATCTATAAACCTAAGAAAAATTTCATCTCACTAATCATAGACATCTCAAATTCTTTTTCCATATTCTTAGAAAATTCTATGCATAATTTATTTTCACCTCTAAATATAATATCATCAACAAATACTTCAACAGTCAGTATATCATCATCAGTGATTTTATAATAAAAATTACTATCAACACTTCCTTTAGTAAAACCAAGTTTCAAAAGATATTTATCCAACCTTGGATACCAAGCTCTAGGTGCTTGTTTCAATCTATATAAAGCTTTCCTTAACCTGCAAACCATATTTGTATCATCTGATAGTGAAAATCCATCAAAATTCTCAATATAAACTTCCTCATCAAGATCCCCATTCAAAAAATGCACATTTAACATCCATTTTATAGACCTTATAGTTTTTTATAAGAAACATAGGCAAGAAATAATCTTATATCTTGAATCATACCTATAGGTGAAAAATTCTCTCCATAATCAATTTATTCCTTTTGATAATATCCTTTACAAACCAATCTATCCTTATTCCTTATAACTTGAGAATCATCATTGAATTTATTCCTAAAATCCCATTTAGTTCCAATAACATTTTTATTTTTTAGGTCAGGGAACCAAAGTCCATTTGGTTTTTTTCTCAATCTGATATAATTCTTCTTCCATAGCTTTCAGCCAATGTTCATCTTTACATGCTTCAATTACTGATACCAGTTCAACTTGTGAAATTAAACATACCTTATTAGTTTCCAATCTTCTTCTTGTCATCACTCCATTCCTTTTGTCCTCAATAATTTGATCTTTAGAATGATTCAATCTCAATATCTAGGAGTCTTCGTACTCTTCGTTCCTCTTCCTTGTTCTTCAGTTACTGTAGAGTTCTCTGATATTGTTGAAGTAACTATTTCAACTCTCTATTTTGATTTTAGGTTCCACTCGTTCAGATATAATTATTTCCACTGTCGGTTCCTTCTCATAAACTTTCATTTGACTTTGTTTAGCTCATCTACTTTGACATTAGCACTCTCCACAATTCTTTGGAATCTCTTGTTATAACATCTATATAAACTCCATAAGCATGGATTTGTTTTTCCTAAAATGTGTTCTCTTTGTTGTAGGGAGGAGGAGTCTAATTGTCATATCCTCTACCAGTGTATTTTCAGTTAGGAAATCTAGAATATTATTTTTAGTAGGTGGAAGTTGAGCTGGGTTTTCCCGAACACTCTAGAAGAGTTTTGGTAGTAATGGTATTGTCCTAGTTCCAATTCTAAGAATGTTGAGCTTTGGAAACTTACTCTCCCTAATGTCATTTGGAACATCTGGAAGGAGCACACCAACAAGATTTTTAGGGATAAAAGTGCTAACCCTGAAGTGGCGGTGGATAAAATCTATAGAGGGATTTTTGAATGTTTAAATGGAACTAATCGTGGTTTAGCTTCTAAAGAAGACTTTTGTGAGACATGGACCAGCTTTGATACCATGTGAGATTTTGCCAAGATCAAGAGGCAATGGAAAGCACAAATGAGAGAAAACAAAAAATATGATAGGAATAAACTATATTCTATCAAGATGAAAATACTGATCAACTGGATCATCAATCAATATATACAATGAATATGAGCCTGCTTATATAGGCAAGGCTATATGAATATGTGAGCACACAAACATGACATGTGGCTCAATAAGAAACAAGGGTAGGTAGGAAATAGGTGTGGGTAGGTAGGATAAACAATGTAATAGTCCACATGAGGTGGATCACCCACTGAATGTGGAGTGTAACAACAAGATCACACCATAAAAGGTGGAAATTCTCCTACACACACTATCCCAATGTGGCACAAACACCCAAGTGTCTCATACCCAAACTACTATGAAATGCATTTCCTAAGTAAACTTAAGTAAGGTGTAATAATATTCATGATGAATAATTATTTACACCAACACCCCCCCTTAAGTGCAACTTAGGGGAATGCACTTAAGTCTACAATGCAAGTAAGCAATGCAAGATGGGTCCCGACTACTAGGCCATGTTAGGTACCCATGTACAAATGCAAAAGCATGCAAACCAATTTAAGGAAATCTCTCACAAAGCGGGGAAAGAGAGAAAAAACCAATGGGAAAAAACCCTCCCCCAAAAGAGAGATGAAAACTAAATACAAAGAACTCTCATAGAAGTATGTGAAGGACAAAACCCCATGTGAGGAAAAATTCCCCCCCATATGAGAGAAGAAGAAGAGAGACTAGGAAGCCCCCCCTCAATGTGGAATCTACACCAATGATAGAAGCTTGAAGATGAATGAAGAAACTACTCCACAAACCTCAAACAACATTCCTCCCCTTAGGAAGAAACAAAACCAAAGGTGTATCCATGAAGTCTCCCCAACCATGAAGGGAAGATGAAGCAAAAATACTCATGATGAAAGGAATCTCTGAAAACTGCTCAAGTGTCCCCATGTTGATGCTGAAAGGTACCCCCTCCAAAGGTGGTAAACTGTGCCACACTGTTGAAAAAGGCACTCCAAGATCTAGTGGAGAAGAATGTAGAACAATATCCAAAGACTCATATGTCTCTTCAAAAGATAAAGAGACCTGCTCCAAGTGTTGTACAAAAGTATCCACAATCATGTCAACCTCTAAAGATTGATCATGTAGAGAATGCACAAGAGGGTCAGAGTGATCCCTCGCAACAATCAAAGAAGGATCATCTTCATCAAAGAGAAGATGAATGTCATCAATGGTGTCTCCCAAATCTGCAATGTAGGAGTCCACAAACAAATCTGCAATATTTGTCAAGTAGGCATCCCAATCAACTGAAGCTAGAAGACATGAAATATCCCACTGCACTGAATCATAAGAAGGCAAAACTATCACACTAGCTACATCATCAGGTGCAATAGGTGGTGTGATATCAATAGGAGATGAAATGCAAGGCTCAAGAATGGGGTCACATGTGAGAATCCCCAAGTTCAAATGGCCAAAGTTCTCCTCAAAATCTGAATCATCAACATAGGAAGAATCAACCTCATCAATAGGACCAAAATCTGAAAAAGAGTACAACCGAGATACATGATCAACCACCCCAATCGCAATGATATCTCCACTCTCCAAGTCTCTAATGATAACTAAATTAGGTGTGAACTCCATAGTTTTCCTAGTTGCCCCATGTGTGATTTGATAGATGAAAAGAAGATTATTTGTTAGGTGGGGTACACACAACACATCATTGAAGGAGTTATCCCCAATGGCAATAGATTCTTTCCCAATCACATCCATGTATGTATGATTTCTTATCAAAATCTACGACATGTGGCAAGGCTCAAATGTAGAAAACATAGACTATGAAGATGCCATATGATGAAAAGCCCCTGAATCTAGAAGCCATCTCCCTGAATCATGACTTGTAGTAGCACAAAGAACTTGTCCCTTTCCTTTATCTGTCCCAAAAGAGTGATCTTTTCCTTTATCCTTGGAAGAAGAAGCCAATGTAGACATTCTAGAAGGTAGGTTGATTCTATTCTTCTCAAGAAGATTCTTCAACTCATCAATATCCTTCTTATAACAATGATATTCATCATGTCCCGACTTCTTGCAATATCCACCAAACAAATTGTCCTTATATGATTTCCTCTTAGGTGAGAATGGTGAATCACCTTGTTGTGGAGAGGAAGATTGTGCTCCATCTTGTTGTGGTTTAGACTTAGGTTGCTTTTGATTCTTGCCTTTTCCTTGATTAATTTGGTTCCCTTTGTTAGCCACCAAAGCTTGTGACTTTGAAGATTTGAGAATCCCCATCGTGGTCAACTTAGATTGCTCAAGTATCAACATCTCAATGAATGAATCAAATGAGGGAGAAGTGTATGAGGAACCTTGAGCTAACCTATGGGTGTGAAAGCTAGATACAAAGGCTGCATACTCTGAAGGAAGCTTGTCCAACAAGTTATAAACCAATTGAGAATCCTTTTTGTCAATTCCAAAATCCTTTATCTTTGCTCTTAGCTCAGTTGCTTTTGTGACATAATCTTGGATTGTATCAAAATCCTTGGGATCCAAAGTTGTGAGTTTACTATCAAGCTTGTAGCCCTTAATCTCATCAACTTGACCATACAATTTCTTAAAAATATCCCAAGCCTCTTTAATTGTTGTACACTTATCAATGTGAAAAATGAGGTCATCTAATACATACCTTCTAAGAGTTCCAAGTGCCATAGCATTCTTAGTAAGTCATTGAATTTGAGCATTAGGATTAGCCTTAGGATCAGGTGGTGCTGTAATAGTTTCATTTACATAATGAATGAATCCTTTTTCCATTAGTTTACTCCATGCCTTAATTTTCCATGATGCATAATTATGAAGAGTTAAAAGTGGAAATTTAGGAAAACCCATAGCACCAAAATGAAAAAACACAAGATAGAGAGAGGCACAATCACACAAGACACCCCCCAAAAATACTCAATCAAGAAACGCCCCCCCCCCCCCCAAAAAAAAAGGTGATTTTGGCACTTTATACTTAGTTCATATACAATGGGCCACTTGCAAAACAATACAAAGTGGACTTCTGATTTCAATTTACAACTTCTGAAAATGAGATCTAAGAGACTTCAATAAATATTGCTAGTGATCTAAACTAAGATCCAAGCAAAATGCAAGTACCAAATATGCCAAAAATGGCCAAATAATGAAAGTACAATTTCTACTTAAAATCACTGCAAATAGATGGCAAATTATGAAAGTAGATGAAAAAATATGCACTTTCAAAAGAAACGGCACCTGAAAAGGAGTCCATATGAGCCCAAATGAAGCCTCCAAAGTTGTAAAAATTGGGATTTCATGATTTTTGAACAACCTATATACAAAAATCAGAAAAATTCTGCCCCACTGTATAGATCATGAAATTAAAATTTTTTTCCAAAAAACGAGTCTGGATGAGTGAGATATTGCTATCTGAAAAATGCCTACAAAATTATAATTTCTGGAAAATTTTTGCCGCAGTGTCAAACTTCAAATGAATCTAGATTTGGCCTCCGAAGTCCAATTTTGATGAAACAAAAGGCAAAAATGACTTTGTTAGTCCTCCTCAATCCAATGGTAACCTTAGATTTGACCCGTCAAGCTTGAATAATAACCTGCAATAGAAAACTCCAAAATGCAAACCCCAAATAGCATCAAATTTCTCTCAATTAGCAAACCAATGGCACTCTAATAGCTCTGATACCATGTGAGACATGGACTGGCTCTGATATCGTGTGAGATTTTGCCAAGATCAAGAGCCAATGGAAAGCACAAATGAGAGAAAACAAAAAATATGATAGGAATAAACTGTATTCTATCAAGATGAAAATATTGATCAACTGGATCATCAATCGATGTACACAATGAATATGAGCCTTCTTATATAAGAAAGGCTATATGGATATGTGAGCACACAAACACGACATGTGGCTCAATAAGAAACAAGGGTAGGTAGGAAATAGGTATGGGTAGGTAGGAGAAACAATATAATAGTCCACATGAGGTGGATCACCCACTGAATGTGGAGTGTAACAACAAGATCACACCATAAAAGGTGGAAATTATCCTACACACACTATCCCAATGTGGCACAAACACCCAAGTGTCTCATACCCAAACTACTATGAAATGCATTTCCTAAGTAAACTTAAGTAAGGTGTAATAATATTCATGATGAATAATTATTTACACCAACAACTTTAATGAAGTATGGAACCTCTCCAATAATAAATCAGTATGGATAAGGGTAGGGATGGTCTTGTATAGTTCTTTCCTTCTCAGGAAGGGATTAAGGCCAACTTTGATGAGGCTTGTAAGGGGGACCTAGGAAAAGTTGATTCTAGGGGCATAGTTAGGAATTTTGCTGGAAGTTGCATTGTGGCAGTTGTTGGCCCTTTGGGTAATCAAACTAGTAATTATGTTGAAGCCTACGCAGCTTTGAACACTTTGATTATAGAAAAAAATCTTAATCATGATAATCTATGGTTGGAGGGAGACTCACTTAACATTATTAAATGCCTTAAGGGAGAAATGGAGCCTTCGTGGACTATAGAAAATATTATTTTTAAAGCTAGATAAATTATTGCTAGCTTTAAATATATTATCATTGAACATGCCTTCAGAGAAAAAATGTGGTTGTGGATGGTCTAGCGAACCTTGGCATAATTTCTAAAGCTCAATGTATATGGAATGGGGAAGTTAATATTGATTCTAATATTAAAGAACTCATCAGAAAGGACAGATTTATGGGGAAAGATGGATCACACAATCAATCATGAAAGTTTTAATGAGTAATCTTCAAATTTTTAGAAAGGTAATGATGAAACGTTAGAAGAGCAAAGTCCTAATCAAGAATATTGATTTTCTGCACACTTTGTGGGTATGCATTTTCAAAAAATTGAGTGTCATTGGGAACAAAGCTCTGAAGTTGCAAAAGAAGAGAAATTGTAAAATGAAATCTAAAATGGGGGAGGATCTAAGAAGAGAGGAACCTGATAATATTTCTAGATGGAAGGAGATGTTGAAGGCTTGGACAAAGCTAGAGAAAGGATTCATGATGAATTTCATGAAAATTTTCTCAACTATGAGAAAGGGAGAGTTAACCTAGCAGTCACCAAAGTTACTAAAAACTGGATAAATGGATCCTTCAAAATTCATGATGTTAGGTTTCAGTTGGATATGGACCTCATTGTTGCTAGGTCCCAGAGACAACTAAGAGGGGGGGTGAATCAGTTGTCTAATAAATTCAACCAAAAATAACTTAACCAAAACTTAATGCTTAATACCGGTAAACCAAACTTTATGCCAGTAGACAGTCTTAACAGTTAATTGTAGTTTTGGTAAAGATTAATGAATGAAACAAAAAGACAATAACATCCACAATACATAACACCAATATTTGTACATGGAAAACCTATAAGGGGAAAAACCACAGTGGGAAACCTTACCCACAATCAGATGATACTACTACAGATAGTATCTGTGTATAGTATGGGGTCTGCACATGTAGAAAGGCCAAGCACCTAGATCTCACTGCTCAATCACAAATTGAGAGTCACACTGACTACAATTGGATGATTAAATCCAATGATGATGTACTGCTCAAAATAACATCTCCATATGTTAGATTCAGTACCGTTTTAGCTCTAATTGCCTTCACAAAATCCTTCCTTCAACCTTCAAATGATGTCTACATGTATAGATCTACTTCTTTTCGCATATACTGAATTACAATCTCCTTTCTTGCATATCTATAATGTCACAAATGAGATCTTACATTTATACCATAACCTAAGACCAATTGAGTTGGCCAGCTCACTAAAAGATATTATAATAAAATCAATTACAAATAAATCAGTATCTGATGCATGATGTTGGCTCAATGCATTTACAATAATAATAAATCATCTCTATAATGTGTCGTGCTGATCTAGAATAGATATACCAGTCGGTGCATAACCTGGACCTATTTGCCGGTAATAGAAAATATGCAAACTTGACTAATCAAATGAACAAATCACCAAAAAAAAGTGTCCAAATGATGTTTCCAACATAAGCAAGTAGTCTCCAAGTGATTCCAAGTGTCAGTGAACAATATAACCTACCAGTGAACCAAATATCAGTGATTGTGCATAAGTCTCTTGCATGCTAGTGAATATAACTAATATCTCCAAGTGTTGATAAGTGTTGACAAGTGATGACAGGTGTTGACATCAATGACAAAACCATATCAACATATCCAAAATACAAACAATTGGATTGATGGCACCCCCTTTGGCATTGATGGCAACACAAGATGGAAAAACCATCAAAGTACCAAAACAGAAATGCCAAAAATTAAAAATTAACAATCTCCCAAAGAGATCATAACCAGAAATCAAAATACATAATATCTCTCCCCAAGGGATAAACTTTCTCCCCCTAGAAATAATATGTGTTTTCCAAGTGTTTTTCCATATCAATCTATCCCCCTTTGACATCAAATGCCAAAGAAATACAAAAATATGTTCAAATACAAAATACCAACTCATTACATAATACCAACTGCTCCCCCTGAGAAGTAGTTCTCCTTATCAAAGCCGAAATAAAGAATTTCTCAGTCAATTCCACCAATTGATGACAAACATCAACTGTTTAAGTCTCTACCAGTGGGGATATAACCCCAGGTTGATCTCTGAGATATTCAAAAGTCTCCTTAGGCAAAGGGTTAGTGAAAATATCTGCAATCCACTCTTTAGTATTCACATAAACCAATTTCACTTCTTTTGCTTCAACATTCTCTTTCAGAAAATTCAATTTGATAGAAACATGTTTAGTTTTAGAATGTAGTACTAGATTCTTAGATATATCAATTGATGTTGTATTATCACAATAGATAGTTATAGGTTCCTTGCATTTTACCTTTATGTCTTTCAACATTTTCTTAAGCCATAATACCTGTGTGCAATTTGTTTCTACTGCAACATATTCTAATTCTGCTACTGATAAAGATGTACAACTTTGTTTCTTACTCAACCAAGAAATTTATCTACTACCAAGAAAAAATGCTCCTCCATTTGTGGTTTTTCTATCATCTACATCTCTTGCCCAATTTTCATCTATGTATGCACATAACTCAAAGTTTTCATCTCTAGGATACCATAAGCCAAGATTTGTAGTGCCTTGTAAGTACCGAAAAATCCTTTTTACTATTGATTCACGATTTTCTTTAGGATTACTCTGAAATTTTGAAACAATACATACTGCATTCATAATATCAGGTCTTATTTGTGTCAAATATAGTAAACCTCCTATCATAGACTTGCACCTAGTCAGATTAACAAGTGTTGATTCATCCCTTAGTGATAATTTGTCAGTTGTAGTCATAGGTGTGCTTATCGGTTTAGAGTTCTCCATACCAAATTTCTTTAGTAACTCCTTCAAGTACTTAGATTGACTCAAGAATATACCTTTATCAGTCTCTAAATTCTATAATCCTAAAAAGAATTGTATCTCTCCAATCATAGACATTTCAAATTCTTGCTGCATTTTGTTAGAAAAGTCTTTACATAATCCATCTTCTCCTCCAAAGATTATATCATCAACAAAAACTTCTATAACCAAGGTTTCATCATTAGTCACTTTGTAATATAAGTTACTATCATTATTACCTTTAAAAAAACCAATCTTCAAAAGATACTTATCCAATATAGCATACCAAGCTCTTGGAGCTTGCTTCAACCCATACAAATATTTCCTTAACCTACAAACCATATCTTTGTCATCTGTCAAAGAAAATCCATCAAGTTGTTCAATATAAACTTCTTATTCAGGATCTCCATTCAGAAATGCACATTTAATATCCATCTGATATACTTTGTAGTTCTTGTGTACTGCAAAAGCCAAAAATAATCAAACTGCCTCAATTATAGCTACCGATGCAAATGTTTCATTGTAATCAATTCCTTCTTTCTATGAATATCCCTTACACACTAGTCTTTCTTTCTTTCTAATTACTTTACCATCTTCATTGATTTTGTTTCTAAATACCCATTTTGTTCCAATCACATTTTTGTCTTTAGGTCAGGGAACTAATGTCCATGTGTTATTCTTTTTAATTTGTTCTAATTCATCTTCCATAGCTTTAATCTAGTATTTATCTTCACATGTCTCATTAACTGATGCTGGTTCAATTTGAGAAATAAGATATACCTCTTCATTTGCCAGTCTTCCTCTAGTCATGACTCCTTGATACTTGTTCCCAATTATCTAATCTTCAGAGTGGTTCAATCTTACATATCAGGGTGTCTTTTCAGATGATGGTTCAATCCTTAGTTACTGTGGAATTTTCAGATGATGCTGGTGTAACTAGGCCTTCATTTTGTACTGATGTATTTAATGTAGGTTCATCTGTTAGTATCTCTATTGTTGGTTCAAAGTCTATGTACCTTGAACTTCCTCTAAATTGTTCATCAAGCTTCACATTTGTGCTCTCAACAATTTTTTGCAATCTCTTATTAAAACATCTATATGTCTTGCTCTTAGATGAATAACAAAGAAATATACCTTCATCACTTCTAAGATCAAATTCGCCAATATACTCATCTCTTCTAATATAGCATTTACTTCCAAATATTTTGAAATATTTAAGAGTAGGAGTATTACCAAACCATAATTCATGAGGGGTCTTACCGGTTTCACCTTTGATGTGTACTTTGTTGAATATATAAACCATTGTACTCACTTCTTCTCTCCAGTATACATGTGGTAGATTTTCTTTTGATAACATACTTCTAGCTGCATCCAAGATGGCTTTGTTTTTCCTCTCTACAACTCCATTCTGCTGAGGTGTCTGGGGTGCTGACAACTATCTTCTAATTCCATTCACTTCACAGAATGTATTAAATTCCTTAGATGTGAATTCACCTCCTTGATCTAATCTCAAACATTTAATTTTCTTATCGGTTTGATTCTCTACCTTCACTTTGAATAGTTTGAATTTCCCAAGTGCTTCTGATTTCTCCCTGAGAAAAGTAACCCAATACATTCTAGAATAGTCATCAATGATTAGCATAAAATATTTATCTCCTTGTAAGCTTCTAGTTCTTGCTAGACCACATAAATCAGTATGAATTAAGTCAAGAGTATTATTGGATTTCTCTAGAATACTCTTAAAAGATGCTCTAACTTGCTTTCCAAATTGACATTCCTTACATATCGGATTGTGGGGTTTGACAATCTTAGGTAAATCTCTTATTGCCTTGGTTGTACTAATTTTTACAATGTAATCAAAATTTACATGACAAAGTCTCTTATGCCATAACCAACTTTCATCAATATATGCAATCAATAATGTATTTTCACTATTGTTCAAATGAAATATATTACCTTTAGTCTGATTATTGGTTGCAATTTCCAAACCAGTTTTGTTCATGATTTTGTATTTACCATTCTTGAATTGTAACTGAACTCCTTTTTCAACTAATTGACCAACACTCAAAAAGATTAATCTTTAAACCTTCAACATAGTAAAGATTATTAGTATTGTGCTTACCATCAAGAGATATAGAGCCTTTTCCTTTGATCAAACAAGCTCTATCATCTCCAAATCTTACTAGACCTCCATTGTATTCCTGAAAGGTTAAGAATTTACTTTTATCACCAGTCATATGATGTGAACATCCTAAATCAATGATCCATTCATCCTTATCTTCAATTATAGCTACTAGGGCCTGCTCTACTGGTTGAATAGTAGGTGTCAGTTGATCTTTTGTTATAGCAAAAAAAACCCATCCATTGTCGATTGGATGCTCATCAAAATCATCACTGACTCCTTCATCAACAAGATAACAAGATTTGTCTCTATTTTTCTTAAATCTGTATCTCTAATATTCAAGGTTAGGCTTGTATGTTCTTCTAGCTTCTTCTTTTAATCTTGCATGTCTACCAGGACACCTAGATGCCATATGACTAATCTTATTGTAGTTAAAACATTTAAATGATGCTTTACCTTCATACTTACTTCCAAGAAGACCTTTAGGCATTTTCCTTGCAAATAGTTCTTCATTTTCTTTCTTAATTTCTTCAAGTTCTCTTACATAAAAGGCTTTCCAATTAGATTTTTCAAATCATGATGATGATGATGCAGATGATGTCGATGCCTTGAAAGCTAAATCTATTTTTATAGTAGTAACAGGACCAAATTCCTCAATTTCAAAAGCTGAAAGTTTTCCAATCAAAGTATCTCTAGTTATTGATAAATTAGGCATTGTTCTCAATTCATTTATAGCAGTTACTTTCATTTTATATGCCGGTGGTAATTCTCTTAAAATTTTTGAAATAATTTCATCTTCACTTAAGGTTCCTCCACAACATTGTATACCTAAAACAATTTCATTTACTCTTTCCATAAAAGCAGAAATTCTTTCATCCTCTTCCATTTTCCGATTTTCATACCTGACCTAGAAGGATACAATTTTTGCAATTTTGACTATGGTATCACCTTCATTCAATGTTTCCAATCTATCCCAAATAGCTTTAGCAATGGACCTATCTGATAATCCCGTGATTTGCTGATATGATAACACGCTCAAAAGTGTTTCTCTTGCTTTGCAATCATTTTCTTCATCTTTTCTTAAGGTTGGTGGATTAGGCTGACCGGGAGTAGGAGTAGTATAACTATTCTTTGTAACCTCCCATATGTCTTTTCCAATGTAATTCAGATGTGTCTACATCCTGATCTTCCATATGCCATAGTTGGTTTCATCAAGTTTAGGACTCTCCTTCTTGAAATAGTTAGAAGACTTTAGATCTCCTCAAGCTGTTAAACTTTTACACAAAGAGGACTATGCTCTGATACCAATTCTTAGGTCCTAGAGACAACTGAGAGGGTGGGTGAATCAGTTGTCTAATAAATTCAACCAGAAATAAGTTAACTAAAACTTAATTCTTAATACAACTAAACCAAACTTTATGCTGGTAGACAGTCTTAACAGTTAATTGTAGCACCAGTAAAGATTAATGCATGAAATAGAAAGACAATAATATCCACAACACATAACACCAATATTTGTATGTGGAAACCCTGTAAGGGGAAAAAACACAGTGGAAAACCTTACCCACAATCAGATGATACTACTATAGATAGTATTTGTGTACAATAGGGGGTCTACACATGCAGAAAGGCCAAGCGCCTAGAGCTCACTACTCAATCACAAAACGAGAGTCACACTGACTATAATTGGATGATTAAATCCAATGATGATGTACTACTCAAAATAACATCTCCATATGCTAGATTTAGTACCGGTTTAGCTCTGATTGCCTTCACAAAATCCTTCCTTCAACCTTCAAATGACGTCTACATGTATAGCTCTACTTCTTTTTGCATATACCGAATTACAATCTCCTTTCTTGCATATCTATAATGTCACAAATGAGATCTTACATTTATACCATAACCTAAGACCAATTGAGTAGGCCAGCTCACTAAAAGATATTACAATAAAATCAATTACAAATAAATCAATATCTGATGTATGATGTCGGCTCAATGAATTTACAATAGCAATAAATCATCTCCATAATGTGTCATGCTGATCTGGAATAGATATACCTATCGGTGCATAACCTGGACATATTTCTAGATAACAACAAATATGCAAACTTGAATAAGCCAATGAACAAATCACCAATACAAAGTGTCCAAACAATGTTTCCAACATAACCAAGTAGTCTCCAAGTGATTCCAAGTGTCGGTGAATAATATAACCTATTGGTGAACCAAATACCGGTGACTGTGAATAAGTCACTTGCATGTTGGTGAATATAACCAATATCCCCACATGATGATAAGTGTTGACAAGCAATGATAGGTGTTGAAGTCAATGATAAAACCATATCAACATATCCAAAATACCAACAATTGCGATGGTCACAGGTATGCCCCATTTTGGTCTTAACTTCTTTAGAGACTTGATAGTGTCTAATATTGTTGTTAAGCTTTTTCTGCGTAAAGAAAAGGAGATGGTGAAAATAGGAAAAGCTACGGGGGGTACGATTATGCTTCCAATATTAAGAAAATCTGGGGTTGTGTGCTTAATGCAATTATGGAATATATTACTATGGAGGGTCATTTAACTAGGGTCCACACATACCATTTTGTGCTTTTAAATCATTTTAGACATGAGAAGAGGATATCTCTACCCTATTACCTCTTTAAGTCTCTATCGTAGTCTTTGAATAAGCATAGTAAGAACCCTTGTATGCCAGTGCTTCATTGCGGCCTTATTTTGCTCATTTATGAGCATTGCAAGATTCTAGCTATCTAGGAAAATAAGAGATTATCGGTGTAATTGGGGAAAGGAAAGAGAAAGATGGAGGAATGTGGGCCTAGCAAGGATGAGTCGATGCAGAGTAAAAAGGGCAAAAAAGTCACTATGGAGAAAATTCAAGAGGTCAAGGGTAATCAAAAGGATACGGAGATTGATTCAGAGGAAATTGGAAAAGATTGAAGCGAGATGGAGATTGACGAGTCTAAAGGAGAGGAGAGATAGAAAGAAGAGGAGCTGGGGGAAGAGGAAGGAGGAGCTGCTGATCAGAATAGTCCTACTCATAGTGTGAGTATAGGTAATGTTAACAGCTAGCCAATGGAGGAGCAAGACAATAAGATTAATGAGGAAAGGGAAATGGAAATTGAGCAGGAGAAGGACAAGGAAATTGAGCTAGAGAAGGACAAGGACAATTCAAGAAGGGATCAAGATAATGATGGAGAGGGGATTATTCTGGATAAACTCAAAAACTAGTCCGAGGTTCGAATGGGTTTTGACAGGTGGGTTTATGAAGGAATCAAGAATCTGGAAAAAACTGATAAGAAGCAGGAAGAGAAAGGGAAGAAAGTTGAAATGAACCAGGAGCAGTGGAATAAGGGTATGGACAAAAAAGTGGAGAAGTTGGAAGCTTAGATTAGTAATCTAGAGGAAGGAAAAATAACTATGATATTTTTTTTGGTAATGATTCCAGATATGCTTACCTCTGTGACTAAGAATTTAGAGGAAATTACCAGGTTCCTTGATGGATCCAGCACCTCCCAACCTGTCATGGACCTAGATATTGATGAGGATGCTATTGAGGCAGGGAGAGTGGAAAGTTCTCCTGGTGGTGTAGCAAAAAGAACAAGGGTGAGCATGAAAAAAGTTGATATGGCCTTTTCCACGGATATCCCTAAGCTTAAGGATAATATTAAATATTTGCAAGGGATTAGTAGAAATTTGGCTAATTCCCTAAAAAACATTAAGTAATTTGTCTTCTATCTTTTTTCTATTATGGTAGGGTGTTGCTGGTTTTGTTGGGCTTTTTTGTTGATTTTTACCCAAAACTATGTTGGGTTTTTGGCAGTTTATCTTTTCATGTTTCTTAATTCTGTTATCTTTTAAGGATCTTTTGTAAAGGGTTTTGAGATCCCTTCAAAACCTTCTTTTCCCATAATCAAAAAAATCTAATTCTTTGCTTTCATTAGAATAACCAAGAAATATGCCTTCATTACATCTAGGATCAAATTTCCTAATAGTATCATCTCTCTTGATATAACATTTACTACTAAAAATTCAAAAATACTTAACTGTAGGTGCATTGCCAAACCATAATTCATAAGGTGTCTTACCGGTTTCTCCTTTGATATGTACTCTATTTAATTTATAAACCATTGTACTCACTTCTTCTCTCCAGTAGATATGAGGTAGATTAGCTTCCATCATCATTGTTCTAGCGACATCCAAGATAGTTATGTTCTTCCTTTTCACAACTCCATTCTGTTGAGGTGTTCGGGGAGCAGAAAATTATCTTCTTATACCATGATTGTCACAAAAGTTATTAAACTCACCGGATGTGAATTCTCCACCATGATCTGATCTCAAACATTTAATCTTCAATCCTATCTTAGTTTCCACTTTATCCTTAAACATTCTAAACTTTTCAAATGCTTTAGATATTTCTCTCAAAAAAGTAACCCACATGATTCTACATTAATCATCAATGATTAGCATGAAATATCTATCACCATGAAATTTTTTAACTCTAGCAGGGCTGCACAAATCTGTGTGAATAAGATCAAGAACATCATTTGATTTATCTTATACACTCCTAAAAGAGGTTCTGACATGTTTAACCATTTGACATTCTTTACATAGAAGATTATAGGGCTTCATAATCTTAAGTATATCCCTATCTATCTTAGTTGAACTAATTTTCAAAATGCAATCAAAATTCACATGACACCGTCTTTTATGTCATAGCCAACTTTCATCAATTTGTGTAATCAAACATGTCTTCTCACTAGAGTTCAAAAGAAATATATTACCTTTTGTCTGTGTACCGGTTGCAATCTCCAAGCCAGATGTGTTAATGATTTTGCATTTTTCATCCTTGAACTGTAATTGAAATCCCTTATCTACCAGTTGTCCCACACTCAAAAGATTATGCTTATAACCTTCAACATAATAAACATTGTCAGTATTGTTCTTACCATCTAATGAGGTAGTTCCTTGTCATTTGATCATACATGCATGGTCATCTCCAAATCTAACTAGACAGCCATCAAATTCTTGCAAAGATAGAAACTACCCTTTATCTCTAGTAATACGATGTGAACAACCACTGTCAATTACCCATTCATCCTTGTTTTCAATTTTAGCAACAAGTGCCTTCTCCTAAGGTGCATTCTCTTCCAGTGCTGGATCATCTTCCCCAATAACCAAGAACACCTATTCCTTCCCATTGCTGAATCCACTAGCAAATTATTATGTAAGTTCATCATTTGAATCAGTAATGCCTTCCTCATCTGCTATGTAGCATGATTTGTCTTTTTTTTTCTTTTACTTATATTTTTTTTGATATCCAGGGTTAGGCTTAAATGATCTTTTAACTCTTTCTTCAAATCTTGAATTCCTTTCAGGACATCTAGATGCAAAATGACCAATCTTATTACATAAAAAACATTTAAAAGGTGCTTTTGTTTCATACTTATTTCCTATTGGTCGTTTCAGTACTCTTTGAGAAAATAGTGCTTCAAGTTGCTCAAACTTGTCATCTTCTTTCTTTATATATTCTAACTCCTTTACATGTACATTTTTTCAGTCTTCCTTACTGGTTTGTAGATGTAGATGCATGAAAAGAAGGTTCAGTCTTCACAGCTCCAAAAGCTCCAAATTCCTCAAGCTAAAAAGTAGATAGTTTCCCAACCAAAGTATTATTGTTGATAGATTTATTAGCCATTTTTCTCAGCTCATTAATATCATTAGCCTTCATTTTGTAAGATGGTGGTAGGGCTATCAGGACTTTAGAAATAATTTCATCTTCTCTCAGAGTTCCACCACAACATTGAATTCCCATAACAATCTCATTTACCTTTTCCATGAATGCAGTAATCCTTTCATATTATTCCATCTTTAGGTTTTCATATTTCACCCGGTAACCATCAAGTTTAGTAATCTTTACTATAGTTTTACCTTCATTAAGAGTCTCCAGCTTATCCCATATAGCCTTTCCAGATGATTTGTCTACTAATCCTTTTTTTTTTTAATTAGAAACTAGACACAAGAGGGTTTCTCTTTCTCAACAATCATTCTCGAGCTCCTTGTCTAGGTTTTCCAGAGGAGGATTTTTTAGATCCCAGATTATAAGGTGTGACACCATTCTTTGTGATCTCCTAAATATCCTTTTGAAGACATATCAGATGAGTCTCCATCTAAATCATCCATACTATGTAATTTGTTCCATCAATCCTTAGAATATTCCTTCAAAAGATAGCTTGAGAAGAATTGGATGAAATTGAACTGTTAGTTGCCATAGAATACTCCTCAAGTAGTAACAGCTTCTATCGAGAGGACCAAAGCTCTTATACCAATTGTCAGACAATTCAGATAACTCAAAGACAACTGAGAGGAGGGGGGTGATTCAGTTATCATAGATTAAAGAAACATTCATCATTTAAAACTTTAATATCGGAACACAAAAAATAATAGCGGAATAACAGTTAAATCAATTAAGCATAAATATTAATCACAAAATAAAATCCATCCACATAACACCAAGATTTATATGTGGAAAATCCGATAAAGTGAAAAATCACAGTGGGAATCCTACCCACAGTGAGATAATACTTCTACAATAAGTATGTGAACTACAATGAAGGCGCCTGCACTTGAAGAAAGGCCAATAGCCTAGAGCACATTTCTCATCACAAAATGAGTCTCACTGATGATATATAAATCCAGACTACAATCCAGAGAAGTGTTGAACTGCAAAAGATAGCATCTCCTATTCCTGAGTACAATTTTGGTCAAGATCAATACTGGAGAACTAAATCCTCTTACATAAACCCAATTCAATCTCCAATGATCAACCAACTCCTTTACCTAAATTATATTACATTTATTCACACATTACATTCCTTGACCATGACCTTTTACATTAACCATGATGATCTACAATGAGATCTTACATCTATATATATAAACCTTCGACTATAAACAATCAATTCGGCCACCAGATAATAAAGTGATTACATAATCACAAACCATGTTGGCCTTAGAATAAACAAGCAATAACAACACATAAGACATCCTAGAAATACATCAATAGGTCCTATCCACACATTACATTAAATCCGATCAAAAACCTAGATCAACCAGGACCAACTATAGGTCCACACGCTTTAGCAATGATCTCTAACTTCGAAGTCTCAAACATGTTCACCAATAGCATCCTAAAACTCCACTAGAACCTACATCAACACCACTTATGCAATTCATCAAAGATCTCCACTAAAATCTCTATTGTTGAAACCCTCGATGGAACCAGAAACCAATCTTCTAAGCAAGAAGGATAGCATCCAATCACCAGACCAAAACCAATTGATCAAATATGAGTATAAGTATCATCAACAAGCCAATTCCATCACCAGACTATATCAGAGCTTGCCGGATCATACTAGATCGAAGTTAACTAGAAACCACTTAACCTACCAGGACCAGAAGTGTGTCGGTAAAGCATCCAAACAACTAGTGTTGACATCAATGAGAAAACATCAATGCAACACATAATCAATTCCACCAAATAATCAACATAATGCACAGTTCCCTTCAACTAGGATCTAGATATTCTCTTAATAGTAGTGACATGAATCTGTTTCAAATCATCTTAATATCTAGTAGCCATGAACACAACATGCATAATGTCTAGACTAGTCCGAGTAAGATATTGAAGTCCACCAACCATAGACCTGTAAAAGCTTTGATTAGCTTTCAAATATCTGTTATTCTTTGATAATCTACAGCCAGACACCATAGGAGTTCCAACCGGTTTAGAGTCATCTAACCCAAACTTCTTCAAGAATTCCTTCACATATTTAGTTTGGTATATAAATATACCTTTTGCAATATGTGAAATATACAATCCTAAGAATTTTTTTATCTACCTATCATAAACATCTCAAATTCCTTCTTCATATCATTAACAAAATTCATGCTAAAGCCATCATCACCTCCAAAGATGATATCATCAAGAAAGATTTCAACAATTAAGATCTTATCATTTTCAATCTTAAAGTCCAAATTACTATCAACAATCCCTCTATTAAATACCAATTTCAATAAGTACTTATTCAATCTAGCATAACAAGAGCTTTCTAATAGTGAATTCTGGCCACTAGAGGAAAAGTCTCCTCATAAACCATTCTGTCTTTTTATGAATATCCTTTGCATACTATTCTTTGTTTATTCTTGACAACTTCATTGGCTTCATTCAAATTATTCCTGAATACCCATTTAGTACCAATCACATTCTTATCTTTAAGTCTAGGCACAATCTCCCATGTGTTATTCTTATCAATTTAATTTAATTCTTCTTCCATAGCTCTCATCCAATTTTCATCTTTATAAGATTCAACAACATCTTTAGGTTCAAATTTAGAAATCAAACATACCTCTTCAATAACTAACCTTCTTCTAGTCATGAAACTTGATAGGACCTAAAATTATGTCTTGCAAAATTTGGACATTCTAGTTTTATTTTGCCCTCTCTCAAGTTATCGAGGTTTAAGGATTTAGAGGTTATGTCTTTTCTTGATTAAATCTTGGTATGAAAGAAATTTTTTGATCCTTTTTATATTTTATCGTTACTTTTTTCTCACTTAAGGCCAAGGGTACCACTTTCATTGGCAGAGACATTTCATTTCCTAATTTTTAAGTGGTGGTTAACCGGTTTATGAAATTTGATTTTCCTAAGTCATGCGAATAAAATTTACCTATGACTGGTCTCCCTTTAAATATTTTTGCCCATGCTTATATTTTTGTAAGTCTGAAAGTCCTAAGTAGTTCAATGGGTTTTTAAATATAGATTGAGTCCAACTGTTCACACTTCCCTGTGATCAAAGATGCAAGGATTATAAGGACCGTGACATCATGAGTTTGTTTTGTGTTTTATTAGCGAAAATTGACAAAGCTGGTAGTATAACCGGTCGAAGCATTGCCACCAGTTTTCATGCAATAAAGGTCAGTCTACTAATAGTCCCATCAATTTTCATGTGTTCAAAATGAACGAAAATGTTTTATCCTGAGGTAAAAGGTGCTCAATTTTTAATTGTGGAGGAGTTAACGAGAATTCTACTAGACAATAAAGTTTGAACAGATCTGACAGCCCCATGTTCCTACGATGGAAGTTGCAAGGAGATTATAGACTGCGGCATTGCGAGATGATGCCACATGTCGCGGGCTAATTAGGAAGGCTTATGGTGGGGCCACTGATGGAGTCTAGTTGAAAGAGAATGTGGTGCTGATTAGTCATGATTTTGTGGGTCCATTTATATAGATGGAAAGTCAAGTGCTGAGTTGACAAGATATGATCATTGAATTTGTCGACTTGGAGGATGATCGATTCAAACTTTTTAAATGCAAAATTATGATTCATTATTTTTCTCATGTGGATATTAGTGGAGGATGAGACATTTGCGTTCTTTTCCAGACAAGAATTAAAAGACTCTTAAATTTTTTTTCTTTATTCGAAAAATATTTCATAGCAATCTAGAAGGTTTCCCTACTACTGAGGAGTTTGGAATGACTCTTTGCAACATAGAATTGTCATCTTTGGCAAAAATCAAAATAGTAAGTTTATATGAACTCTGCATATGTTCTTGAAACAAATTGATATTCTAAACTGTGTGAATTTGAAAGAATAGAATTTAATTTGTTCTAGGGTTAGGTGCTTGACAAAGAGTAGTGAAATTTGTTTGAATTACTCTAGTAATTTAAAAATCTTGTACTAGCCCTTGTTCTTTCCTTCCTAAATTTGGAGTTATAGTATAAATCCCTAGTTGCAAAAGATGGCTCCCTCATGGAAACATTCAGGACAAGTCAATTATATAAAAATAAATCTATATAATTAATGATTTCTTGGACCAATTAGAGCCCTCTACAAATGATAAACAACATGGGCAAAGATTTATGGATGGAAAAACCCTTGGGGAAGAGTTAATTGACAAATCATTCTTCTTGTTGGATGCTAATATACCGATGATTGGGTTAGAAATGTTTAAGTTATGGTATGAAGAAATAAAATTGTATTCCCTATTATCCAATCCTTGGCAGTATGATTTGGGAAAGTTGGTAGTACCGGCTATTTTCATAGATGTCGACTTACTCAAAGCTATTGTAGATGGCTAGGGTTTGAGGTTACATATTGTTTTTCTTAGAGCACAGGGATTTTTGTGTTTATTATGGCTCCAACCAACTTTATCCCAGCAGTTAATGCTAGTGCTAGAGTTGTTGTAACGGACCCTCATGGCACCTATGAGAAAGCGCTCTCACAAATTTGTTCTTAAAGTATTTCATGAGGTATGTCCTTGCCTAATGTTGTACTTCCTATTTAGGATTTTGATAATACCTATGAATGGCTTGAAAAATGTACTTTGATAGGATATTTTGTGGGTAGGATCCCTCTTGAAAGCATACTTCATGTTTGGGTCACCAAAACCTCATCTCTTCACAGAGTTCAGCTTGATAGTGTCCAAAGTCTCACGAAGGGATTTTTTGGTTCCACTTTTTAAACCCTTCCCATGTTGAGGCTATTCTCTCCCTTGGGCCTTGGAGCATTTAGTATTCCCTCCTTGTTTTTTGGCATTGGTCTTGCAACTTTTTTGTCTCAGATGACAAGAAATTGTGGGTACTAGTCTGGGTTGAGCTCCCTGATCTTCCTTTTCTTTGTTGGCCTTTCATGCAAACCATTGCTTAGTCTATTGGAAAAGTAGTGTGCCTTGAGACACACTTTTTTTCAAGGCTTTCCCTCAAAAGAGGGTTTGGGTTGAGGTCGACCTTTCTCACGACCTGAAATAAAGTGTTGATATCCAAGTGGGAGGCAACACCTTCACCCAGAAGGTGCTTTATTTGAACCTTCCCAACACTTGTTATCAGTGATAGTCAATAGAATACAAGATCAGGGATTGTCCATTGGCTACTACAAAAATAAAATCCCCTAGTCAGAAGTATGATTCTCAACCTGTGGAGGGAGCTAAGAAGGACAAATGGACAACTGTAGTTCATAAAGGTAAAAACTCTAGAACTTTAGTAGAAAAGACTCCTATCGGTTCTATTTCTTAGCTAATGACAGATCCTCCTATGCAAACACTGTCTTCCTAGGTGGTCTCTACTTCGGTTTCAAACCCTAACCAATAGGGGAAGGTCTCTTCTAATGGTGCCACTCACCCACCTTGGGTACGCACTCCTCAGGTTGTGTCTGCAATTTCTACTCCACACTCTCTATGTCGCTCTCACAACCCTTTTGGGTGTGTTGAGATTGTAGATGGTAGTTCTAAACAATTATGAGTTATCTCCGGTGGGGAGCTAAATTTTTTGCACAATAGCTTCTCCCTTCTTGGGGATGAGGAAGATATGCAAGTTTTGTCATGAATTACATCTCATGGAATGTTCATGGTCTCATGGACCTCTCCAGAAAGTAGTTTGTTCCAGATATTCATCAACGCGTTGTAGGCCTAGATGTTATTTGCCTCTAGGAAGTCAAAATTGCTCGTTTCATGCTCAATACTACATGTGTTATTTGGTCAGATAGCCTTGTTTTTCCTCCCCACATGAAGTTGGTTGAGGTGGAGTTATTACTCTCATTTCACCTCGATGGATCTCTACAGTTATTTCTCATGGCTTTGATCCCATGCAACATGTTGTATGGGTTTTTCTATCAATTGATAATTATTCCATTGGGACCATTAATATTTATGGTCCCAATGATTTGGTTGATAGATCATACCTCTGGCACTGGATTATGGATAATCTACTAGCTGCAACTTGGTTCATGTGTGGGGACTTTAATATGCTTGAGGTGGCATCCGATAAGGATGGAATTTTTCCTTTCCGCATATTGGGTCTTTTCAACCCCAACATCGACTGCCTCTACCCTGGTGGGGTCTGCCACACTTGGTCTAACTTTAGAGCTAGCTCTGACAGAATTCTTAAAAGGATTGATCGTGCTATGATAACTACACAATCTCTTTTCTCCTTTTCTAAATATCATGATGTTCCCATCACTCTTGTTGATGTGATGTTGTCTGATCACTTCACCATAAAGTTTAGTATTGAATGGCAGCCATCTAGGTAGAGTCCTTCGAAAATGTAGTTCTACCTGAACATGTCTCTCCTGCATCATCAAATGATGATGGCCCACATTCAAAGGGTTTGGAATTTAGAGCCAAGGCCCCATCATCACATTGGTTGGATCATGTGGTGGCATGATGCCATCACCCACTCTAGGAGGTTTCTGTGCATTTATGGTAGACAACTTTCCATGTACCATAGATGGTCGTATGATGTCATCATCAAAGCTCTCTCTGCTGCCACATAATCTCTGGCCTTGAATCCTTTTGATTCTATCCTGCAACTTTGGTTAGCCTAGCTCTGCAACCAGAAACAAGTTGTTGATAGCCACTCTACGAGAGGAGATCAAATGAAAGCCAGGTTACACTGGCTCAATGTGCGGGATAGGGCCTCTAAGGAATTTTTCCTAGCTTTGCGTGCCCTTCATACCTCCGTAGGGATCAATAAAATCAAAGAGGGGAAGGATCTTCTCACTGAGTTGCCAGACATTCTGCAAGCCTTTGTCCATCATTATGAGAAGGTGTTCATAGCACAGAGAGACTCTCCAGCCAGAACCCAATCTTTGCAAGACTACTTAGTTGTTGTTCCCAAATGGCATTTCGAGTCTCAAAAACCCTTTTGTGATCTTTTACTAACCATTGATGATCTCAATGAAGCCACTTTTTCTATGGTTAATGACAAAGCCCCAGACTGTGATGGCTTCCCTAGTGAATTCTAAAAAGCTCTTTGGCCTTGTATTGGTCCTAACCTCCATAAGGTCTATCTGGAAGCTTTTCATTCTCGATCCCTGGGAAAAATGATTAACCGAGGCAACATCAAATTCATCCCTATGGATCAGGATCTAGAGGATATTTTAAATTAGAGGCCTATTAGCTTGCTCAATGTCTCGTATAAGATCATTCCCAAAGCCTTGGCTCTCAAGATTTGCCATCTCCTATCTCTTGTTGTTCATCCAGAATAGACTGGTTTCATTAAGTCTAGGTTTATTTTGAACAATAATATTGCTATTTAGGAAGGGATGGACTAGGCCAGATGCTCTCAATAGTGGGAAATATTTCTTAAGATTGACTTCACAAAAGTGTATGATCACATTAAGTAGCCTTTTATCTTGGCTATGCTCAAAGCCCTTGGCTTTGGTCCCCAATTCATCCATTTTTTCTAGATGTTATTTGGAGATGTCTCAGCCTATATCACCATCAATGGCTGACAGTATGAGGCTTTTGGCCTTTTCAGATCCATTCGTGAGGGATGTCCTCTAGCTCCTTCTTTATATGTTCTTGCTGCAGAAGAGTTTGGTTACTTACTTTCTAATGCTATCTCTATTGGGTGTGTCTGTGGTATCTCCCTGCCTGAGTCACCTTCTCAACTTGTCAATTGTAACTTTTTGGATGATTCCTTTCTCACTCTCATTGAGGATGAAGAAAATGTGTAGACTGCTCTTCATTGTCTAAACACCTTTTTCTTAGCTTCTGGTTCAGCCATTCAATGGCACAAGATGCAATGTTATAGGGAGTCTTTTCTGTTCGCTCCACCTTGGATCCTCCAATATGAATGCAAAGGGCTTAATCATGGCAAAAATTTTCTCTTTTTGGGCATTCCTTTTGCCTTACAAGCTTTGCCTACGGATCTCTGGAATGCAGTTTTAACCAGGATTGAGAAAAATTAGCCTACTGGATCACCAAGACTCTCTCTTTGGCTAGTAAATTACAAATTTCTCCAAAGTGTTGGCTGCCACCCATGTCTATTATTCCTCTTTTTTGGCTCCTTCCAAGGCTGCTTACATGAAGTTGGAAAGACTTTTGTGGGCCTTTCTTTGGGCCTTTGGGTATGACCATCATGGATTCCATAGTGTAGCTTGGGAATAGTATTGTATTCCCAAGGAATCTGGAGGGATTGACCTTATTTATACCCAGAACCAAGGGATTTTCTTATATGCTAAATGTATTATCAGAGCCTTATCTGGTGACGAGGCCTAGGAAATTCTTCTTCGACATTGCATTTTTTTAGGCTTTCCTTCCAAAAGGATAGCTTGGAAGGGGATTGGCTTGAAAACCCTACTCATTATGAAATACCCTATTCACATCTAGGATACTTTTGTGGTTAAAGCATCAGACATGCTTGGGAAGCTATCAAGCCTTGGCTTTGATGGGTCAGTGATGGTTTTCAAGATGGGTTATCCATGAATCAATACAACCTTTGGTGGTCACCTCTTTTTTATGTGCAATGGTTACCACTGGCAAAAATCCAGAGTGTTAGTGCTCTGTGTTTTCACAAACATAGCATTTGAACACCTAAGGATCTATTCTTCAGAGCTTATATGAGCCTCCGGTCATGGGAAGACCTCCAAGTCTAGTTTCATTTGTCTCAGCCAGATCGATAGACTTGTGACCTTCTAGTCTCAGCCTTACCCTCAAATTTTCTTCACAAGCTTGGCATTTGGTCTATCAGACCTTGGTGGAAAGATTAGAAATATTATCCATGGACTCTTTTAACCAACTAAAAACCCATAATTGGTTATCTCTAGATGGTTCCTAATTTCCCTATTGTCCATATTCTTAATCAGCAATGGCACTTGTACTCTTCTTAGATTTCCTGGACATTCAGGTTTCCTGTTGTTTGGTTTGACACCAATGAGCCCAATATTTCACACTTTGCTTGGTGTGTGATCTTCCAAGGGTTTCCTTTGGGTTATATACTTAAAAATTTGGGGGTTCCTGATCCCTGATGCCCTTTTTGTGGTCACCCAAAATCTTTTATGCACATTTTTTGGTTCTGTAGAAGAGCTCAACAATATTGGACTTGGATTCATGATTATCTTTGGCCTTTTTCACTTGAGTCATTTTCCCGACATATGGATCTTCTAGTTTATTCATGTAGAATCCCCTTTAAATTTTCCTAGATATGGCATGCTTTCAGAATGGACATCTTATTCACTCTTTGGAAGGATAGGAATGCAACTATTTTTACTCTCATCTTTTTGGATATTAATGTCTTGCTTTTACTTTTACTCACAAATTCAAGCTAACAAGGTGGCCTTGGAGCTGGCCCACCTTCAGGAACTCCTCTAGCACTAGGGCAATGCCCCTTGTATGGTTGCCAGAGTGTGATTGGATTCTACCTCTACTGACTGTACTCTGCCGCATGGCCGCTGCTGCGATCGCATTTTTTCTGCCTACCGCTCTCAGACCCTATGGTCCTAGCCTCCTCGCTGCTTCTCTGGTGGGAGAGATGATGGTTGGAGTCATCACTTAGCTTCTCTATCATTTTTTGGCTCTATCTCGGGGTGGCCCTCTAGTGCTTCTGTGACTTTTTCTCCTCCCACTATTGATGGTTCTCGGTGGCCCTCTGCCACCACTTCCAAATTTCCCTACCTAGCATTGGTGATCTCGCCTCCTAGGCAGGAGGAAGGAGAGATTTATAAAGATCCTGAAGATGGGTGGTCCATGCTGGACATGACTCTTGAGCCCGCTGATGTATGGGGCAAGGAAGATGATCCTAATCCTCCTCCCTTGGCTGCCACTACTTTAGCTGCTTGAGGAAGTTTATTGATGAATAGCTTGTTATTTTCTTCTAGTCATTGGTCGTGTGACTCTCATGAGGTGGTCTTGTATCCCCTGGCCTTTTTTTTGTGAATATGTACTTTAATATTTCTAATTAATAGAGAAGGGCTATTCATCAAAAAATAAAGTTGTTGCAAATAGATATGACCCAGTTTCAAGGGTTATTATGGGAAATGATGAAGAAACTCTATTAACCATTAGAAGGGTGTTGGCATTTTCATGAGGATTTCATTAATGATATATTATGCTATCATTGATGTCAATTGAACTGGTAATAGTATTTATGATAGTGCTAATATTATTGTTATTATTTCTATTGTCTTGTAACTGGTAGGAAGAGCTTTGTGGAAGATGTTGTAAACCAGTATGTAAATATGTGAGTTGAACCAGTAACTAGTGTATGAGGATAAACCTTATCCAATCGGTAAACCCTACCAGTTGTTTTTGTTAAATCCTAACCAATTAAGTTTGTTGAAATGACTATGTTGGTTTATGATTTGATGTTGAGCGGTAATGATGGTGACACATGTGGTCATTGTATAAGGACAAATTCAAATTGTTTTGGTACATTTTTTTGATTGTCTAGGGAATGAGAAAAATGGATTGCATCTAATGTAAAGTGCATGATGAGTTACAAAATTCAATAAAGTGGTGATCAAGGAGTGGTTGGAATTTTCTTGAATAATGTGTATAGATTGCTATGTAAATCCAATGGTCACACTTGAACTGATTTGTTTGTAATCTCTATGAGAGAATTAGGTTTTTGTTATGTTACCAACCTAATTGATTTGTTTTTAAGGTCAATGAAGTTTTTTGTAAAAGGTATTGGCAAAAATCAGTTGAGTGTGTGGTTGCCTAACTGGAGAATGAATCTATAGTTTATGTAAAGGTAGATTGAAGCTTAAAAGGATCCGATCAAGCAAATGTAGTGCTATTCAGACAGATCAAGCAAAACTGTTGTCTTTTAACAATTACAACAGAATTGAAATCCCCTAACTGGGTAAGCTTTAACAAGCTTGGTTATTTTTTTTAAATCCTCTAACAAGGTGGTCCATTAGCTTGGATTCTCAAATCCTCTATCAAGGTTACTCCTAACAGGGTATTTGCTTTTATCAAGGAATTTGTAAATCCCCTAACTAGGTTATTCCTAACAGGATTAGTTCTTAACAATACTTATTGTAAAATATTTACCAGGCTTGGATCCTAATAGGGTGAACTTCTGAAGAGTTCAGATAACTATCTTGGGGGTCTCATCTTACCTATTTGGGGTTTCCATGTATAAACATTTGTGTCATGTGGTGAATTCTTTTGTGGTTATGATCTTATTTGTTGATTTGATTAACTACTTAACTATTCTGATAAGGCATGATAACCGGAAGCATTGAGAGAAGGAGTATGTTGATATATGATTAAGCATTTGGATATTTACAAGATTAAAGTTGTTTACTATTAAGTTGGTTTAATAGTCAACTGGTAATCTTATGAGTATTGATCTTGAGAGAGTTATTTTATTCATAAGTCTACTTTGTGTGATTGAGTTTGAGTTTGGAAAGATTGTATCATTTTTTAAGTTTACCAATTCACCCTCCCCCCTCTCAGTAATCTACCAGATACTTATTCTTTCATCATACCATCAAAGGGAAGAGTTAAAAGATATTTTTGACCTATATGAACCATTGTCGAGCCTAGGATAGATAGATTTAAATGAGAAAAAGGAAAAGTATTACAATATAAGGGAATTCATTAGAAAGAGTTTCCTTCCAATGCATTTAGCTAGAGTAGGGAATACAACATACCATATCAGCCCTAGCTCAAAGGATCCATTCCCAATCATTGCTTTCACTCCCTTTTTTCAAGCTACTTTCATCTCTCTATATCAAATATTGGGTTTTAATCCCATTATAGTAATGTCACCTGATTTTATGTATATGGCTATGCAAATAAAACATCTAGACTCTATAGTACTCTTTGATTTTTCCCCCTATCTTGAGGAAAAGTTTCATGAGGGGTTAGTAGTAATTAAGAATCAATATTTTGGTGCTAAATTCTCCTGGTATTATTTACTCATGTATATGTTCCTTCTTAGGAACACAAATTACTTTGAGGGTACCATGAACCTCAAAAGGACAATTGATAACCAAGAGATTCCACTATAGCTCTGGAGCACAAAAATGTCTTGGGATAGAAAAGAGGCTATATTTATAAGGTTTGATAACAATTTTTCTTCTAGGTTGAGGCAAAAGTTGACAGTAAATCAACCAAGGATTCCTAAGGAATTGCATGTTTTTTTGAGACCCAAGGAGAGGATGCCTCTTGCCAGGATTCAACATAATTGGGGGGATCTCATCCCTTACTCTATAAGTACTATTATTAGGATCTATGGTTTCTTCAGACAACCACATGTACTACCTTTCAACATTCCTTTGAGAATGGGTTTTGCTAAGGTGATGTGGCAAATAGGATGCATTCAGGATAAGGATTTAAAAGGAAAGGGAAAAGGAACAATTTTCCCGAATTATACTATTATCCCTTACTTTGTAACTCTAAAGGGAGGATATGAGCACTTTGACAAATTATTTGTTCCATATCATTTGGGGGTAAGTATAGCTATAAATAGTGATCCTAAGGGTGTTTATAAAGATTTTAAAACAAGAATAAAAAGAGCTATGTTGCCCCATGTGCATAATTTTCCTTAGGAATTAATCAGGAATGAATTTGACCCCATGACTCAAGAATGGAGAAAAGAGAACTGAATAATCTTTAGAAAATTATGGGCTGCTATCTAAAAGAGGGATAAAAAATATGATCCATTAAAGGATTTCCCCATTTTGTGCTAAGATTTATTTTGTTATGAAAATGTTTGAGGAGTTGAAGAGGATTTTAAAGCAGAAGATAGATAAACCTGAAGAAGTTCATATCCAACAACAATCAATCTAACAACCTCCTTTATCCAAGAGAGCAGGTTTTGTGGTAATAGGGAGGCCTATTCAGGAATATTCTCACAAAAGAGAAAGAGAAGAAACAAGTGATGAAGAGGATAGTATTAATGATAGTGGAAGATTGATAACGAGAAAGGGTAAGAAGATGATGATTTCAGAGCCTTTAAACAAGATACAAACTATACCTCTTCAAGGAGTTAGGATCATTGATTTTGAAGATTTTGGTAGAAGACTTTCACCATCAACTATATCTTTTTCACTAGTAAGGAAAGATAAGGAACAAATGGAGGAAGATAGGTTCATTGCAACAAGTGCAAAAATGCAATTTAGTGTTCCTAAATTGCCTCCTAATTTGGAGTTGGATCTTACTCCATTGGATATCCAAGGTAAAGCCTTCAAAGATTCAAGAAAGGAGGAATGTGACAAATTCATCATGGATGATGCTTTTGTAAGGAGCAGAGCCTTTTTGCACTTAGTATGAAAGACAAAGTTTGAGGAATACAAAAGAAGAATTACCGAGAAGAAGACCCAAATGCTAGATAGATCATATCAAGAAACCCAAGAGGAAGTAAATAGTGAAATGAAGGAAGAGTTTAAGGAAATCACTGCTAATGAGGGCAATAAAATTGTAAGTCAGGATGGAGTCTTGATCTTGCTAGAATGGGACATAGTACATGTATTGGCATTTGACACAATTAGGAAATAAAAGGAAGAAGAAGCTGGGTTAGCATTAAGAGGATTATATTTTGCAAATGACTATGCAACCTTGGTAATATGGGCACTAGAGGAAGGACCTAGGAAGCCTAATATTAGTGATTTCAACCCCAACATGGGGGGAATCTTAATTATAAATAGAGCATTTGACACATCAAGTGTGGAGGCTACAAAGTTAAATGTTGATGTTCCTAAGCTTGCACATGAGAGCACAAAAAAGGAAGCTTCAGAGAAGACTGAGCTAATAAGAAAGTTTTACAAGATTTTTAATGATTATAATGCATCTCAAAAAATGTGTGTGGAGTTGCAAATGATAGTGAAAATCCTTGAGCAAGGACAAATAAAGGTCTCCTATCCTACACTTACATGGCCATTTGTGCCATCGACATCCATGTCACCATCTATGGCCTAGGGAGGAGAAGTAGCTCAACTAAATGCAAGTACATATGTCCTTGGTATGGCATTGGTCCCATATGATAATGATGATGATGATGATCCTGATACTATAAGATAAACTAAACCAAAAGAGTCTCAAATTTTTGAGAAAATTGTTCAATTAGAAAATAAATTGAAAGAATCAGAAAAACAACCAACTAGGCAACAAAAGGATATAGTTAGCTCAGTGCTAGCTCATTTAAATGAGAAAGTTGATAGCAGGTTAAACAATATTCATGCCTTATATTTTTTACTATTTAATGCTATTCAAAAGTATAATTAATGATGATAAAGAAGTGACAATTCCTCTATTTACAAAATAGTTGTAAGGAGTTAATAAGCTAAGAATGATGTCCATAGCCTCTAAATTTCATGTAGAGACACCATATGCACTCCAACCAACATATTTGTTGGTAAAATAAATGCAGGAAGCCCAAATTTTTCCAGAGAATATAGAAAGAAAGGTAAGGGAATTGATGAAGATTTTTGGTGAATTAGAACAAACTCCTATGCTAGATATTGAAGATAGACAAGGGGTAGTCAAGCCTTTACATTTTTGGAAGGAAGAGGCAGATATTGTCATCAATACTCAGGTAGGAATGATTTGTGAAGGGATAAAAATGGATATGCTAGAGGATAGAATGGATAAAATAATTGCTACTAGATTATTTTTTGAAACTTTTGAAAGAGAGACAAACCAAGTAGTCATTAAGTATATTCCAAACAGGGCAAAAGATGATGAAGTCATGAATTTCAATTGGCCATCCGATGAAGACTACAATGTGTGGAGTAGCATGTATCTAAATGATGAATACAAATTGTAAACAGTTTGTATAACTAATTTTTTCTTTTAGTGATATATATTTTTGAACATATATAACAAAATGAGGGTAATTTTCATCATGAGTTTTAAAGAAGGCGGTTTCATACTTTGATCTTTCTTAGGCAAGTTCAAGGATGATTGTTTTGTAAAACAAAATGCAATTATATGTAGTCATTCTGATCCTCTAGCCTTCAGCTTGTTTCCTTCCTTTTTTATATAAAAAAGGGAATTCAGGCCCATGAGATGGGGTTCAGATTTTTAGTCCCTTAAGTGTTCTAAATTTTTTTTTCCAAATAGCAAAGTCTAGGTGAAAAAAAAGGGTTGTAAAAGGTTATTTTACAGAGTAGACTAGAAAGAGTCTTGTGTCTATAATTTTTGTAGGTTCTTGAAGGAGTTATGTATGTATTGTATTCTTATAGAGACAATAGAATTATTAAATAAATATATAACTCAAACCCACTTCTCTCCAGTGTATTGTTCTATCATGTTTTGAATGCATATTATCAAGGATTTTATCATTCGTTGCACTATTGTCGTGTATGTATTTTTATTCATGCTTTGGTCTAAGGGGTCAATTAAATGATTGAATGAAATAGCAGAGTAATAGGGATCATTAGAGGGATTTTGATAAGTAGTTCTGGGTAGAAATTACAAATATGATCTATTGCAAGACAATATTGTCTTAGGTTATATGTTGTGAGATAAATTCTTTCAGAAGTACAGTTTAATACAATATGAATTCATATACCCAGTAGAATAAAGCACTAGTCATAGTCCCTTGGTATTTTTTTACTGTTCGTAATCACCACTGGTTTGCTACAAATTTCAAATATCAGAATATTTTTATTTTACATGAATGTTGTCATGTATATTAATCATCTCATGCTCCAAACTAGTTGAGGATCATTGAGGAATTTTCCATTCCCAAGCATTCTCCCTTATTGTTGAGTTTTTATATGAGATTATTTTCTTTGTTCCATGCATAACTTGTGAGTGTGGCGTAAAATTAAAAATAAGCATGGGGATCACCTTCCCTAGTTCTGCAGAGCCTAAAATGCAAAAGGATCTCACATCCTTGTTATTATTGGTCAAAGTTTGAAGAATATTAAATAGTTGGAAGTGGCTTTCCATTGATATTCTAGAAGAAAACAACTTGATCTCTACCTTGAGTCAGTATAAACCCATTTTTGGGCACCAACAAAAAATAGCGACTCTACTGGGGAGATGAATGGTAAAGAGTCTCTGGTTAAAGAGGTTTTATTTAAAATACAGTAGAAGTTTTCATAATATCTCTATGATTTAATGGTTGAGCTCGTGGTTCTGTATTTTTGGTTCATTTTTTCCTATCAAAAGGGTGTTCTACATTTTTGTGAGAAAGATATTCCGGTTTATGAACAAGTTTCAAAGTTTTTTTTCAAGAATTATCAGGTAGTATATTATTTGATATCTCAAATAATTTGGTTGGCGATTCTGAGGTTTTTATGCCAGTGTGTATATCTTTGAATAACTCTAACAAATCCTTGAAGGATTCTACTACCATGAGTAAAGAGAAGAAAACCAGAGGTTAGATGACGCTGCATCCCGAAGAAAAGTTGGAGGAGCTTCAAGGAGCTCCATAGAGACAGGGAACAAGAAGAAATGCAAATATAAGCACCGCTCCCTCATCATGGAAGCCTAAGCACAAGAATGCAAGTAAGTCATAGTTAAATCCTATTCCTAAGGTTCATGCATCATCTTCTAAGAGTTATGAATCAAATAATTTAAAATTTTTCAATTCTTTATTTGATACACCTATACAAGAAGAAATGCAACCACAAAGAAAAGAATGCACTCAAGTTTAATATTCAGAGAAGAAAAGAGGTCAGAGTAGAATTAGAAGGCATTGAAGTGAGAATGCTATTGGTGTAACTACTGCTCTAGGTCTCATAAATTTTTTTTCTCATGGTTATGAATCAATACGAGAACAAAATAATGTGAACTTTATTGATTTAGATGACACTTCCAGATCTGAAATAACTTTGCTAGATCCAGAAGAAGTTCTTGGAGATATAGATACATTGAGAAGAGAAATCCAAGAACAGATAGATATCAGAAGTAAGAGAGAAAAGGGAAAGGAATTTGATAGAGTTGTGATATAGAGAGATGGTCTAATAAGATGGTTAGCAACACTCAAAGCCTTAGGTCAAGAAACTGATAAGCCTAGTGTTGAGGGTCCTCTTTTAAGAGAGATTTTAGATAAGAAATACGAAAATATCACAAGGGAAAAGGCTAAGAGTAATATGGATAACTAGAGGTTAGCGGATCTTAGAAAGTGAAGTATTTAGGTTCCTAAATTAGACTTGGATAAGGGAAAACAAAAAATGTCTGGTGTTAACATAGATGATAAAAAATCTCCGATTATCCTAGAGATCTAAGTCTAAAGTTATCCCAAATCAATATTGAGCTAGAAATGGCCAAGATAGAAAATGAAACTCTTGCAAAAGAGTTGAAGAGAGTTGAAATGGAAGCCTCAAATGCAGAGATGAAAAGGAAAATTGATTTCCTTAAGTTGTCAACATTGAACAGTTCTTCATTCATTACTGACCCATCCAAAACTCAGGCTATTTCTGGCACAACACCAAATGTCATTACGAGTGTTCCATTTCAAAATGTCCAAAATATTCAGAACACTAGAATTCCATTTATTGGATAGAAAAGTCAGGTGATTACCTGGAATGGTATTCAACCCCAATGTCCTAAAGATCTTAACATATTTGTAGGGATTAACACTAAAGCATATGCTATTGTAGCTAATACCATAATAAGTGTTGCAGGACAAGCTACAACAGGGCAATTTTAAAGAAGACCTATCCACCTAGAGAGGTATAGGCAATTCCATTTTGATGGGATCCCATGATATCCCAATTTTATCCCAAATGACTTAAGGGACAAATTTAGTAAATTCATAGGTAATAATGTTATAACTAGTGAAGAACACCTAAGGATATTCACTAATAAGTTGAATGTTTATGAGATGGAGCATGAAGATGTGGTTATGAAATTATTTATACAATCTTTGACAGAGGATGTCAGGGATTGGTATAGAGGATTGCCCACTGCAAGTATTAGTTCCTGGGAAGAATTTGAGAGATTTTTTAAGGAGCGGTATGGTGACAAAACAAATCCTAGTTTCATGTTAAATAAATTCAATAACATTAAGAAGTCATTGAATGAGGATGTGTCTGATTTTAATATCAGATTTTAGAAAGCTATGTATAAGTTGTTTCAAGTATTAAGGTTGGATGACAATGTTTGTCTGACCACATATGTGAATGCATTTGATGAAAAAATGGCATATATCCTTAGAGACAAGGATCCTCAAACTCTAAGAGATGCATTTAGAATAGCTATAAATATGGAAGGAAATAAAAGAGCTCCAGGTAAGCTCGGAAGAAGAGAGGATCCTAGATTTTCTAAAAATGCCAAAGATAAAATTGAAGTCTTTAGGTACAAAACCTAAAGAAGAATAAATATGGGACAAGGTTCTAAATACCTTGAAGGACTTGAAATTGACTATGGTACAAAATGACAAGAGTTTTATACGATAAAAGCCATAGTTCAATAAATTTAATAGACCAATAAGATTGCATGATTATCCTTACAATACAAATTGGAAGGATGCAAAGCCTTTCCAACAACAAAAGGGTAAATGGGAACAAAAAACTCCTAACCCATTGCACAAACATACAATGAACATTGTGGATGATACTCCTTAGTGTGTTGCTTGTCAATCACCCCATTCACTTGAATATTGTGTCGTAGCACAATTTATTTATGCTAAGGATGAGACACATGAATAAGAGGAAGAAACCTTTGAAGGTGATAATGTTGACTATCTTTTGATTTCTTCCTATCTTGGAGAAGAAGAATATTCTACTGATATTGATACTCGAGAGTTTGATATAGATAATCAAAGTCAAATAAATGAAACATACTATCAACATATTTTTTCTTATGAGGAATTATCTGTTGATGATTGAATGTGGAATGTTGAACAAAGTGAGTGTTCTATGTTCCTCAGAAGACCCTCAAATGAAGAGATTGCAAAGGTAAGAGATGCTATGGTAGCTCAAGTAAAAATCAAATATCAATTGAGAAATAGGGTTGTGGGTGAAGACCAAGGCAAGCCTTCGGGTTTGTTTGTCAAGGAGGATAAATCAGGGAAAGAGGCAATCAAAATTAAGGAGGTCAAGAGAAAGGAGTGGGCTAAGAAAGAAGAGGTTGTGAAACCTATTGAAAAAGATTCTCCATTTAAGATGAAAGAAAAGATGGTTGAAAAGTCTTACTCACCCATTAAAGGAGACTTACAGAAGACACAAAATATTGAAGGCAACATACCAAAGAAATATGAATAGAAATCAAGTATGTCACTTGAATTACCAAATTACACACCTATGGATATGCTTCAGTTGCTTTCTCAAATTACTGTTAAGGTTCATTTGCAAGATATGTTAAGAATTTAAGAGCATAGGGAGAAATCCATGGCATGGGTCAAGGGTATTTCCCATTCTGTTGAAATTGAAAATAAGAATGTATCTCATAATATAAAGGAATGAATGATTAAAAATGAAACAAAGGATAAAGAGTTAGAGGGAATGGTTTCTCAGATTCCTTAAATTTATCTTGAAGATATAGTAGGGAAGAGCCTTGACAATGTATATCCTTTCTTTTTGAGTGTTATTATAAATGGAGGAGTCTTGAAGAATTGTATGATTGATTTTGGGGCCTCAAATAATGTCATGTAGTAAGGATAATGTATCCATGGGTTTGAAGGTAGATGCTCCTTAGAGAAGATGTTGTGCTATGGATTCAACAAAAGTTCTTGTGATAGGAACTATAAAGGAACTACCTTATAAACTTATTGCTTTCCCTGAGAAATAATTAATTATGAGTGGCCTAGTTGTGGATATTCCACCACATTATGGGATGCTATTATCAAGAAAATGGAGTGCCTCTATGGGTGGAAGTTTGCAATTTGACCTGTCTTATGCTACCTTTTTCATTGATGGAAAAAAAGTAAAGGTTAAAAGAGAATCTAGGGTACCATATATGATGCTACATACAACACAATCTGATGAAGATATGACTTATTTTTTAGACACAGGGATAAATGCATTCAGGGTTGAAGATTCTCCATTGAATAAAAAGGAACAACTTGCATTATTGGATGAAGAAGTAGAAAAATTATTAGGAGATGATAATTTGTTGACCATGTATTTCGATGGAACCAGTTCTAAGGAGGGCTCAAGAGAAGTGTGTTATTCATATCACCCCATGGAGAAATTTTTAAGTTTTCTTTTACTCTAACCTTTGCATGTACAAATAATGTAGCAGAGTATGAAGCATTGATGCTTGGTTTATGGTTATCTGAAAAAAATGGGATAAAGAATATGAAGGTGGTTGGAGACTTTGAGCTAGTCATATCCCAAATATTTAAATATGTATCAAAAAATAAAAGGATGAAACAATATAGAAATGTTGTATGGGACCAACTTGAGAAATTTGATGCATTTGGTATTGAATGGAAAGAGAGAAGTCATAATAGAATGGTTGATCTCCTAGAAAATGTAGCTCTAAGGCTAGGGGATATCATTTCTGCTGGAATATCAAATATTGATATTTAGACAAGGCCTTCAGTCCCTGATAACATTGAAAACTAGCATGTTTTTAATGATGATGATGATATTTTAAGGTTTCTACATTGTGTAGATGAGTATGAAAATCAGGAAATTGATTTCAGTGCTTTTGTCCAGACAGAGGATGACAAGGAAACAATCTTTGGGAAGGAAGTGATTCAACTAAAGATAAATTAAATTTGTAGAGGTTTGGTTGTTTTGGAAGGTATATATTGGAAAGAAAATTTCACCCAGGGTTAGGAAAATGCTAATTAATTTATTGAGAAAATACAGGCATGTTATTGGTTGGTCATATGATGACTTGAAGGCTTATATGGAAGATTTATTTCAACATTAGATTCCTTTGAAAGAAAATGCCAAACCTTTTAGACAAAAATAGAGGTCTATTAATCCAACATTAGCACCTAAAATGCAAGAGGAGTTAGTCAAGCTAAGAGATGTCAGGATTATAAGACCTATCAGACATTCATCAGGGGTGTCTAACTTGGTAGATGTGAGAAAAAAAACAATGGAGATATTAGACTGTGTTGATTTTAGAAATTTGAATATATCTTCATTAAAAGACAATTATCCATTGCCAAATATGGAAGCAATGTTACAAAGGGTAACAAGATGTTATCTTTTGTCTATCATGGATGGATTTTCAGGTTACAATCAAGTGATGGTTAAAGAGTCAAAATAATACAAAACAATATTTACTACACCTTGGGGAACCTATGTTTACATAAGAATGCTTTTGGTTTAACAAATGCAGGAGCAACATTTCTAAGAGCTATGGATGCTGCATTTTTTGATATCATAAACGTATTCTTAGTAGTATATTAGGATGATCTAATAGCTTATTCCAAGAAGGAAAGTGATCACTGTGGTCACCTTGAAAAAAAAATTGATAGAGTTGTTGAATATGGGATATCCCAAACCCAAAATATTGTATTTTTCGGGTAACTGAAGGTAACTTACTGGGTCACATCATTTCAAAGGATGGTGTGATAATTGACCTAGAGAGGGTAATAGTGATTGACAAAGTCCCTCAGGCTAGATTAGTGAAAGGTATCCAATCTTTCTTTGGGTAGATCAATTTTTTAAGAAGCTTTGTCACTAATTTTGCTGAAATTAGTAGACCTATATCCAAAATGTTAAAGAAAGGTGCAAAAATAGAATGGAATGAGGAACCCACCAAGGTATTTAGGGAAATTAAACAGGATACTAATAATGTACTTGTTCTTAAAACAATTGATTATGGAAAACCTATGTAGACATTTTCATTTGCATCTTTTCATACTGTTGTTGTTGTATTGTTGAAAAAGAATTTAGAATGTTTTGAACAACCTATAGCATTTTTTAGTAAGTCTCTGCAAGTTGGAGAACTGAAGTATGATTTAAATGAAAAGAAAGCTTATGCACTAGTGAAGGCTATTAAAGCTTTTAGGAGTTACTTGATGGGAGCAATAGTGGTCGCATATGTGCCTAGTGCTGCAATTAAAGATATTTTCATACAAAGGAAGTATTTGGAAGAAGATGTGAATGGATAAATAGGATCCAAGAATTCAACATTGATATCCAAATCACTAAGTTGGTGAGAGGATTAGTATTGGCAAAATTGATGGCCCAGAGTAATTTGGATGCCAATCAAATCAATATTGTGGAAGAAGACCATAGATCTTGTATCTGTGATATAGATGGTTGCAAGTGGTATGATGATATCACATACTATTTGTAGATGATGAAATGTTTGGAAGACATGATTGATAATAAAAGGACATTCAAAATACATACTATTAAATATGCCATTGTAAATGGGAAACCTTGGTGAAGGAACAATGATGGTGTCATGTTAAAATGTGTGGACCAGGATCAAGCTCAGAAGTTGTTGTCTGAATTACATAACGGAGTTTGTAGAGGGCATTATATCTCCAAAACAACTACACATAAATTATTAAGAGTTGGATTCTGGTGGCCAACAATTTTCAAAGATGGACATCAACTAGTCAAGAAATGTGACCCATGCCAAAGGATTTTTCAGGAAAATTAAAATTTTAAAAAAATCTACCTTAAGACCTTTAAATGTGCAAGCTCCATTTCAGCAGTGGGGTATAGATTTTATTGGAGAAATAGCATGAAAATATAGTAGTGTCTATTCTCAAATTTTAGTGGCCACTGACTATTTCACTAAGTGGGTTGAAGATATAGCCACTAAAAATGAAACAAGTAAAGTGGTAATTGATTTCCTTACAAACAATATATTGACTAGATTTGGATGTCCAAAGAGGATAGTCTGTGATGATACAATGAGTTTTAGGTCAAAAGAATACAAAAAATTATGCAACAAATATGGTATCCAGATTTCCTATTCATCACCTTGCCACTCATGAGGAAATGGGAAAGCTAAATCTAGCAACAAAAGTTTGATGAAGATTATTAAGTGAATCCTAGAAAAGAATAAAAAAGGCTTGGGATTCAAAGCTTATATCTCTGTTTGGGAAGATAGGGTAACAATCAAGAAAGCAATTAGGTGTGTGCCTTTTGATTTGGTGTATGGTATGCGTGCAAGGCTACCCCAAAATAATTTTATGGAGATGTATAAGTTTTCCCAAACTTATAATAATGATATAGATGATGATATGCACTTGAGAATTGAGGCTTTAAGGAATTATATGAAGCTAGAAGAGAAGTCAGTACTAGAAATACAAAGTTATAGATGCAAATTAGAAACCTGTATGATAAAAGAGCAACTGCAAGGATTTTTCAGGTTGATGATTTAGTTTTGATGTGGAATGCCAGAATATAAGACAAGGGAAAACATGGCAAGTTTGATGCCATTTGGTTGGGCCCATATTTGATTCAAAGAAAATGGGGAGAAGATTATTATATTCTCCAAGATATACATGGTGATACTCTTGAATTGCATGTTCATGGACAATTCTTGAAGCTATACTATTCTTGAAAGTAGTTATTTTCCATGAGCTTTAGTTAGGTTTTGTATATATTAGTATAGTTTCCTTTTAGTTGAAGTTAATTGGTCCATGCAATTTATTTTTTGTCTAGTTTGTAATTGGTCTGCTTCACCCAAAGATCTTGGTTTCTCATCTCATTCCTATGAAATGGACATCCCCAACTAGAGTCACTCATGGGACCTAAAATAATGTCTTGCAAAATTTGGTCATTCTAGTTTTATTTTGCCCTCTATCAAGTTATTAGGGTTTAGGGGTTTAGAGGTTATGTTTTTTCTTGATTAAATCTTGGTATGAAAGAAAGTATTTGGTCCTTTTTATATTCTATCATTACCTTTTTCTCACTTAAGGCCCAGGGTACCACTTTCCTAAGTATTAAGCAGTGGTTAACCAGTTTATGAAATATGATTTTCTAAGTCATGCGCATAAAATTTCGCTATGACCGGTCTCCCTTTAAATATTTGTGCTCACACTTATATTTTCCTAAGTCTAAAAGTCCTAAGTAGTTCGGTGGGTTGTTAAAGATAGATTGAATCCAATGTATTGCACTTCCCCATGATCAAAGATGCGAGGATTATAAGGACCTTGGCATCACGAGATTGTGTTGTGTCTTATTAGCAGAAATCGACAAAGTTGGTAGTATAATTGGTCGAAGCATTTCCATTAGTTCTCAGGTGGTAAAGGTCATTCTACTAACTATCCCATCAATTTGCATGTGTTAAAAATGAACGAAGATGTTTTATCCTGAGGTAAGAGGTGCTCGGTTTTTAATTTTGGAGGAGTTAATGAGCATTTTGCTAGACAGTAAAGTTTGAATAGATCTGATGGCACTCATGTTCTCGTGATGGAAGTTGAAAGGAGATTACGAACTACGGTATCGTGAGATGATGCCACATGTCTCAGGCTAACCAAGAAGGCTTACGATGGGGCCACTGATGGAGTCTGGTCGAAGGATGATGTGGTGATGATTAGTCATGATTTTGTGGGTCCGTTGATACATATGGACAGTCAAGTGTTGAGTTGACAAGAGATAATCATTTGATTTCCCAACTTGGAGGATGATCGACGACCAAGGTTCAAACTTTTTAAATGTAAAATTATGAGTCATTGTTTCGATCACGTGAATATTAATGGCAGATGAGAAATTTGCATTCTTTAGAAGGCAATAATTAAAATAATCTTAAAATGTTTTTCTTTATTCACAAAAGATTCCATAGCAATCCAGAAGGTGTCCCTACTACCAAGGAGGTTGAAATGACTCTTTGCAACATAGAATTCTAATCTCTAGCAAAAATCAAAGCAGTAAGTTTATCTGAGCTCTCCATATGTTCTTGAAACAAATTTCTATAATAAATTGTGTGTGAAGTTATAAGAAGAGAATTCAATTTGTTCTAGGGTTAGGTGCTAGACAAAGAGTAGTGAAATTTGTTTGAATTACTCTAGTAATTTAAAAATCTTGTCCTAGCCCTAGTTTTTTCCTTCCAAAATTTGGAGTTATAGTATAAAGCCCTAGTCGCAAAACATGGCTTCCTCATGGAAATATTCAGGATAAGTGGAATATATGAAAAGAAATCTATATAATGATTTCTTGGACCAATTGTAGCCCTCTACAAATAATAAACAACAAGGGTAGAGATTTGTGGATGGAAAAACCCTAGGGAAAGGTTAACTAGCAATTCATTCCACTTGGCGGATTTTAATATATCGATGATTGGGTTAGAAATGTTTAAGTTGTGGTATGGACAAACAAAATTGCATCCCCCATTATCCTGTCCTTTGCAGTGTGATTTGGGCAAGTTGGTAGTACCTGATGTTTTCATGGATGTCGACTTACTCAAAGCTATTGCAAACAGATATGACCCAGTTTCAAGGGTTATTAGCGGAAATGATGGATAAATTATATTAACCATTAGAAGGGTAGAGTTCCAAGAGATTTTTGACCTATATGAACCATCCCCGAGCCTAGTACAATAGATTTAAATGAGTAAAAGGCAGAGTATTACAAGATGAGGGAATTTATTAGAAAGAGTTTCCTTCCAATGCATTTAGCCAGAGTACGAAATACAACATACCATATTGGCCCTATCTCAGAGGAGCCATTCCCAATCGGTGCTTATGCTCCCTATTTTCAGTTTACTTTCTTCTCTTTGTGTCAAATACTGGGTTTTAATCTCATTAAAGTAATGCTACCTCATTTTATGTACATGGATATGCAAATGAAGCAAGCAGACTTTACTTTAGTCTTTGATTTTGGCCCTGCCTTGAGGAAAAGATTCATGAGGGGTTACTAGACATTAAGAATCAAGTTGCTGGTGCTAAATTCTCTTGGTATTATTTAATCATGTATATGTTCCTTTTAGGAATGCAGATTGCTTTGAGGGTACCTTGAACCTTAAAAGGACAGTTGATAACCAAGAGATTCCAGTACAACTCCGAAGCACATATATGTCTTGGGATAGACAAGAGGCTATCTTTATAAGGTTTGATAACAATTTTTCTTCTAGGTTGAGGAAAAAGTTTACTATAAATCCACCAAGGATTCCCAAGGAACTCCATGATTTTGTGAAACCTAAGGAGAGGGTGCCTCTTGCCAGGAGTGAACATAATTGGGGGGGATTTTATTCCTTACTCTGTAAGTATTGTTATCTAGATCTATGGTTTCTCTAGACAACCACGTGTACTACCTTTCAACATTCCTCAGAGAATGGTTTTTGGTGAGGTGATGTGGCTAATATGATTCATTCAGTATAAGGATTTAAAAGGAAAGGGAAAAGGAATAATTTTACCGGATTATACTATTGTCCCTTACTTTGTAATTCTAAAGGGAGGATATGAGCACTTCAACAAATTCTTTTCTCCATATCATTTCGAGGTAAGTATATCTAGAAATAGTGATCCTAAGGGTGTTTATAAATATTTTAAAACAAGAATAAAAGGAGCTCTATTGCCCCCATGTGCATAGTTTTCCTGAGGACTTAATCAAGAATGAATTTGACCCCATGAATTAGGAATGAAGAAAAGAGAAGTGGATAATATTTATAAAATTATAGGCTCCTATCCAAGAGATGGATCCAAAATATGACCCATTATAGGATATTTCCCTATTCTGTGTTAAGATTGATTTTTTTCTAAAACATTTCAAGGAGTTGAAGAAGATTATAAAGGAGAAGATATCTAAACTTGAAGAAGTTCATAGCCGACAACAATCAAGCTCACAACATGCTTTATCCCAGAGAGTAGGTGGTGTGGTAATAGGGAGGCCTATTCAAGAATCTTCGCATAAAAGAGCAAGAGAAGAAACAAGTGATGAAGAGGATAGTAGTAATGATAGTGGAAGATTGTTAAGGAGAAAGGTAAGAAGATAATGAGTTCAGAGCCTTTCCCTAAGATACAAACTAAGCCTATTAAAGGAGTAAGGATCATTGAAATTGAATATTCTGACAAAAGTCCTTCATCATCAACTATATCTTTTTCACTAGTAAGGCAGGATGAGGAACAAATGAAGGAAGATAGGTTCATTGTAACAAGTGCAAAAATCCAATTTGGTGTTTCTGTATTGCCTCCTAATTTGGAGTTGGATCTTACTCCCTTGGATATCCTGGGTAAACCCTTCAAAGATGCAAGAAATGAGGGATGTGACAAATTCCTTGAGGATGATGCTTTTGTAAGGAGGCCAACCTTTTTGCAATTAGTATAGAAGAAAAATGTTTAGGAATACAAAAGAAGAATTACTGAGAAGAAGACCCAAAGGCCAGATATATCATATCAATAAATTCAAGAGGAAGTAAAGAGTGAAATGAAGGAAGAGTTTACATAAATGAGTGTTGATGAGGGCAGGAAAATTGTAAGTCAGGTTGTATTCTTGATCTTACCAGAACGAGACATAACAAATGCAGTGGCATTTGACACAATTAGGAAATCAAAGGAAGAAGAAGTAGGGTTAGAATTAAGAGGATCAAATTTTGCAGATGATTATGCAACCTTGGCAATATGGGCACTAGAGGAAGGACCTGGGAAGCCTAATATTAGTGATTTAAACCCCAACTTGAGGGGAATATTAATTATAAAAGGAGAATATGACTCATCAAGTGTGGAGGTTACGAATTTAAATGTTGATGTTCTTAAGTTGGCACATGAGAGTGCAAAAAAGGAAGCTTCTCATAAAATGTGTGTGGAGTTGCAAATGAGAGTGAAACTCCTTCAACAAGGACAAATAAATGTTTCCTATCCTACACTTATAGGTCCATCTGAGCCATCGACATCCAGGTCGCCACTTATGGGCCAAGGAGGACAAGTAGCTCAACTAAATGAAAGTACTGATGTCCCTGGCATGTCATTGGTCTCCTATGATGATGATGATGATGATGAGCCTGATACTACAAGATCAACTTAACCAAATGAGTCTTAGCTTTTAGAGAAAATTGTTGAATTAGAAAATAAATTGAAAGAATAAGGAAAAACAATCAACTAGGCAACAAAAGGATATAGTTAGCTCAGTCCTAACTCATTTAAATGAGAAAGTTGATAGCAGTTTAAACAATATCCATGCCTTATATTATTTAATTTTTAATTCTATTAAAAAGTTTAATGATGATAAAGAAGTGGCAATTCCCTTATTTACAAAATGGTTGAAAAGAGGAAATGAGCTTGGAATGATGTTTGTGGCCTCTAAATTTCATGTTGAGAGACCATATGCACTCCAACCAACATATTTGTTGGTAAAATCAATCCAGGTGTTGAGACATGGACTAGCTAGGACTCAAATTTAGGACCTTCCATACGTTGTTGGAGTGCTCTACAACTGAGCTACTAGCCCCTCTTGGACCAGTCCATCATCGGTTCAAGTGTGGCTTATTCCGAACACCAACACCCCCCCTTAAGACACACCTCACATATGCTTGGGGCTCCTAGTCTGGACCTGGCTCTGATACCATGATGAGACATGGACCACCTAGGACTTGAACTTAGGACCTTCCATATGCTACTGGAGTGCTCTACCACTGAGCTACTGGCCCCTCTTGGACTAGTCCATCATTGGTCTAGGTGTGGCTTATTTCCAACACCAACACCAGGAAGCCCAATATTTGCTATAGAATATAGAAAGAAAAGTAAGGGAATTGATGAAGAGGTTTAGTTAATTACAACACTCTTTTGCCAGATATTGAAGATAGAGTATGGGTAGTCAAGACTTTACAATTTTGGAAGGAAGAGGAAGAGAGGGTCATCAATACCCAAGTAGAAATGATTTGTGAAGGGATAAATATGGATATGCTAGAGGATAGCATGGATAAAATAATTAATATAGGATATTTTTTTGAAACTTTTGAAAGAGAGGAAAACCAAGTAGCCATTAAGTATATTCCATATAGGGAAAAAGATGATGAAGTCATGAATTTCAATTGGCCATTCAGTGAAGACTATAGTGCATGGAGTAGCATGCATCTGAATGATGAATAAAAGTTGTAAGCAATTTGTATAACTATTTTATTCTTTTAGTGGCAAATATTTTTGAACCTGTATAACAAAATGAGGGTAATTTTCATCATGAGTTTTGAAGAAGAAGGCTCCATACTTTGATCCTGCATAGGTGAGTTTGAGGATGATTGTTTTGTATAACAAAATGTAGTTATATGTAGTCATTCTAAGATGACGCATGTCTCCTCTGGCCTGAAGCTGGTTTGCTCCCTTTTTTTATTTAAAAGGGAATTTAGGGCTATGAGAGGGGGTTCATATTTTTGGTCCCTTGAGTGTTCCAAATTTCTGTTTCCAAATAGAAAAGTCTAGGTGAAACAAAAGGGTTGTAAGAGGTTATTTTAGAGAGTAGAATAGAAAGAGTCTCGTGTCTGTATTTTTTGCAGGTTGTTGAAGGAGTTATGTATAGATTGTATTTTTATAGAGACAACAAAATTATTAAATAAACATTTAATTAAAACCCACTTCTCTCTAGTGTATTGTTATATCATGTTTTGAATGCATATTATCAAGGATTTAAACATTTGTTGCATTGTTGTGGTGTATGCATTTTTATTCATGCTTTGGTCTAAGTGTTCAATTAAATGCTTGAATGAAATAGCAGAGTGATAGTGATCATTATAGGGATTTTGATAAGTAGTTTTGGGTAGAAATTACAAATATAGTGTATTGCAAGGCAATATTGTCTTAGGTTATATGTTGTTAGATAAATTATGTCAGAAGTATAATTTAATGCAGTATGAATTCATGTACCTAATAGAATAAGGCACTGATCATAGTTAAGTGAATGCCTTGGTATTTATTTATTGTTTGGAATCACCACTGATTTGCTACAAGTTGTTGAATATCAAAATAATTTCATTTTACATGAATGTTGTCATGTGTATTAATCATCTCATGCTCCAAACTAGTTGAGGATCATTGAGGAATTTGCCATTCCTAAGCATTCTCTCTTATTGTTGAGTTTTTATATGAGATTATCTGCTTTGTTTCATGCATAATTTGTGAGTATGGCATAAAGTCATAAACAAGCATGGGGTTCACCCTCCCTGGTTCTATAGAGCCTAAAGTGAAGAAGGATCTTGCATCCTTGTTATTGTTGGTCCAAATCTGAAGAATATTAAATAGTTGGAAGTGGCTTTCCATAAATATTTTAGAAGAAAAAAACTTGGTCTCTACCTTGAGTCAGTGTAAACTCATTTCGGGGTACCAACAACACCTTTTTTTTATCTCCAATAATTGAATTTTCTGAATGATTAAACCTTACATACCTTAAAATCTTTTGATTGTTCTGATTTTTAGCTTCCTGCACCTCTCCACCGATAGTAGCAACATTATGATTAATAGTTTCTATCAAATCAGTTAGCTTCAGTTCTTCAACTAGAATAGGATTAAAAACAATATGTTGACCATCATCATATGCACATGCTCTAATCTCATTCCCAAGGTTTTCATCCACCTTGACATTTGCACTTTCCACTATCTTTCTCAGTCTCCTATTGTAGCACTAGTAGACTTTTCTCTTTGTTGAATATCACAAGAAAATTTTCTTGCATCAAACTATCCTATATCATCATCTCTCTTGATATAACATTTTCTACTAGATAATGAGAAATATATCATAGTAAGAACATGACCAAACCATAACTCATAGGGAGTCTTGTTAGTATAATCTTTGATATGAACCCGATTGAATGTGTAAACAACAATGCTAATAGTTTCTCTCCAATAGATCTTCAAAACATTCCCTTCATTTAGCATAGCCCTTGTAGCATCCAAAACAATCATATTCTTCCTTTCAACAACTCCATTCTATTGAGGGGTTCTAGGAATAGATAATTTTCTTCTAATCACATCCTTCTAACAAAATGAATCAAACTCATCAAAATAAAATTCCCTGCCTCTCTAAGATCTCAAACATTTAACCTTCAATCCAAACTTAGTCTCAACCTTTTCTTTGAATATGTTTAACTTGTCTAATGCTTCATATTTTTCCTTAAAAAAGACAACCCATATCATCCTAGAATAATCATCAATTAGCAACATAAAATATCTATCACCCTAGATGCTTCTGACATTCATAGGTCCACATAGGCTAGTATACCCAAGATCTAGCATTTCATCAGATGTATATTGTTTTCTCTTGAAAGAAATTCTTGTTTTTTACCCAATTGACATTCCTTACATACTAGATTATCAAGCTTAACAATTTTAGGGAGATCTATAACAACTTTAATATAATTGATCTTAATCATTGAATCAAAGTGTACCATCATAAATTTGCAACCCTTGCAATTTGACTGCGTTTAAGGTCCTAACCCTAGCAAATACATTTCCCAATTAAATTGGGACCCCGCTTTGTATCATCATTCCAAATATTCTCCTATCTCAGACCCTATTTCACCTTGTCACCCTCTTGAAGGCCCAAAATAGGGGAGGAAAGGTGTGAGATAGGGGTGTGTCACCCCAATGCCCCCTCTTTAGGTGGCCCTAAAATGGGTCCATCTGACCCTTGGACCTAATTTTCTCTTTGGGAATTACTTTCCCCTTTCTTGGGCTTTGGTAAGATGAAAATTAATCCTCCTATGCAAGTATAAAAGAGAATCTATGCCTCTCATTTTCATAAGAGAAGTTTGGGTAAACAAGTAGAAGGTCTCCATTATCATCATCAAGCATTCAAGTGTTCAAGTTTTCAAGCAATCATCAAGTCTTCTTTTTCTTCATATGTCTTCTTCACTCATCCATTGGATAAACATTACAACATTCATTTGAAAGTATGTGTGTGTTAAGGTTTTTTCATTTTACATGCCATTTCATGTAACACTTATGATTAAATTCAAGAAGCAAAGAAATCATGATCAACAAATTGCAGATCTACAAGTTATACATTTCGATTACATTATTCACATTCAAGTATTTGGAATTACTTTCTTTCAAGATTGATTCCTCAACCTAGGTTTGACTAAGGAAAACCCTTATCCACAACCCTTCTTCCTTTCTTTTCTATGTGTAGGTTGGAGGTACTCGATTGTAATTATAGATTTAGACTTTATTTGTAGAGATGGAAAAACCCTTTTAGACTCATGGATTTTTCGGAGGACCATGTGCAACTTAGACATGGTCCCAATGAATTTTCTCCAAATTTGTAGGGAAGATTTATATTAGTCTAAACAATTCAGATTCAAAGTTATAGCGCGATCCCTAATTGGTAGCTCGTTATTTCATCCATTTTATCTTCTTTTTCTTCATAGTCAACAAGTGAACATATCTATTTACAAACAAGGGAAAATAATATTTCAATACTTGCAATCCACTTTGCATTCACATCCTTATTTCCCTTAGATTTGGATGTAGTGGATTCAACCGCTCTTTTAAATTTAAAGTACATTTTTGCATCAAGTGAAAATCATCCTAGTGGTTTCCTTTCTCTCTCCTAGGCGAGGAACCATTAGGATCCAATTTTCTACTTTACATTTTGGTGAACCCGATGTCTTACATCTTAATTAAGATTTATTATTGTTAGATCTGAATAATTGCAATTTTAATTTAAAAATTTCATTTCCAAGTTTGATCTTTTTGTAAATTTTGGAGGTTAATAGCATAAAAACCCTAATTTTTCATTTTGAGGAAATTAAGTTTGTGAAGTATAGAATTTTAGTTTCTTGTTTTAGATCTAATTTCTATTTCCAAATTGAAATTCAAATATATCTTTTGATTCTGAAAATTAAGTGGTTAAAACAACATAACCCTAATTTTTAAGAATCTCCTATTTCGACCTTTGACTAGTGATTTGACCTATCTAGACATTTCCAAATTAGTTAATTTTTTGGATTCTACAATAAAATCATAATTTTTATCATCCTTGAAAATTTCAATTTTTTTTGTCAGCCCATGCATAACTTACACATGGTCCCAAGATTTTTTCCCAAAATTTTGGGATTTGGAATTGACTATATTTTTCTGCTTAAATCCAAGAAATTGACGTACTTTATCAATATTAACACCTCTTAAGGTAAAAAACAAATTCAAATTTCAACACTCTCAACTTTTAAATTAATTTTCATAAAAGGGTCCTAATTTTAGATCTTCTTTTTCAGCAGATTAGGATGGCAATCAATGGAATAGATTGTTGGACACAATGGATCACTAAGAGGTGGTGAATCAGTGATTTAACACTTTTTCTTTAAATAGAGATATACCATTACAATATGAGACAAACATAGTGCTAACTGGTAAGCTAAACTATGCAAACTAAGTGTGTGAAAGGATTTTCTATAACATAAAAATAACTCATACACAAGAATACATCACATAATAATAAATATACAAGGAAAACCCAATATGGTAAAAACCTCGATGATAATAGCTGTCGGAGATATTCTTCTCCAATCCGGCCTCACAATGTAACTGATCTGATTACAATTTTAGGGTGCCAACCCAAGTAGCACCAACCCCTAATTTATGAGCATCGACTCAAAGGAGCACCAATCCTTGAATAATTTATAGGCTACAACCTAAAGGAGCTACAACCCTGTCACTAAGCACATACTTAGTGAAGAAAATATGAAAATTCAAATACATAAATAAGCTCCTTGTTACAAATGAAGTTTTGAAACCCTTCAATACTCTGCTCTACCAATTTAAATCTTACTGGTCTATGAAACCTTCACACACACTACAACCCTATGTTTTTTTTGGTCCTTACTTCATTTGAAACTTCTCTCTCTTTGACTAGTGGATCCACTTCACACCTACCCACACTTTTCAAAGTTTTATCTTTGTAGGTTCACACACCTTACTAGTTTCTCCTTAACCACTTAGTCACTTAATATTTCTTGTTTTTCACTTAAACAATATTTTTTATATCTCTTCCATTCACTAGCATTATTACATATCATTCCACAACAACAACCTCATCGATTTGAACTTGTATATTTAAGAACAAGTTTTCTTGCGAAAAAACAAATTCAAACTTTAGGAAGTTAGGGTTTCTTTCCTTTGACCAAATTTATATCAAATCTCATTTGATTTGCCTTGGATCACTTACTTATTTTTGGGGAGATGCCTGTGTACATGTTTTTATTCATTCAATGCATATTTTCTCAAAATATCAAACTTCACCCTGCTCTACGGCCTTGATCTTTGTCGATCTCATTTGACCTAGTTGTTTCTAACTCAAGTTTAATCTGCAATCATATTTCATGCCTCAATCACCATGCTAATGACTCCCTAATCATTCTTGGTCATCCATTCTTCCTCGAGCCACATCAGTCAAATATTATCCCATAATTTATGGTTTTATCATTTAATGACCACCAACTGCATGAGAAACCATGTCGATGAACATTTGATTGACCTCTACATGTTTACCACCTCAATTCCATGGAGGACACATTAGCATATATTCAACTCACTGTCATAGGGTCGATTCAACCTTGAACCACTAACAAACCCTTCTACTAGTAGAACCTTACTGACATGACCAACAAATTGATCAATCATTCTTTGCGGCAACATATCATCCTAACAATTCATCTTACCTTCTGGTATGACTTTATGTCATTCTTCCTATTCATCTCACGGGATGTTGTTATGATCCATTAACATTCTGCCTCTTTATCACAAAGAAACAACTAGCCTTCATATTGATTTACATACTCTATCAGTAGTGTGCAATACCTGTTGACATCAATGACAACTCAATGCCAATAATTTTTCCATTTGGCATTGATGTCAACACTTTCTATTCTAGTTTCTTTCTCCCTTTGACAACAATGACAAAGGGAACTTTAGTCTGACACCAAGTATACCACCTGAGTCTAACCATAATCTCTCCCTTGTCTTCAACTGGTAGGACACATTCTCCCCCTATGTCCATGCTTTATGATTCAAGAGTCATAAGATAGTAACAATTGTTGACTCCTCCTAAACCATATATCTCCCTACAATTTAGGAGTTTCCAGATGGTGGGACAACTCCCATCTTTTTTCTCATGTACTCAAATGTTCCCAAAGGAAGTGGCTTAGTAAGTATGTCAACAATCTTCTCACCGGTTGGAACATATTCTACTATGACCTCCTTGTCTCCTACCTTCTCCCTCAAGAAGTGATACTTGATTGCAATGTGTTTTCTTCTTGAGTGCATTACTGAATTCTTGGAGATATTGATTGCACTTGAGTTATCACACCAGATTGGAATAGGTTATGGTATCTCTACCTATATGTCCTTCAATGTTTTCTTCATCCATAATTCCTAGGAACAACATGTAGAAGTTGCTACATACTCTGCCTCAACAGTAGATAATGACATTGAATCTTGCTTCTTGTTGTGTCGCGATAGTAACCGGTCTCCTAAGTAGAAAGCACCTCCATTTGTTCTCTTCTGATCATCAATACATCCTACCCAATCTACATCAGTAAAAGCCATCAAAGTGAAGTCTCCTTTCCTTTCATACCATAGACCATAGTTGATTATTCCTTGTAGGTACCTGAAGATTCTCCTAATTGCATTTAAGTATTTAGGAGTAGCTTGGAACCTTCCAACCATGCTAGCTACTTGTACAATGTCTGGTCTAAACACTATTAGATATAACAAACTACTAATCATAGACCTATACAATATTTCCTATACTTTTGGTGACTCATCTAGTTTGCTCAATTTACAACCAATAACCATGGGTGTACTTACCAGTTTTCTATCCTCCATTTGAAACTTTTTCAACATTTCCTTAACATATTTGGTTTGTGAGATGAAAAATCCTTTCTCCTACTGTGATATCTACAAACTAAGAAAATAGGACAACTCACCCAACATGGACATCACAAATTTTGTTTTCATCTAATCTCCAAATTCTTTGAACATGATGTCCTTGTCTCCACAAAAAATAATGTCATCCACATATACAACAACTATAACAATTTTATCTTGATTTACCTTGATATAAAATTTGTTGTCTACATTCCCTTTATGGAATCCTTTCTCTTTCAAGTATTTGTGCAACCGGAAATACCATGCTTTGGGGGGTTGCTTCAAACCATACAAGGATTTCTCCAACCGACATACAAAACTCTCATCATCATGTAGTAGATATCCTTTTGGTTGTTCCATATACACCTCTTCTTCAAGTTTAACATTCAAAAATGAATATTTGACATCCATTTGGTAAACTGTGTATCCTTTATAGGCAAAGAAAGCAAAAAACATTCTTATTGCCTCTAACCTAGCAAGCAGTGTAACATTTTCTTCAAAGTCAATACCTTCCACTTGAACATACCCTTTGGAAACTAACCTTTCTTTGTGCCAGATTATCATACCTTCTTCATTCATCTTGTTCTGGTAGACCCACTTGGTACCTATGAGATTCTTGTATGCTAGTCTAGGAATGAATTCCCAAGTTTGATTTTTCACAATTTGTTTAAGCTCTTCATTCATGACATCTATCCACTTCTCACTTTTTCTAGCTTCATCAAAAATTTTGGGCTCAAGTTCTGTCATGAGGCAAAAATTTACTGGCTTATCATTTTGGGCTAGTCTCCTTCTGGTTTGCACACCTTAAATTTTATTTCCTAGGATTTGTTCATCTAGATGGTTCTTTTGTGCATACCGATTGGAGTTCTTGCTTGGTGCTTCTTCTACTAGTCCATTGTCAGATTGATCTTCGTCATCATCAGCTGAAACATCAATATAAGGTGTCGGTGCAAATTCTGTCTTATGTAAGTCTTCATCTATTGTCACATTTATACTACCAACCATTTTTCTCAATTTCTTGTTGTAGCATTTCTACGCTTTGTTATTGGTTGAGTAACAGAAGAAGATTCCTTCATCACTCTAAAAATAAAAAACTTCCTAACCCATCAGCAACTATCTTGATGAAACACTTACTTCCAAATACTCTGAAATGATTGAGTGATGGTTTTCGGTCCTACCATAACTCATAAGGAGTCATTCTATTGTTCACTCTTAGTTGTACCTGGTTGAATGTGTAGACAACATTATGAACTACTTCCTTCTAGTATGTATCTGGTATGTTTGCCTCACTCAACATTATTATAGCCATCTCCTTCACTTTCCTATTCTTCCTTTCTACCACACCATTCTGCCATGGTGTTCTTGCTACTGAATACTATCTCTGGATTCCATGTTTCTCACAGTAGTCAATAAACTCATTTGAAGAATATTCTCCACCCCGGTCTGATCTTAAGCACTTTAACCAATGTCCACTATCATTTTCAACCATCCTTATGAAAATCTTGAATCTTTCAAATGCCTGTCATGGTAAAAATTTGCAGAGATATACGAAAGATTTTAAAAAATTTAAAGAAAGAATTATTATAATCAAGAGCTTCATCTATTTATATAAAATCTCTACTTCTTTCATCTTCAATTATCCTTTGGAAGGTAAATCATCAGATCTCACGACATTTAAATTCTACCTCTAGTTGGAGTCTATAGGCGTAGACTGTTTCATTTGGTATTCTGATTTCACAAGATGGACACTCCTATTTGCTTGAGAAGCATTAATGAGAAGGACCAAAGGGCCAGTTTGGGCTCCATTAGAGACCCAACCCTCCAATTAGTTTGTAAGGAGGTTGGTATGTTCATTAATGAGGTTGTGAGAATGGTGTTGGGCAGAGACTTTCTACGTAATGAAAATAGATACCATGTTAACATGGACATTACGTCCCGGTTCTTGGCGTCTCTTCTGGACCTTGAAGGAGACAAGGTTAATATGTTGATGTTGTTAAGGAATATTTTTAAAGAATACTTCCTTGGAGAAGATGTTACTTTTGTTGTCTTTGCAGAAGTAGGGGTGAGGATCCCTTGGGCGAGTGAATTAACCAATCTTCTCCTCCTTGACCAAACAACGTCGGTGCCCAGGCAACTATTTCTTTTGAACCTAAATTTGGAGAAGTTGACATGTCATAAGAAATGGCTGCAGATCGGTAGGGACTTTCTTTGAAAATGGTTCCTCCTAGATGACTTTCAAAACTACAGTTGGCTTGAAGAATTCTCACAAATTATGATGTCTGAAGAATTCTACATGGATGGAGAGTGAGATACTTAGGGTACCATGAATGTATCCACTACCTATGTGCTAGCCCCAACCCCCTAGTAGTTTTGTTTTTTGGCTATTTCCTCATAACCTCATAGGCTCACTCATTTTGGCTTAAATTTTTTTAGGGACTCAGACATGTAAAAACTGTAAATTTGTGAAACATATATATTAATGATAATTTTGCAAATTCTAGTTTGTTTAAGTTTGCCTCTTATGGATATAAAAATGCTTTCTATTTCATTTTATTAATTTTTGCTACCATCATCATAAAACTCCATAATCATTATATTTTGAAACAACATAAATAGTTATTAATTTGTGTGGATATAAGATTTAATGTCACCATAAAAAAATAGAAGGTCTAGTCTAATTTTTTCTCTAAAGTTAAAGAGAAAACTCAGTGTCACTTCTAAGATGAACTTTTCTAAAAGATATTTGAAGTTCTTGACAAAGAAGTAATTTAAAAAACACAATGCTAGGGATTGACTGCAAGTGATAGCATCCAATAAGTATTAAGGATCACAATGTCTATGAGCTACATTTTTTGTCCATGAGCTACATTATTTCGATATTTTATTAAACAATGAAAATAAATTTCATATTGTGATATTTTTTATGTAATGTTTCTTTCTCTATATTTAACATATTAAAAAAAATCTCGTTCATTCCATTAATTATTTGTACATTGATTATCATTGATTATAATTTTATAAATATATTAAAAAAAGGCATTTATCTCGCGAAAAACAAGTGAATTAAAAGTCCAACTTGTAATTTTTTCTGCATAATTTCAATATAAAAAAAAAAGTCAAACTCAATATATACACGTACATTGAATACCAACACAAAAAATTAACAAAGGTTATTACCAATGAGACAATGAAGCGTTAGTTGACGTGGCGTTTGGGTGGCAGAATTCTATGTATAATGTGACCCACGAGAATTGACAATGTATATGTAGTGATATTACCTTATGGACCTATGGTATGCATATCACTATCATGAAAGTGAATGGTTAACATTTAGCATTTATGCAGCTTTAATTTCGGCTTGTGCATACAAATTATGTGGTTGAACTAGTGCATGCAGTGGAATGATGGCAGAGTTTGTGATTAATGCCGACGACCACCATCGTTGGATGTCATAAATTAGAATTGAGTGAGAGTTGTTTAAATCTTGGGTGTATTGGAAGTCTTAGTATCATATTGTCTGTAGTTGTAGCATTTTCCATTATCTTGAGTTTCTTAAGAAACATGGAAGAAAATTTATCCTTCCGTACTAATAACAAATTAGTCCCATTTCTTGGATGATTTACAGAAATGAGGTTGAAAGGTTTGTTCTTGTTTAAAGATGAGCGGTTGTACGAGAGTGTGAAAATGTTGCTAGGAGATGAAATTGTACGTGTAGTTCATCGCTACAGGACAAACATGGAGGCATACTCATTGATTACTACTTGGGGTTTCCAATTTGAGGATGAGGTGGACAAGGTAAAAAATTCCTTGAGAGTTGTAAGTGATGGGCACTGCCTGTTAAATCTGGATAGTGTGTGTGGTTGTGTGGTCCCAAAGGTAGGCATTATTCCTAAGGTAGGGTAACTGGTCCGGTGGTGCCGATACCACTCATTTGATGGGCTGGTGATTATTTTAAGTCAAGATACAAAGCTCTTGCTTGGTGCGTGTGGAAGGCCTTCAAATTATTTGAAAGGTTGATGCACTATTATGAGGTTTTAATGGTTCTTCATGAAGTGGCACGTGCAGAGGTGGGTTGAGAGTTCTGACCGTGACCCGAGACTACCCAAGCAATGAAGCGGCTCTCAAAATTCTATTATGACTTTGTATGAATGGGGGGATGTCTACTACAAATATTGCTATGCCAAATTGAAACTTTGGGGTTTTTGCATGTAGTAGGGTTTTTTTTTTCTTCGGAATGGTGGTTTTTGCCCTTAGGGTGTTTTTTGCAGTGGCATAACTCTAGTGGTTTTACTATACCACCTATACTTGCATATTTGTAATATTAATTTCTAAGTAATACAATACAAAAATTATCGATAAAAACAAATGAAATATCACGCAAGTTTTGACATTACATATTTAAATTGTATATTTAATTCATTATAAAGTTATATACCAACATCCATTGGATGAGAATAGATCAACAGTGTGAGGTGTATTTCAGGCCGAATGTGGGAATGATAATTTTTTTTTGCACACTTCTAATGGAAGACTTCCATAAATGATAAACATTTAATTAGGTATAGTTAAATTCTAAACTTTTAATTGTATAATGTATAATTAATTAAATTTAATAAGATCTATTTCGACAAAAGTTGAAAAGAATTAAAAAGTCTTCTAAACTATTCTCAAAAAGTGACTCGTGTTTGTTGATGTAGCCAAAAAATGGCAAAAGTCCAGGGACCCATGACAACTTACAATAGATACCATCGTTCGTTGGATGAGCACACATCAATGGCTTAGGGTAGATTTCGGATCGAATGTGGGAAGTAAACACATTTGTGAGAACTTTTCCTAGAATTGAATGTTTTACATTTAATTAACTATAATTAAGTCTATAAAGGTCTATTTCGGACGGAAGTTGAAAAGGATTAAAAAGACTTAAAAAACAATCCGAAAAAGTGACTCGAGTCTAGCGACATGCCTAAAAAATTGCAAAAGTCATGGGACCCATGACAACTGACAAAAGATACCATCATCAGTTGGATTAGAATAGATCAGTGACTTAGGGTGGATTTTGGCCCGAATGTGGGGAGCAAACCAATTTTTGAGAACTCGACTTGGATTTGAATGTTTTACATTTAGTTATCTATTATTAAGCTCTATTTCGGGTGGATGTTGAAAAGGATTAAAAAGACTTCAAAAACAGTCCAGAAAAGTGACTCGTCACCCGAGTCTCCTGATGTGTCCATTGTCCTCAGAATTCAGACTGAAGAAATGAATGTTTTGTCCTTCGACAGTGAATAGATATTAATAATAATTTATAAAATTACAACAAGATTCTAGAAATTTTGCCCTTTAGTTATTACTTTTGTAATTTTTATTGTTTTCAAAATAAGTGACTTATATATTATAGTTGTATTTCATTTCATGGAAAAATCCGTAAATCAAGGGAGATTCATAAATGACTACTAGATTGAGGAATGGAAGTTGCAATAGAGTATTTCTGCGTCAATCTATTGAAATAGAAATTTTGGGTAAAATCTAAAAACATCCCGCATTTTTTCCTTTTTTTAATCTTGTGGTTAAATTTGAGGGTTATCATTTTCAAGCTTGTATCTAGCATTATTTTGAATTATTAACAATAACAGTGGTGTGGAAACCAAGAAGTAGTATTTCAATAGGAAGACAAGTGAAAAAATATAAACCTAACCGAACTGGTTAGAACACTCGGTTTCACTAATGAATACCATGATATTTATGACCTTGCTATCCATGGTGAAAAGCGTATCATAGATATTAGATATTCATTGTCTAATAAGGTGGCATATCCAAAAAGGGAAAAATTTACTATTTTCAACACAATGTTAAAATAAAGAACAAATAAAATTGCATCGTTGGATGTTGGATTGGGAAGCATGCTATTAGCTAAATTATTTCTTTGCCTTGAATTTGTCATGGTTTGTCCCATATATTATGAGGAAGATAAAAAAGAAATTGTCAATAAAAATACAAAAGAGGAAATTCTATCCATAAACGTGCGAGAATTTGCTCGTTTGTTGAACCTAGGGTTTCAAGCACAAAACTCAAACATCCACATTGACCTAGGAAAGTAGGTAGAGAATGATGAGAGTCTTGATCAAAGTCATAGAGATTCATTTATCAGAGCTCTAATAATGCATGGTACTCTATTGGATCAGAATCATAAGCCTCCTTATGATTGTAACATTTTTGATCCATGGGTTCGTGATACTATTTCCTTGCTGATATTTTGCTTGGGATTGGAAAATGATAGGGAAGTGGGGTGATAGCCTTCTTGAAATTATTTTTACTATCCATTGTGTAAGTAAACCAGTAAGATATAATTTTATTGAGCACGTTGTTCAATCCATGCAAAAACAATTACTAATGATCAAAAAAGGTTCTTGTAAGACATTTAGGTTTCTCATCCTACTTTCACTATCTTCTTCTATCCAAGTATCATGAAATATTTGAGACCAACAATCTTCACATTGTGATTTATAAGATTGATGAGAAGACTCAGAATAGAATAGAGTGTCCAATATATGAATGGACACAGAAGATAAGGATGCATGATAACAAAAAGAACTACAACTATTTTGTAGACTTCAATGCCTTGATTACAAGAACTCCAATGCCTAGATTGACCATGTCTTGTAGAGATTGCATTCATCTCAGAATTCAAATACAATTGGCTGACGGGTTCTTCATGGAAGAAATAACCATGTTAAGGTTTTATGGATCAACAGTAAAACCCTATAGACTTCTTATACATGTGATAGAGAGGCTATTTGCATTGGAATATGTACGGTAGTGGAGAGCATAGATAGGAACTTTCATGGTCAGTAAAAGAAGAGCATATTTCCTTCCTTTCCTTTCTCATATGGAGGGTTCACATTTGAGAGAAAAAAATTCAATGTGGTACATGAGTTTTTGACATTTTTTAGCTTTGGTGATGAGGGTCTCTAGAAGTATGATCCAATCAGTGTAGTTCAAGAAAGGCTTAATAAAAATAGGACCTCTTCAGCATTATGTGAACATGAAAGTAAACCATTGTTATAAAATCTTAGAAACATGGACTCCTGGCATGAGGTAAAAAAAGAGATGGAGAAAATTGACACTGACAATAACATTTCAACAGAAGAATTGTCAACACAAATTATGGCATTGCACACACAGAGGACAATAAAGGAAGGCATTTGAAATAGGAGGTCCTAAAATTTCTACCAAAAATATGCTAATCCATCTAACAAATCTATTCCAAAAATAATTCTACAAGAATGTAAAGATAGTTATTGGACTCAAACTAAAATAAATGATTTTTGGAGTATGAGGAAGAATCTTGGCGAACCAAAAAAGAGTGCATAATTTGAGTTCATTGATGAGGATGTAGAGTTTAGCAAATTGTGGAATATGGAGCTTCACACAATAGCATATGACAAGAGTGATGATGAAAATGAGTATGAGGTTTATCCCACTCTAACAACTACTACAACCCCTAAAATATTAGGTGGAGTCAATGAGTCCATGAAAGAAAAATATAGCAAAGGGGCAAACATTATGGAAAAAATGGGTTTTGAAGGTGGTGGTCTAGGTCCCAAAGGAGAAGGCATTTGGTATCCACTTGAGGTACAAATTTTGTTAGATTCAAAATCAATAGCTCCTGTTAAATGAGTCATTGAACTTGATTCATCAGATTCATCACAGAAAGGTACTACTCATTACCCTCAAGGTCCACCTACATTTGTTACAGGTTCAAATCCACAACCACCACCACATCATGGTATTCGCATTGGTGGTGAATCAAGTGCCACTTTCACTAGTGGGAAATCTAGGGATAGTACTCCTATTAGTGTTCCATCAAGTGTCACTGCGATTGGTGGGGTTGGCATGGATACTACTACTGATCTGATTTATGAAAACCAGATTACAATACCTGGTGTGATACCTGCGGTATTGTAGATTTCAACACAAAAATTGACAACAAGAAGATTGCAAACCAAAAACTGTCTCCATTCTATTCAAAATTGGAGTTTATACAAGTCGAATGCATCCCAAGGGTCACACAAATCCCTTGGAATTGAAACGAAGAGTCACCATAATGTTTATTACAATTAAACTACTAAAACTATCAAAATTATCAAAAAACTAAATATAAAATTTTAGTCCACTTTGAGAAGGCATAACTTTCTCATCCTAGCTCCCAATTACAAACCGTTTGATGCGTTGGAAAGGTATTCAAATAATCTAGAACCAAATTTTGGAAACATCGAATATGCACCGAAGACCCTCAAAATTGCAATTTACTAAAACATAGAAAATTTTGAAAAAATTAGATTTCAATATTTTCCCAATTTAATCCTGATCAACTACTAATACTAGTTGTCTTGGTGTTGGACAAGTGCAACAACAAAATATCTCTTGCAAGAGGCCACTAGTGGTAGGTACTCATACTATTCAGAGTCCTATATCAAGTTCCATTGCCACTATAAAACTATCATTTATAGCTTCAAAAAAGACCCCTCAAAAGACTATAAAAAATACACATGCAAGTGACAGAGGGACAGGATCAAGAATGGTTGGTGTTACTCCTCTTAATGTATTAGTTAAACCCATAGGCATAGGTGGAATTGGAGCCTCTACTATTTCACCTTTCAAACATTCAATTGCTTTAGCAAGCCCAACTTTTTCAATTTTGTGATTACTATAAAAAATTTGAACACACAACAAATGCAAAAAAAAGAAAAAAAAAAAAAAAGAGCATTGCATAGGGTTGCCCTGATTGAAGTTTGAGACGAACAACCTACAAGGAACAAGGTATTTCCAACATATGACCCATAGAAAGATATGATGGAGTTCATGGTTTTTATGCTCCCAAATAAAGATAAAAAATCTACCACAAAGTCAAATAGATCCCTCTAAATTTCAAGTTAGCACCCTCCAAATGGATTTTTTCAAAGTAAAAAATATGGACATAATTTGTGTGTCAAAAAGGACTAACGAAGTGGTCTACATTTCACTACTAAAGGTGGAGAGAGAAAAAAAAAACTAGAGAAACAAATAGAAAGGTTATAGGCAGACCTGGCAAACAAAAAATCGAAGAGAAAAGCAAGAGACAACAAATGCAATGATATACAGAAAATGATAAAAAATTTGGGCTCTATAGTACAAATTGCAGAGCAAGAAAATACAGATGTAGAATTAAAGGACCTGAGTGAAAAATTGGCTAAAACAGTAAAAAAATTGATGATGAAAGAGCCAATTTTTGAAAATTATAAAGAAGTTATGAATCTGCTAGTGCTGAAATAAGAAAAATACAGGCCTATTGGATCATGAGAAGGAAAAAGAAAAACATTAAGAAGAGGAAGTAGAGGAAGAAATAAAAAAATGTGCACAAATGAAAGAAGACCTACACAATGCAAATGATAAAATTAAAACTTTGGAGGATAGATTGAAAGATAATATGAAAAATACAACAAAGTATATAAAAGAAAACATTTGGGGACAAATAATTCAGAGGAGTGACAAGTTATGTGAATGGTTTGAATTGAATGAAAGTCTAAGATTAATTTATATGAAAATCAAAGGGCACATGGAGAAGAGCATACATGTTTATTCAAAAGAGGATATGGTAAAATAGATTTTGCAAGTAGTCTACAGTACTAGTGATAGCTATTTGACATTGAAGGGAATTAATAGTCGCATTGATGCCATAGTTAAGACATCATCTATCCTTCAAAAATACTAGAAACTAAGGGAAACATTAGAAGTTATGGATAAATGTGGTAGATATATATTGAAGCCACAAGAAAAGATAGATACTTAGATTAAAATTTGTTTGCCTAAGACCGTTGACCCATCAAATAAAGTCATTGGAAAAGAAGCCTAAAAAAAACATGGAGATAAAAATGAAGTCTGATTTAGACTTTCTTCCTAGGAACACAACTCGCCAAATCTTTCTAGAATTCATTAAACCATTTACAACTCTGAATGCAGTATTGGGTGAAACAGTGATGTCAAGTCACTCTTCTAAATATGGATTGTTGATGAAGTTGCAACTGATTTTCTAGAGTTTAAAGAATATTGATCTTCCATCAGATGAAGAGTGGAGAACCCTACAAAAACAAACACAAAAATCTCAAGAATCATAGTATGTATTGCACAATTTTCTACTTTACTCTTAATTTCAAGGTTTTATGTTTTTTCTGTTTGGAATTTGGCATCGCTTGAAATAAATTTTTTTATGAACAGGAAAAAACCAACACTCACTATTGCTAATCCAACCAATGAATCTATGATGCACAGTGCAAACCTTCAGCTTGTAAATTTGTATTCTCAAATTCTCCCAAGTTTTAACATTTCTGTATTTCTCTATTTTTGATTACTATGTATGGGGAACTGCTATTATTTATATTTAATGTGTCATGGCATGAATTAATATTTTTTTTTGAACTCTATTTTTTGAATAGGAGACATTAGACATGTAGCAGTTCTTAAATTGCTAATCCGACCTATGATGGACACGTAAATTTGTGCTGAGTTTATGATACTAATGGCAGTTGGGATGATATATTCAATGTTTGGTGCCTTAGTAATTGATTTTGATGTTAAGTCTTCACATGTTGCAAATCGACCTAAAGCTGTTGTTGCTCCCTTATTTCTATAAAAGGGAATTCAAGGTCATTTGCAAAGGGTTCTAAAACTTTGTATTGACCTTTGCATGAAGAATCACACAGAGTGGTGTATTGAATGAATTGTATCATATGGCTACATTTTGAAAGAATTAATAAAAATATAAGTTCTCAACATGTCTAAATAAACATTTCTATATCAATAAACACATTATGGTCTTTTATTATTCTATTGTAAATGTGGAAATAGAAAGTTGAAAAATACAATTACAAATCAATATTAAATTCGAATTGCAAAAAGTTGACAGACTCATAAAATATCATCAAGTTATACACCATAATAATAATTTTTTTGTAATATGAATGATTAGATACAATAATAAGATTAATAAATACCAATCTCTTATAGTTTGCATTCATCCTCATCAAATTTAGAGCTTTCTTGATTCTTGTCTATGTTTTGCTCACTCTGAGTCTACATACCTTCATTGAACTACATCTCAATGCTACTAGTAAGTCCAGTACATGAGTTAATAGTCCCATTGGCACTTTGGTTTTAAGTGTTTCCCAAACCTCTTCTTTCACATATGGACCTCTAGATTTGTAGTGCCCTATCGTAAGGAAAAGTGTGGACATCATACTTAGATATATAGAACCTCAAGTAATTTTCCAAATTTTTGTCTAGTTTGTTTCTTAGCTTTGATTTTAGGAACCCCAAAGCAGTGAAAAATTTCTCATTTTCCACCGAATCTAATATCATGGTAAGACATAAATCAACAAGCTTCAATTATTCTGGCATTGAATCACGCAATGCTTCATTCTTAGCTATATATTTCCAAAGCCTTGTTATTAATCCCTCTTCATAGGGGTTCTCCATTTTGCCATATTGTTCCATCATAGTGTATGCAAAATGAGATGGTTTCTCTCTAAGATGAGGTTCGTCTAATATTTAATTTATAGTTACTCCATTCAATTCTCTGGATATGCAAAATTGTTTTATCAAAGTCTGTAGCTTACTTCAAAAATCAGTTGCACTATTGAGGCTCCAATATTGAGGAAACACAATAGACATGGATTTCAGGAGGTTGTCGGGAGGGAACCTGCTTCTAATTTGTGAGGAAAGATCATAGGCAATTTTCTTCATAGAAGTAGTTACATAATCAATAATCTTGTCTAAATATTCCCTTGTAACTCTTGGTAGTTGCTTCCTGGGGTGCTTTCCTAGTTCCTCAGGGTTGACCATGGCATAGAGGTACATTGGTATCTCAACTCCCCATACATTGGCACATACCTCCCCATTTTCACTGATTTTTAAAAAGTTATCAGAATTATTTAAATATGTGAGTTTTTGCCACTTAATAAATTTTTTATCAAATAGTGTTGGTTGATTTTGATAGAGATTGTCAAGGGTCATGCATGTCATCTTATGCAGCATAGCATATTCTGCAATATACATAGCTCTATTTTGGGGAGCTTGCATAATATTTATCATTTCCTCTAGCATGGGCAAAAGAGCTGCTAAAGTTAAGAGTGTCTCTAGATTACTTAAACTCTGAAGAAGGTTAGGAATTTTTGGTTGCTCTGATTCATTATGAGTTGTGTGAAATAGTCCAATCAAGGATGGATATTTTGAAAAAAAACAATGCTTCCTCTGGATCCATCTAATATCATTATCCTAAAGAAGCTTGTCCCCATCAATTATTCCATTAGTAAAGTGTTAAAATTCCATAAATCACTTGGGACTTTGACATAAGTGTGAGTAGAGCTCTCTGATTAAAATTTTAAGTTTTTTTACCAAAGCACACATGCTCACAATTCCAAAAGCTAGATTCATTCTGTGAGCCATGTAGTGAATTGAAGTAATGAATGGTACAAATGAAGTTTCAATCTTTGTAAAAGAACCATTCCCATGACCTTGCATTACTAAAGCTCCATATACTCCAACATACATCAATTTTTTGGCAACCATCGTATCATCCATACCTACATATTGAATTAAACTTCTCTTTACTAGTTGAAATAAATTTTTCGTTGTCGCACTCACCTTAATTTTAGTAACAAATAGTAGATGAGGTTGGTGGGAATTATTCTATATAGTATAAACATGCATGCATACCCATGAAGTATTGTCTAACTTCATCTTAAAAAAATGCAATAAAGTTTGACTCTTTCATTTTTTCCTTTACATCTTATTTTTCAACTTCAGCAAGACAAATTGCCCATTTCAATCCACTATTTAATGACATGTGACTATTAGGATAGTTAGGACTTTCAAAAGGTGTAATAAACCACTAATTGATGGGAAATTTATCATAGCATGCCCTCTACTCAAAATATAAAAAACAATGCTTAACTGAATAACTTTTGCTAGATGTTCTATTTGCATTATTTTTCCAAAACTATCTTCAATATAACATTTAACTTCAACAGGATTCGTCTATATTTTCTCATAAAAATAATACTCTTCGGAATTCCTCACATGCTTACATTCCTCTTTTGTTTTCCATCTTATCACTATTTTTTCAAATTTGTTTATCATTCATTTTTTCATAAACTTTACCCATATGCTTTTCTATGGTGTCAAATTTTAGCTGCAACCTAATTTCCTTGTTATGTTTCCAATTGCAAATATTACAACTACATTCTATTGAAGGCTCACCTTCAATTGGATTCTCCACTTGTTCAATGAATGGATACTTTCATGCCTAATTAATTTGAAAATTCCTCACTGACATATCCCACTCCTGATCCTTTTTTAATTGTGGTTGATTCTTTTTTGATCTGGCTTTTCTTTTCCCCTTCTGTGCATTATCATCAATGGCATTATCACCCAAGTCGATTATATCATTCTGGATAACTTGAGAATCTACCAAATAATCTTCTTCAAGATCATCCTGATCTGAGACATTGGGTTCATCACTGTCTTCAATATACAGTGTAGGTTGTGAATTTTGTACTTGTACTTGTGATAATGTACCTTCTTGATTTCCACCACAATATTTTCCAAAGCCAAAGTACAAAGACAACATTTGCATTTTGTTGGGCTCTCATGGCCTTCCCCACATTTAGGTTTCCTACCCTTCTTCTTGTTCGATATCTCCAATGAAACAAAGGCTTCCAAAAAATATCAATTTGTTGAATAAACAATAATAGACTATAAATTATAATATATGTTTCATTGGCCCTACCACCTACAATCTAGATATTTGAGGTCTGAATCTCTCGGCTAACCACTTAGCACTGACATGTCCCCACTAAATAAGAATGAACTCAATAGTGCAAACAAATATAGATAAATTCAGAATAATATTATAACACCTCAAAAATATGATTTCTCACATTTAGGTCACTAGAAGTCAATAATCCAGTCAACAACAATGATTTTCCTTGGTCTAAAACTTTGTTGTTGACCTAAATTCAGAGTCTAGAACCCACTAGATTGTGTAGAGATATATTTGATCTTTCAATGTACTTATACCAATCATTATATGGAGAATTCCATGAGAATTTTATATGGTATACAAATATTTGGTGAATCCCACATAACTAAAACATGACTTATGTAATTTTTGAGGCGATTATGATCATCCAAATAATTGCCAAATACAATATAGTTGGTGAAATTTGGGGTGAATGGAGACATGCATCAACAAAATTCTAGGTGAATAGGGTCCTCATGGCTAACAAATCATCATATGCCTATAGGCAAACTATGGTTATCTATTAAGGAAACCTCAAAGAGTGTAGGCAGAAAAATTAAATTTGTTGTGTGTCCACTGTATATTGTATTGGCGAAATCCTCACATAGAAACATTTAGTTACATAAGACATATGACAATCGAGTCATGAATTTGATTGAAATTGATAATGTTCTGGTGACATGGCCACTCCCAGTCGATACAAAATATTTGCTATTTTCGAGGTCATTGATGTGAAAATTTTGCCATTGGAGAATATTAGCCACTAAAGTAATCTTTTCTTGCAACACCCTTGTATCAACCTATAAACTTTGTGGGATAACCTTAACTTATGATCCTGAACCTTTTCTTGTCTCATGGGCCTATCAAGGTGTCTTAAAACCATCATGGGATAAGACTCACTTTTGTGCTTCTTTATATTACCTTATCCCGCATGGATTGATTACACAATACCAATTGGTAATACATCTAGGAACATCTCTTATCCTACACAAGCCTTTTCTTTATATGAAATGGCCGTAGGATAAAGATACCTTTGTTATCCCCATATTATTCATATCCCATGGGGCTTTATCATGGCTTCAAAAGTGTCGCGGTACAAGGCTTGTTCTTTGAGATTTGAAAATCCCTTATCCCGTGTGGTTGGGATCTTTCACTAAATGGCCGATGGGACAATATTCTCTCTCTCTTCTTTTGACATGCTTATCCTGCACAACTACGAGACTAAAACAGTCATTTTAGGTGAACCATTCTAGTAGGTGGAGATTAACTATGGGTAAAGTGATTGTGCATGGGGACCTTCCTAGGGAATTTATGAAAAGGCACAAGTACGGGGACATTCCAATACTTAGGCATATAAAAAAATTAAAACGATAGCCTCAAGTGGTAACTCATAGTGTGAGAGTCCGATAAATTAATGACAAAGGACCCACCCCATGGCAACTTAAAACCAGTTCATCGGTAGATATCAGTCAACTGCATAATATAACATTGTCTAGATAAATCAAGGAAAAACCTTAAAAACTCTAAAATCCTTTCTAAAATGCCTAAACCCTCAAATCCAACACAATGATTTGGGGCTAAATAATGCCAATTTACAAAATCTTCCAACAGTCTTAATGTTAGTGGCATTCATCATTTTGTCTATGGCCAGATATCACCCCAAAGAATAAACCAATAAAGATCCTTGATACATTCCACAAGATCTGATTTGTTATTAATTCTTTACATTATATTTAAATAAAAATTCTAACCCTTGATCCTATTGGGGGATTTTGAGACCTAAACATACCTCCTAGGCTCAAATAATGTAAATATTTTCTTTTATAATTCTGGCCCATTTCAAATTCGAATCCTTATATATTTTTCAAATAATTTTTTTTCCTAATGATTTATTTTTTTAAAGTTAATTCCTTAAACCAACACTCCCCAGATTCTTGGGCCTTCAAATCCTTTCCTAAGAAACCAAAGATAATTTCCTTTTATTAGCTATTCCCTACCATTAAAAGGTTCCCATTTTCTTGACTTAAGTGTTTTCTTCAATTGAGAGAGATAATTAGGAAATTAGATAAGTAGGTAGACCTGAAAGAACTATTTTTATCATAGCTACTCTACCTACCTAGGATAGCCATTTTATTTTCCAAGGCTCCATCCTTTTATCCATTCATTCATTTATTGGGTCTCAAACTTTGGATGATCTCAATCCCTTCTCTAAGGGAAACTTATATAAGAGAAAGGGAGTTTCCATCGCATAAAACTCAAAAGAACCAAGATCTCATGCACAACCAATGGTTTAACATTAAATAAGAAAACTTCTTATCAGAACTAATTTACCTATTGTCCCAATTATTTAGAGCAGATTCTAAATTTTTTCCTAAATTGAACATTGATTCCCTCTTATCAAGCTGTCCAAACAACATTGTATCATCTACAAATTGTTGATGAGTGAAAGCTTCAACTACATTTGTAATCTTATTGTCTCTAATAACTCAATCCTATTGATCTTTGTTCAATATTCTACCTAATGATTATGATATTATTATAAAAAAGAAAGGAGAAATAGGATCCCCTTGTCAAATACCTCTAGAGGTTTAAAAAAAATCAGTTGGAGATCCATTCACCAAGACAAAAAAGAAAGGATAAGAGATATTGTAGAAGATAAGATTAATCCATTCTTTAGAGAATCCAAAAGATTCTAAAATTTTGTATAGGTACTTCCAATCCACTTTACCATATGATTTCCTAATATTGAGTTAATCTACATGCTAGGTTTCATGATTACATGAAATGAGTGGATAACTTCTTGGGAAATAATTACTTCATCAAGGATTGATCTTCCTAGAACAAACCCTATTTGTTCTTTAGAGATTAGAAGAGGAAGGATTTTCTTCAATATATTTTCTATAACATTGGACAAAACCATATAGATAGTATTGTAGAGGGAGATAGGTCTGAATTAATCCAACTTTAAATCCTTCTCTTTCATTGGAATTAAAGAAATAAATTTATTGTTTAATTTATTTATGAATCTTCCTAAATTCCTCACTTCCTCTAATGCTTTATCTTTTTAACTCATAAGAAATCCATCCGAACCTAGAGATTTATCAAGATGCAATTGCTTAAGAGTTGTTTTCACTTCCTAGAATGAATTTTTTTTATTAGCATTTTATTTTTCTCCCTCTAAGATCAATCTTGGAATATTAACCAAACATTCTTTTTGTGAAGAAAGATCTTCAAACATTCCTAATTATTTAATATTTTAGAGAAGGACACCATTTGTTTTGATATTTCCTCTAGATCCTCTATCAATTATACGCTGATCATGCTTAGTTTTTGGAATTTAATTAATTTCCCTTCTCTCCTTAGTGTTATTATGAAAAAAAATTGAATTCCTATTTCCCTCTAAAATCCAAATATCTATAGACTTCTATCCCAAAAAAATCTCTTCCTTAGCTAAGACCACTTCATATTGGTTATGAAGCTCCTTCTCTATAATAAGTGTATTTTGATCCATACCCTACCAAATAAATTCTTTATTCAAAGTGTCTAATTCATACTCAAAATTTTATTTAACTAAAAAGATGTCTAGAAAATTTTCCCTATTCCATTTTATAAGCTTTTTCTTTATTGATTTTCATTTGGATACAAAGCAAAATAATTTATATCCCTCTCACTGAACTTCCTTCCACCAACTTTCAACCATCTCAAAGAATCTCATATCCTTCATCCACATTTTATCAAACTTGAAACTTGGGCAATTTAAAAGTTTATTTTCCCCCATAATATCTAGTTGAATAGGAAAGTGATATGATCTCGAAGAAGGAAAACTGTATGAATTAAATACAAAAAAAAATGTGTAAACATCTCCTCTAAATAAGAAGCTATAGCATTTTTTTGAAAAGTTGTTTAATCCTAATCTTCTATTATTCAATGTGAAAGTGCCATTCTTTGATTCTATTTCGATTAAGTATGTCCAACTCTTGAAGTCTAATCGAGACTAAGATTCTCTTTGTATGCCCCAGTCCTCTCTGCAAGGTGAAGGATTGCACAAAAGTCACCTCCTAGAACAATGTTTTCCAAAGGGGTTGATTGAAGGACCTTATGTAGCCCCCTTCATAATTCTAGCTTCTAATTGTTATAAACTGGCCTATAAACAAGAATAATTATAATGTTAACATCTCCAATGTTATTTCTTAAGGAACCAACAATGTAGTTTCTACTGCTTGTTTCTTTCACAAAGGATACTCTTCCCAGATTCCAAAAGAGAGTCAGGTCATCTAGAGAGACTACTACTTCAACAAATTCAAATTTGCATAATCCTACTTTCATTTTAAAAGATGTCATCTAATATCCATTTAGTTTCGTTTCTTGAAGAAAAACTATATCTACTTTTGAAAATTTTATGCAATTCTTAACCAAATATTTTCTATTTTCTATTAGGAGCATTTAACGCCCTAACATTCCATGAAATTATTTTCATCGATCGAAAGGGAGGTATTTCCCTGATCCCAAATGTTTTCTATTAGGAGCATTTAATTCCCTAACATTGCATGAAATTATTTTCATGGATCGATGGGGAGGTGTTTTCCCGATCCTTTGCTCCATAGTGTTGATATCTTCTACTGGTCTTTTTCTTGACCATCTAATTTCCTAAGTTATAACAATGATTTCCTTCATCTCCTACTTCATGGAGACTATCCACAATTTATTTTTACCTTATTCAAAACATTTTCTTGCAGACACAAGGAATCTTTATATTTAGAGCATTCAATATCCTCTATTTTTTCTATATCATCCCTCAATATTCTAGTGTCCTCCTCTATCTCTTCAAAATTTAAAATATTTTGAATAAGAATTTTCTTTCAATCTAAGATTATTCATTATTGTTTGATTCATAATTGGAGTTTTTCAAGAAATCATATACAACTGCTAATTCCAGAGAGATTAGAGAGCCCTCCTTGGTAGAATTTGTGACTTTAGGATCCTTTGAGGAGAATGATATGAGTTTTAGGAAGAGAGTCACCATCATTTAAATAGTTTGTGTCCTTTTGTTCGAAGTTTTGAATAGGAGATTAAATATATTAATTACTCCCCAAATATTTTGGAGAGGATAACATTCCTAACTTATTTTCTTGAACTGATTGAGAACCCTTCACATTTTTCTATCATAGTAAATTGAGAAACCTTCTTCTGACTAATACAAGACTTTGAGCTATTGAAAATTTTAAATTTGATCCATCGCTTGCATTTTCTTTCTTCTTGTTTGAACTACCCCTTGGACTCCCTCTTTTAGTTTTCCGTGGGATACAAAAATATTCCTGTAACTCCCTCATTTAATTCACTCTAAATTGAAATTCTAAATCATTTGAGAAGATGCTATGGGAGAACCAAGAGATGAAGTTTCTAGGAAGCTTTTTCAAACTTCAAAGTTGTCCTCCATGAATTCAGAAGGAATAGAGATGGAGTTGATAAATGGGTCTAATTTTGTGTGAACAAAACTAATAGAACTTTTGACGTCTGGACACAAAGAAGAAAGGTGATAAGGTAAATGGCATAAAATAGAAACTGAGGAAGGTTCTTCATAAAACAACCTTTGGGACCATCCACCATTTTTTAATTTATCAACAGAGAGGAGAGGAAATATCTAGTTGCATCCATCAGCAAACATAATTTGACTAGGAGTTTTGGATTATCAAGCAATATCAAATCATTTTTTATAAATATTCCTACTTTATTGCCAATTACCTCTATAATCTCAATCTCCATGTAGTTAAGCAAAAGGTTAGTCTTGAGTAGAAGGTTGGTCTTGACCAGAAGGCTATGAAGTTGAATCAAATTGGGGATAAATTTAATAGAGGGTAAAAGGGGGTTAAAGTTTAGATAGCATATTTGTATATGAAGACTTGAGAAATTATTAAACCAAGTTATGGTTCTAAAAACCACATCTCTATGTTATTTTGATTAAAATAGTAACACAAAAATTCAATTTTCTTGATCTATTAAGAATACCTCTAATACTCCACTCCAATTCTCTAATACCCATTGAAATAAGCTTTTTTTTTATCAATAGAAGTTTTGCAAAACTTACAAATTAGTGCTCATTGGAAAAATTATTGAATCTAATGGGAGTCGGTAGAATTTAAAATATAATGCTCAATGTTTACTCTTTATCCCATTCCCAACCTCAGGTTATTTTCCTTTTTTGAGATTAGAAAATTCCTTTAGGGATTTAGCATAAAGACTATTATCCTCCTCTTCTTATCCTTCTTTTGTGTTTCCTTTAGGCAAAGGGAAATATTATTTTTCCACTCCTTTATCTACTGCTTGTTCCCAAGAAAAACCAGAATACTTAGGATCTCATACCTTATGTTGGTTCCCAAATCAACATACTAGAAAGTTCTCAAAGGATGACAAGCTTTATGTTCAAACCTTACCTTCCAATTGAACTGGCCAATTGACAGAGTGAATCCTTTGGATTACTCACTCCCTACACTTTAGGCTCCCATGGATCTAGGTGAGTATACCTATTCACCAACTTCAGGTTGATGTTTTTTATGTTTTGAATAGGATTTATTGTAATTTGATAGCTGATGAGTGCTTCCCTCCTCTTGGGCTACAAAGTCACTACTTTCTAGAATCTCACATATAACCCCTATAGACAAAATTTTTAAACCCACTGCTTCTAGAATCTCACATATAACCCCTATGAGACAAAATTTTCCCTCCTCCTCCTCTTGAGCTACAAAGTCACTACTTTCTAGAATCTCACATATAACCCCCATTAGACAAAATTTTAAAACCCACTGCTTCTAGAATCTCACATATAACCCCTATGAGACAAAATTTTAATCATAAGGAAAAGAAGGTCTTAGATGAATCTTGTTTATCAAACTACTATAACAATGAATAAATTTTTCATAAGGAGATTTAAGACAACATTCATCTACTGGAAATGAATATGATTTCTAAAACAAAAGCTTTGATAGCACATTTGAATGGAAAATATTGATTGTATTGATTATATTGTATTATAAATTTTCATAAAAAGTTCATTAAATGTCTCTAGTATATTACAGATGATTCCCCTAATTTTTTATTTTTTTCTAATGATTATCCTCTTCGATCCTCAAGTCCCTTTTATAAATTTAAGGAAGTGCATTAGACCATTACAACAAGTTTATTTAAATTTACATCTCAATTGAAAAGCATAAAAACATTTAACTATCTCATAAGTTTTGGTGTTTATCTCACAAATGACATCACATCACGTAATATTCTTCATATTTTGTGAAAATAGTTTATTGGATTGAAAATAATAAGCTTCCTTATTCAAATCATTATTAAAATGATTTCTCTCTAAAGTCATCTTAAAAATAAAATCGTCTCTCTTGCACTCCAAATCTGTTTGATTGAAAATTATTTAACCCTACCTTGATTTAGCCATTTTATTTTTATCTCCGTTCAATACTTTCATATGTAGTGAAAAAAAACAACCAATCATATTTTCCACTCTCCATATGTACATCTTATGGGATAAAGAAAGTTTATTTTCTTTGTCATGTACAACCATAGTTTATGGTTTCAATGCCCTAATCTTCTTCTTATTTCTCCACCAATTTATTTTATCAGAAGTGGATCTCACTCCCACGCAAGAGTGTAATGACACTGTGATGAGAAATCTATTCAGGCGACTTGTTAATCAATTTTGTGTACTATTCTCCGCATTTGTATTTTCTTTTACCATAATATTTTTATGGACATTCACCCGCTGAGTAAAAGAATTAATTGCAACATCTTTGAAGTCTCACACTCTGGTGAAAATATTTTCCTTTAAGTGAAAATAATGTTTCACTACTTTCAACTCGGAAGAGAAAAGTAACCACTGTATCCTTCTGTAATTAAGAATTGAATATTAAAGCATTTTTCACAACACCTATATTTGGTTTCTTATATTATCCTTCTGCATATGCCATATATTATTCCAAATACGGTGATTCACCCTTTTCCAACTTTCTTAAATATTTTTATTCAAATGTTGCATTCGTCAAATCAATCAAGAATATTAATCAATCAAATTCTGCATCAAAATGACCTTCTCATCTACTTTTTTAATAGCCTAGGTGAAAACATCTCTCTTTTCCGTGCATAATTTTACATCTTAACATCTGCGTGAATGCTATAAACAAATGTGTCTCATCTGTAAATTATAAATTATCACTATTTTCATTTAGTGCATGCTTCCTAATTTGTTTGATCTGAAACTCTGAATCCACAACAAAATCGCCCTCACTAAATTGGCTTCCAATAAAATCATTCTTCCCATCACATTCTGAATGGGTAATTTTCTGCTCATCAACTCTAACAACCTCCAGTCTCAGCTCAACAAAAATTTAACAGAAGAACTCACAATACAGCAGTATTCATGTAAGTGATCGCTGCATCAATTTTAACAGCAAAGACATCTGAAAATCAGCGCTGGCGATTTTTTATACATTTGAATCAGCTGCTGACTGGGAGCATGTGTGCTTAACATTTTGATAATATGGGCTATCTCTTCTGTATTTACCCCTTTAGAGGGAAGAAACTTTACTTTAAGCTTCTGTTGAAACCTTTATTCTTGTGTAAGCATCTCGATCTGCCACTGTAATCCTCTATAAAGAACTTCTAGAGCTTCTAGCTTCTCACGCAATGCTATGTTCTTCTTCAATAAGAGCAAACTTTCTGATGTAAATTTAATAGCTCCTGTCCAAGCTTTGATGTTTCCTTTGTTTTCTGAACTTTCACTCCACAATTGCCTTCTAGCTTCAAATATTTTGAATTGTTATTGTTATTATGCTGGCAAATTAGACGTTCATTATACTCCCTAAGATTACATTTATGTGAGGCACATCAGCAGATAGTTCATGTACAGCGTTTGTGCTTTCATATTTTGTGTTTATTTGCCCTAGAATCAATTTTTTTTTTATAACTCCACAAATTATAGAGAATCTCCAACCATCATTTTGGAGTAATTCTACTTCGGACCAACCGGGCATCTTCGAGCCAGGCAAGAGGGCTATTTAAAATAAAATATGGGTTTCTCATTCATTTCTGAGAAGCTCGCCAATTTCAAGTACCTTCTTTGTAAATCGACCTTCGCTTGCTCGAGAAATGAGTAAAATAATATTGCATATGATCTCGGATGATCATAAAATGGGAACCCGAATTATTTGGGACCAAAATAATAGCTGGGTCACTTTCAGAATCTAAAAATTGAAACTTTCTTCAAACGCGTTTTTTCTTTCTTTTTTTACCCCGGGCGGTCAGGAAACAATTTAAAACCCTGTCAAAACTTCTCCTTGGACAACTCACATTGGGAAGCATGTAGACACATGACCTGAGAATTCATAGAAAAAAACCCTTTAGAGAGAGCTGTCTTCATGCGTAAATTATTTGCTGTCAAAGTTGATCTCCAGAGTTGTTCTCACAAAATGGAATTTTGAACATAGTACAAACAGCATAAAGTTCAGACCTTCAAAAAATATCAAATGAACTCCTATGGCTAAAATATTTGGCAATCATGTTTGTGAATATGACATTAGTGTGTTCCCAAACTGGCTTTGCATGAATATTGTCAGATGTGAAAATGCTGACCTCGTAAGTTGGCCTTCTTAAATAGTTCGTTGTGTCAAACTGAAGAAATCGAAACTGCACAGTTTCGATTTTGAAAAAATAGCAAATGGCATGTTGAGGCTTCTGAATCATGCATAGAGGTTCTCTGTAATGTAGAAAATTGCAGAGATCAATCAGTTTGGCGTGGCGTTCATCAGGTTGCCAGATGTTGACTTGGACAGAGGACCATTTTAATGGATTTCAGTGAAAAACTCAACAAATTGCAAATGATTTGGGTCATTCAAAAATATCAAATGAAGTCACATAAGTTTGGAAATCGACATGAGAGTGCTTGGTCATATATAGAATTGATGCGGACAAACGGATTAGTATGAAAGCTTAATGATGCAAATTGTTAAACCTCAAAAGTGGCTATTCGAAATGGTTGTGTGATTTGAACTGGTGTGCAACCGAAATTTTGCTATTTGATAGAGGTATCAAATTTGACTGTGGGAAGTTCAATATGGATAATCATACTTATTTATAAGTAGTAAACCTAATTGCAAGGTCAAATTTCTTATCAGGATCAAGGTTTATGAGTGCATTTTTAGGGGTGTCCATTGAAGTTGTGAGATTTTGCCAAGATCAAGAGCTCAATGAAATGTACAAAATAGAGACACAATATAGGACAAGAATAAACTATATTCTCATCAATAGAAAATGATCAATAATCATCTAAATTAACCAATACAATGAATAGAGGCTTGCTTATATAGGCAAGGCCATATGGATGTATGAGCACACAAATATGACATGTGGCTCAATGAGAAATAAGGGTAGGTAGGAGATAGGTGTGGGTAGGCAGGAGAAATAATATAATATTCCACATGAGGTGGATCACCCACCCAAGGTGGAATTATCAGTCCACAATAAGTGGATATGATAGTGTAGTAACAAGATCAACACCATAAAAGGTGGAATTTCTCCTACACACACTATCCCAATGTGGCACAAACACCCAGGTGTCTCATACCCAAACTACAATGAAATGCATTATCCTAAGTAAACTTAAGTAAAGTGTAATAATATCCATGATGAATAATTATTTACACCAACACCCCCCCTTAAGTGCAACTTAGGGGAATGCACTTAAGTCTACAATGCAACTAAGCAATGCAAGATGGGTCCTGGCTATGAGGCCATGTTAGGTACCCATGAACAAATGCAAATGCATGCAAACCAATGCAATGAAATCTCTCACAAAGTGGGGAAAGAGAGAAAAACCCAATGGGAAAAAACCCTCCCCCAAAAGAGAGATGAAAAACATACAAGAGAACTCTCATAGAAGAATATGAAGAACAATACCCCATGTGAGGAAAAAGTCCCCCCCATATGAGAGAAGAAGAGAAGTCAAACTGTGACCCCCCCTCAATGGAGAATCTGCACCAATGGAAGAAGCTCGATGTATGAAGAAACTGTTCCACAAACGTCGATCAACATTCCTCCCCATAGGAAGAAACAAAACCAAAGGTGTATCCATGAAGTCTCTCCAATCATGAAGGGAAGATGTAAGAAGAAAACTCATGATGAAAGGAATCTCTGAAAACTACTCAAGTGTCCCCATGTCGATGCTGAAAGATACCCCCTCCAAAGGTGGTAAACTGTGCCACACTACTGAAAAAGGCACTCCAAGATCTAGTGGAGATGGATGTAGAACATGTCCCAAAGACTCACATGTCTCCTCAAAACATAAAGAGACCTCCTCCAACTGTTGTACATAAGTATCCACAATCATGTCAACCTCTAAAGAATGATCATGTAGAGAATGAACAAGAGGGTCAGAGTGTGCCCTCGCAACAATCGAAGAAGGGTCACCTTCATCAAAGAGAAGATGAATGTCATCAATGATGTCTCCCAAATCTGCAATGTAGGATTCTATAAATAAACCTACAATGTCTGTCAAGTAATCATCCCATGAATCTGAAGCTGGAAGACAATGAATATCCTGCTGCACTGAATCACATGAAGGAAAAACTATCGCACTATCTTCATCATCAGGTCCAATAGGTGATGTGATATCAATATGAGGAGATGAAATACAAGACTCAAGAATGGGGTTACATGTGAGAATCCCCATGTTCAAGTGTCCAAAGTCCTCCTCAAAATCTGAACCATCACAATAAGTGTGATCAACATGTGTAGAATCATCAAATGTGAAATCATCATCATCAACAAAATCTGAAAAGGAGTATAACCGAGATGCGTGATCAACCACCCCAATTGCAATGATAGCTCTAGTCTCCAAGTCTCTAATGAAAACTGAGTCAGGTGTGAACTCCACAACTCTCTTAGTTGCACCATATGTGATTTGATAGATAGAAAGGAGATTGTTTGTCAAGTGGGGTACACACAACACATCATTGAAGGAGTTGTCCCCAATGTCAATAGATCCTTTCCCAATCACATCCATGTATGTATGATTTCCCATCAAAATCTGTGGCATGGTGCAAGACTCAAATGGAGAGAACATAGACTGTGAAGATGCCATATGATGAGAAGCCCCTAAATCTAGAAGCCATCTCTCTAAATCATGACTAATAGTAGCACATAGAGATTTTCCTTTTCTTGTTCCAAAAGAGTGAGTCTTCCCACTTGTAGAAGCCATGAATGCTTTCCCTTTTCCTTTTGAATGTGAGGAAGTGGAAGTTGATGAATCATCCTTCTTGTAGACTTTAGGCAAATCAATATTATGCTTTTTGATGATATGTGTGAGCTCATCAATCTTCTTAGAATGGCAGCGATGCTCCTCATGACCAATCTTTTTACAATAAGCACAAGTAGGTCTCTCCCTCTTTGGTGAATTATCTCTCTTGGAAGAGGATGAATCTCCTTGTTGTGGAGAAGATGGTGCTTTTTCTTTAGGCTTTGATTGTCATTTCTTCTTGTTTGAGTTGTCCTTTCCTTGATTTCCTTTGTTCCCTTGATTTTCCACTAATGCTTGAGACTTAGAAGCCTTAAGAATGCCCATGCTTATCAACTTAGTTTGTTCCATCATCAACATTTCATTGAAAGCATCAAATGTAGACATTTTGTAGCTTGAACCCATTGTCATCCTATGGGTTTGGAAACTAGAAACAAATGTTGCATATTCTTGTGGAAGCTTCCCTATCAAGTTGAATATCAATTGAGTATCCTTCTTATCAATGCCACAATCTTTGAGTTCTGCCCTCAACTCATTTGTCTTAGTGACATAATCTTGTATAGTATCAAAGTTTTTGGGATCTAACATGGTGAGATCACTATCAATTTGATATCCCCTAACCTCATCAACCGGACCATACAAGTCTTGAAACTTTTGCCAAGCATCCTTGATTAGAGTACACTTCTCAATATGAAAAATGAGATCCTTTGATACGTACTTTCTTAAGGTACCAATTTCCATGATATTTTTAGTGAGCCAGTCTAAGTGACCAACTGGATCAACCTTAGGATCAGTGGGAGCAACAATAGTTCCATCAATGTAATGAGTGAGTCCTTTTTCCATAAGTTTACTCCATGCATCAATTTTCCAAGTAGCATAGTTATGTGGAGTTAAGAGAGGAAACTTAGAAGAACCCATAGCAGCAAAAAGGAAGGAATACAAGAGCACAAAAACATAAGAGACATGCCCCCAAATTCAATCAATCAAAGTACCCCCCCTAAAGTGATGATTTTGGCACTTTATACTTAGTGTGATTACAATGAGCCACTTGCAAAACAAGGCAAAGTGAACTTATGATGCAAATTTTACAACTTCTCAGATGAGATACAAGAGACTTCAATCAATAGTGCAATGAATCTAACTGAGATTCAAGCAAATATACAAGTACCAAGAGAGCCAAAAATGGCCAAGATCTGAAAGTACATTTTTTACTTACAATGATATCAATCTGATAGCATCATGTGAAAGTAGACAAAAAAAATGCACTTCCAAAAAAAACGGCACCTGAAAAGGAGGTCATATGACCCCAAACGAAGCCTCTGAAGTTGCAAAAACTGGGATTACTCAGGTACAGTCACCAAAAATTGCATTTTCTAAAAAATTCGTGAATCAAAATCAAAAAATTTCTTCACCACTGCAGAGAGCACGGAATTCTAGCCTATTTCAAAACAAATTGCACCCAAAAAGCAGCACAAAAGAGCAAGTTATGGCCATTTGAAGTTGAACTACAAGATCAAAAATGCAAATGAGAGGGGGGTCCAAAAATTTTCAAACCCTGCTGATGTGGCACTGATGTCAGCAAGTCACTGTGTTAAATTTGACGACTGTATGACCGTCGCAAAAACTTCATCTCTCTACTGACTGGGCGTTTGTACTGTATGGACTGGTGACTTGGTAGATGGCTGTGCAGGCCGTACAAATGACGTGGCATCGTATGAACAAGATGCGTGTCAGTGTTATGTGTCGATGGGCTAGTGGCCTCCTGCCACATGGTAGGCGTGGATTCGCTGGGTTTTCCTACAAAGTCCGCGTGGCGGAGGAGCTAGCAGTAGTGGAGGGCTCGTTGGAGGGCCGTATGGCAGGTGGGCCGCTGGTGGCGCGGCGCGAAGGAGTGTGTTGGGAGGAGCTAGTGCCGGTGGTGGTGGTAGAGTTTGACGGCGTCGGCGAGGATGGGATGGCCGTGGCTGCGGGCTTCGGCGGACGCGGGTGCGGGCGGAGGCGCGTGGACGTCAGCAGCATACACAGGTCCGGGCCTGCAGAGTTCAGCGGCGGGTATGGGCGCGCATACCTGCAGTACGGGGTCAGGGGGGGGGGGGGGGGTTTGTGGACCCCCCCAAAAAAAACTTTTTGATTTTTTCGTTTTTTTTTTCATTTTTTTTTTTCGATTTTTTTTCAATTTTTTTTTTTATTTTGATTTTTCAAAAAAAATTCAGCAAGTAAATTTTTATTTATTTTTTTCGAAAAATATATAAAAAAAATTTGAAAATCCGTATGATTATAGCAAAATTGGTGAAAAAAATTTTCTCACCAAAATAGGCCGACTTTATAACCAAAATTCATGGAAATGGCCTTTTGGATGCAATGGTGAGGTCGGATCTGGTCTAGGACGCCTCCAAAAGATGCTGCTCCTCAGATCTACCTCTTGACATCACAATAATGCCTCTTCAAGATGAATCAATGAAGCCCCAATGGGTCTGATACCATGTGAGATTTTGCCAAGATCAAGAGCTCAATGAAATGTACAAAATAGAGACACAATATAGGACAAGAATAAATTGTATTCTCATCAATAGAAAATGATCAATAATCATCTAGATTAACCAATACAATGAATAGAGGCCTACTTATATAGGCAAGGCCATATGGATGTATGAGCACACAAATATGACATGTGGCTCAATGAGAAACAAGGGTAGGTAGAAAATAGGTGTGGGTAGGTAGGAGAAATAATATAATATTCCACATGAGGTGGATCACCCACCGAAGGCGGAATTATCACTCCACAATAAGTGGATATGATAGTGTAATAACAAGATCAACACCATAAAAGATGGAATTTCTCCTACACACACTATCCCAATGTGGCACAAACACCCAAGTGTCTCATACCCAAACTACAATGAAATGCATTATCCTAAATAAACTTAAGTAAAGTGTAATAATATCCATGATGAATAATTATTTACACCAACAGAAGTTTCTTATTTAGGAACCTTAAATTTTCGAGAACTTTGGGTGTCAACACCATATGAATCTGAGGTTTCCATAAATGATTTTATTTTTGGAAACTCTTTTCAAATATTGGACCCATGGAAGTCCTTCCATCCCATAAATTGTATTGAGGGAAAGGTGGAGACTTATGAGAAAGTGGAATGTTGTTTTGGAAGGATTGACAAATGGAAAAATTTCTAGGTCTCCCTATCCTACTAGAATCGGCGAAAAGGAGCAAAGGAGCATTCAATGGTGTCTTTGAAAAGAGCTTATTATTCAACCCATGTGAGTACCTCAAAGCATCATTTCATCTCTAAAAGATATCCCAGTGTATTTTTTCCCAAAGTACTAGTGTTCTCTTTTAATGCATGATAGCTTTGGTAATATAAATGATTGAATGAGAGATAAATGAAGTATCTCATTCAATCATTTATCCTATTGATAATTATGATGAATAACTTCAAGCTATTAATCCTTCATCTGATAAACCATTCTCCTTTTGTATATGATCAATCTGATTTGTTCGATCAAATGCTTAACTATCAATTATCATTCTATAATGTAGAATCCAAATTTAATATCGGTTACATTATTTGTGTTCACTGATTATTAAATCGGGTTAACCAATGCAATCTTATTTATATTGGTTAACTTATTTAATAGTAAACAAATGATTATTGAGTCAACCAAACACCGATTAGTATCGATGTTAATGTAATTTTGCACCGATTGATATTGGGAGATACACCGATTAGTATCGGGTGGCAAAATAAACATACACTGATTGTTATTGGGTGTTAAGACAAGCATACACCGATTGTTATTGGGTGTTAATGTAAGCATACATCAATTGGTATCTGTTGTTAAATGAACACCATGTATTATTATTGTGATTAGCAAAGGGGCATGATCAAGTAATCTCTTGATTGGCCATGTCTAAAAGACATGACCGGTCAAGGCATTGCTTGATCGTACCTAGCTTTCTATATATATAGAATGGCATTTGTGAGAAAGGACATCGAAATTAATAAATGCTCCTCTCACCTGCCATACAAAAGAAGATAGTTAGATTTATATTTTAAATCAGTAATATAGAGAACAAGATATTATCAAGTGGAATATAACTTGCATATTGAATGTAAATTGAACATCATTTTCATGGTATCAGAGCTATAGTTAAATTGAACCTGAGGCTGTTCAATTTTGTGGAAAATTCAAATCAAGCATATATTCAACATCACAATTCTTTCGATGGCTAGTGCTATTAGATTTGAAGATAGACTCAGAGGAGGTGATGACCTCTCAGCATGGAAGTTCATAATTCAAATGATTCTAAAAGAAAATAAAGTCAAATCATTTGCAAAAATTGAAACTGCAGAACCTGAGACTGAACTTGACAAAACAACTTGGAGAGAGGGAAATGAAAAGGCTATTAAAATCATAGTTGATGGGGTAAGAAACAATATTATGCCCATCATAAGGAAACATGAAATAACCTTCAACGTGTTAGAAGAACTTGAAGATGCATTTGAGATATCTAATGCCAATAGAACCTTGGCTTTAAAAAGAGAAATAAATCAAATAGCTAGGATCAAAGGAGAATCAGTCAATACTTACTTCATGTGAATATCTGCCCTAAGGGATGAACTGGGAACCCTTGGATATGAGATCCAAAGAAAAGAATTAACACTCATTGCTCTAGATGGGTTGTCTAGCATATGGAAAACATTCGTCCAAGGCATCAATGCAAGGGATGAATTTCTGAAATGCGATAGGCTAAAGGTTGACTATCTCCAGGAAGAATCAAGGCAAAATAAGAAAGGGATCAAGCAAAAAAATATAGATGAAGATCTCCAAGTTCTAAATACGAACTGAAACAAGAAAAGTAAGCAGAAACAATTCAGGAAGAGAAAAAATCGTCACGGCAAGAACACCTTCAAGAAGTATCTTTCTTAGATTCAATGTTACAAATGTGACAAATTTGGGCACTATGTTGCCAAATGTCTAGAAAGAGCTAAGCAAGCCACATTTACCAAAATAAGAAAATCTAAAAGGGAAGAGGACCCCAAGAAGTATGCACTCTATTCAGTAGTCACAAACCAAGCATCTAATAAAGTTAACTCCTGGGTGATCAATAGTGGTTCATCTAGGAACATTACCAGATTCAAATAAGTACTAGACTCCATGAAAGAGGAGAATAATGAGGAAGTAATGATCAAAGATGACTCTACACATCTAGTCAAAGGAGTTGGAACCTACACCATCAAACTAAAGTCAAGTGTATCATTACAACTTAAAGGAGTACTATATGTACCAGGCATGAAGAGAAATCTAGTCTCAATATCAGCACTCGAGGACAATGGATACAGAGTGACCTTCATGGACAATAGAGTATTGGCTTGGCCAAAGAACTCATCCATTGAGAAAGCTAAAATGATTGGTCAAAGACAAGGCTACTTGTATGAGCTATGCAGACAGACCAACTTAGCCCTAATTCATGAAACTAAAGATGCTAATGAAGTCTAGCATAGAAGATTAGGCCACCTAAATTTTAGATCTTTATCATCAATGGGAGACCTTGTCATAGGTCTACCTAAGTTAAAGCAATATCATTCAGGGGCATGCAAAGGATGTGCCCTAGGTAAAAATACTAAGGGTGCTTTTCAGAATAGTTCTAGGAAAACAAGTAAAATTTTAGAGTTAGTTCATTCTGATGTATGTAGACCTATGTCCATACCTTCATTGGGGGGATTTTTGTATTATGTAATATTTGTTGATGACTACTCTAAGAAAACTTGGATCTACTTTCTGAAATGTAAAGAATCAGAAGAGATCCTTAATAGGTTTAAAGAATTCAAATCACTAATAGAGAACTACTCTAGTAACAACATTAAAACCCTAAGAACTGATAATGGGGGGGAATACACATCAGAAATGTTTAAAGAGTTTTGTAAAAATTTAGGGATTAAGAGGGAGTTAACAATAACTTATAACCCTCAACAAAATGGGATCACTGAGAGAAAAAATAGGACAATCGTTGAAGCTACCAAAGCTATGATTCTTGATCAGAATCTAAATGTCAATCTTTGGGCCAAAGTAACTAGCATTGTTGTATATATTCAAAACAAATGTCCTCACTCTCATCTTGAAGATAAGACCCTTGAGGAAGTCTTTACTAAATCAAAACTTGATATTAGCCACCTTAGGATATTTGGATGCCCTATCTATATTCATGTACCTAGGGAGAAAAGATTAAAATTAGAGCCTTTTGGAAAAAGGGGAATCCTTGTAGGATATAGTGAAACCTCCAAGGCCTACAAGATCTATATACCTAGTCAAAAGAATATTGAACTAAGTAGGGATGTGATCTTTGAAGAAGACTTAGCTTTCAAAAGAGCCCAAAGCTCTCTAGACCCTGAAGTCTATATCCCCACCCCTAGCATAGATATAGATCCTACTCCTGAGATTCAGAGGGAGAATCCTGAGGAAACTATAAGTGAAACTCAAAGTCCACCTAGATAAAACATCTAGAAAAGACCACTATGGGCCACCAAGACTGTAGCAGAGGCTCAAAAGTTTGTTTCTCCTTCAGGGACCTTCAAGGAAAGCAAAAGGCCTAATAAATTCACTAGCTATGTTCCCCTTATGAATGATTTCTCTAAAGCCAAACCAAACAATGTATTAGATGCAGTTGAACATCAAGTATGGAAGGATGCCATGTTTGAAGAGTACCAGTCCATTATGAAAATTGATGTTTGGGAGATTGTTCCAAGGCCAACTAAAATATTTGTTGTTTCATCTAAATGGCTCTTTAAGATCAAACATGTTGCAGATGGTAGTATAGAAAAACATAAGGCTAGATTTATAGCTAGAGGGTTCTAACAAAGGGAAGGAATAGATTATGAAGAAACTTTTGCACCTGTTACCATGTATACATTAGTAAGAGCTGTATTAGCCATTTCAGCAGCAAAGGGGTGGAAGGTACACCAGATGGATGTTGAGACAAAATTTCTAAATGGTGAGATCTCAGAAGAAGTCTACCTAGAGAAACCTAAAGGGTTTGAAATTTATGATGTTGGGTCTCATGTGTGTAGAGTCAAGAAAGCTCTCTATGGGCTTAAACCAGCTCCTAGGGCTTGGTATGAAAGACTTGACACCTATCTCTCATGACTAGGCTTATTTAAAAACGATGCAAATCCTAATCTCCACTACAAAAGAAATAAAGGTGATATGCTAATATTGATTTTATATGTTGATGACTTATTAATCATAGGAAATGATCACCTTATAGATCAATGCAAGAAAGATCTATCTAAAGAATTTGATATGAAGGACTTGGGACTCCTTCATTGCTTCCTAGGATTGGAAGTATGGCCAAATTGTGACAACATTATACTCAACCAAGGAAAGTATACCTTGGATATTCTGAAGAGATTTAGAATGCTAAACTATAGGCCTATGACCTGTCCTATGGAAACCAATTTACATAAACTTAAAGAAGCAGCAGCAGAGTCACAACCCACTAACCCTACTCAATATAGATAGATGATTGGATCCCTATTGTACCTGGTAAATACAAGGCCAAATATCTATTATGCAGTTAATGCACTAAGTTTATGTGTGAACCTAAGGAGATACACTTGGTTGCAGTAAAAGACATTATGAGATACCTACAAGGTACCCTAAACCTTGGCCTCAAATATAAGAAAGTTGATATAGACCTACATGGATTTACAGATTTAGATTGGGCTGGAAGTGTGATTAACAAAAAAATCACTTTAGGATGTTGCTTCAGTCTAGGTTCAACTATGATATCTTGGATCAGTAGGAAGCAGTCTTTTGTAGCTCAAATCTCCATCGAGGCCGAATACATTGTAGCTTCTATGGCTTCTCGAGTAGTATGGCTTAGGAAGCTTCTTGTGGGGTTGTTTGGGGAGCCTATGAAACCCACTATTATACATTGTGACAATCAGAGCTGCATAAAACTTTCAATAAATCGAGTGTTCCATGATAGATCCAAGCATATTGAGATTCCATACCACTATGTGCAAGATATGGTAGACAAGAATGTGATCCAATTAGAATATGTTTGTACAAGAGATCAAACTTCAGATATTTTGACCAAACCTCTTTCTAGAGTGAAGGTTGATCACTTCAAAAAAGGTTTAGGTATGATAGAAAGGTAATTTACTTTGTAAATCTGTATTTGCATATCAATAAGATGTTTAATGTGTAAACTTCTTTGTCATGATAGGACATTTTGGATTTTATTCTCAGGGTTCATATCTAAGAGATGACGATCTCTCAAGATAATGAACACTTGTATAAGGTGACGATCTCTCAAGATAATGAACACTTGTATAGTATCCAAACCAGTTATCATGTTGGATCTCTGGTGTGTCTTGGATGTGCCATGATTGTGTTGTGGTAAAACACTTGTATAAGGTGTTAGTGCACATATCACAACTTGGATAAGATGAGAATTAATCTCTCATATGATTATCCTTAAGTATTGCATGTTTAGGCAATACTAATATCACATGCTTAGTTGATATCCTGTCATCACAAGATTGACGTGATGGACATTTTGTATCACATGTTTAGGTGATACTTCATATCATTTGATTAGCTGATATGATTTTCTAGAGAGTTAGATTGTGTAAAGAATGCTAACTATCATTTGAATTATGATGCTTGATATATTATTTGCATTTATCTTACCTAGCTAAGAGGGAGTGTTAATGCATGGTAGCTTCAGTAAGATAAATGATTGAATGAGAGATAAATGAAGTCTCTCATTCAATCATTTATCCTATCAATAATTATGATGAATAACTTCAAGCTATTAATCCTTCATTTGATAAACCATTCTTCATTTGTATGTGATCAGTCTAATTAGTTCGATCAAATGTTTAACTGTTGATTATCATTCTATAGCATAGAATCCAGATTTAGTATTGGTTACATTATTTGTGTTCACCGATTATTAAATCGGGTTAACCAATGCAATCCAATTTATATCTGTTAGCTTATTTAATAATAAACAAATGATTATTGGGTCAACCAAACACTGATTAGTATCGATGTTAATATAAATGTGCATCGATTGATATCGGGGGATACACCGATTAATATTGGGTGGCAAAATAAACATATACCAATTGTTATCAGGTGTTAAGACAAGCATACACCGATTGTTATCAGGTGTTAATGTAAGCATACATTGATTGGTATCAGTTGTTGAATGAACACTTTGCATTATTATTGTGATTAACAAAGGGGCACGATCAAGTAATGTCTTGATCGGCCATGTCTAAGAGGCATGACCGGTCAAGGCATTGCTTGATCGTACCTAGCTTGCTATATATATCAAATGGCATTTGTGAGAAAGGACATCAAAGTCAATAAATGCTCCTCTCACCACCATACAAAAGAAGATAGTCATATTATATTTTAAATCAGTAATACATAGAACAAGATATTATCAACTAGAATATAACTTTCATATTGAATGTAAATTGAACATCATTTTCATTCTCAAACAATCTAATTGAAATCCTTAACCCTGAGAACACCATAAAAATCTCCATTGGTCTTTGCTCATCCAATCTCCATGGTCTACTCCATGTTCTGCTCTAAGTCACCATTTTTTAATGATCTAAAATAACTTGAGCCCATGAATACCATGTATATAGTTGGACCCTCAACGCTCTCACTACAAGCCATTATTTTTATTTGTTGGAGATATTTTATTATTCAAAGAATATCTTGATATATTTAAAAAATAATTAGGAAACTTTTTAAATTTTATTTTATTTAAATAATATATTTTGACATAAATTATTTAGATAATTTTTTTTTATAATAGTACAATATTACATTAGAGGTTATTTTACATTTTTTTCAATAGGAATGACACAAATTATATCATTTTGTTATATATATTATTAATAAGATAAAATATAGTGAACGAGTTTAGATTCATTAGAAAGATAAGGTTCTATTATTGATTAGATAGGGTATATTAATATGGACACCAATTCTATATTCAACCAAAAATCAATGTTTAACGTGTCAATAAACATGACATCCAAGATTGCTACAATGACAGTTTTGTTGTTGTGATATTTTTTAAATAAATTAATTATATATTCAATAATAATTTTAGCTTAATGGTAACCGTGATCTTAACACTAACCTTAACCCTAATTTTTGACAATCATAAATTTAACAAAGAAGACATATCCATGATGAAAGATCAAATCTATTCACTCTAAAAAAGTTACAATGTAGAATGAGGGATGGTAGGAGGATTTCAACTATTGATGTATATTTACTATGTCAAATTATAAATTATTATTACTCTTTCTTTGAGTTATACCTGACATAGTAGTTAACATATATCTTACTATTAGCATTCATAACTAGAAGAATAGGCCAGACTGAGGAATGCCAATTCCTAACACGAGTAAGCCCACGAGAACAACAAACACAGGAAAAAAATATTAAAAACAAACATAGGAAGAAAACGTGATATTTGGTGTAGACAACCGATTATTTTAGCATTTCTTTTTGGTAATTTTGAAATCATTTGGACTTATTTAATACACTAATGCTTCCCTTGGCCGGCTATTTAGTACCTGTTGAAACAGAGTTTCCATGGTATGGCATACGTTTCCGAGCTTAAACCTGAATTTCCTTGGACTATGTTTGGGGTCAAACTACTTTAAACATTTAAGGCAGTTTTCCAGAAAATTCAAAACAAAATTATGCACGGCAGAAATTTTATATTATTTTATATTACAATTTTACAGTATATTAAATTTCTACGGTGATAATAGATTCGACAATAGTTTTCTCTAACGGTGCATTGACAGAAATCCAATTATCAATGGTTTCCTCTAGAGGTGGGTTGACAGAAACCCACCTCTCAGAGGGAGTTGCTTCAAATTTATGCATATAGAATTTGGGACACCAAAAAAAGTCGTCTCATGTCCGCACATGAAAATTCGACCACTCCACTCTGTGGCCTGAACATACTCAAGTATTTTAGGGAGGGTTTCCAATTGTATCCACACATTTTTCTCCCAATCATATTGCTCTATTTTATTGTCTATAACCGCTATTAGCCGTCCAAACATAACATGGACGCACTGTGGAATTGGAGAAGACAAATTAAGTATTGTCCATACTCTTGTGTTGGGATCAAATCTTTGAGTTCTATTGTTAGAACTAATGACATAAAATATTCCTTCATAAAATACACCCCCAGAATCGGTCATTTCATAGTGCATGTCAGGAAGAAAGTCCCACTCGTCTTCATCTACTTTGTATACTGCTGCTTTACGACTAAAATTGGCACGACTAAAACTGGCCGAACTACAATTGACATAACCTCCTGCAATGTAAATAGATCCTTCAGGCGAGGCACAACATGCAAAATCATGTATGCTTTGAGCAATTGGAATTTGAGCACCTTGCTTCCATGTATTCGATAATAAATCATCTATCAAAATCGTTGAAGTATAACTCCGATTAAATTGCAAGCCCAGCAAAACAAGCTTGTGTTTAACACATACAATGTGAGAATATAAATTTGAGACTTGAAAACCAGGCGGAATATGAGTGTGCATTATAATTGATTGATCAACTGGATCATATATAGATATCGCAGCATCCCGGAGCAAGCATATATATTTCTTAGCTAGCCCAAACTTAATTCTATCTTGGTAAAACTCGGAACATTCCATCATTTCTTTAGCAGGTTCCAACAACTCCTTAATCTTTGGTTGAGATTCATATGAAATTCTTAATAAGATGTCTCGAAATATTTGTTCAGGGAGTTGCTGCAGAAAGTCCATTATCAAGTCTTTGTTTTTAAATAAGATATGAAGTTCTACTCTTTCAGACCAAATCTCAAATCTACGTTGAAGGCCTTTTAAATTGTAGGGATTGCTTTATACTTGACAACGCATCTCCAGATTGAAAGGCCACACCCTTTGGGAACACCCTAATAATAATATAAAGTGAATTAATGGAAATAAAATATTTTGTTTAAATTGTTTCGTTTGTCTTATGCATGTCATAAAGATGATAGATGTAAGTGTAAAAAAAAAAACTGTTTATGATTTAATTGTAAATTAAAGGATAACAATTCTAGATTTTAGTACTCTTTGGCGATAAGTGGGAAAGGCTAGGGATGGAAACCAGGACGGCGAGGTACATGGCGATGGGGGGAGCGTCTTCTCTTTAGCCTAGTCTGGGAAATGTGTGGTTTGATGGCGCTAAAGAGGGCAGTGTGTTTACCTTGCACAGTGCGCTTCCCAATTGTTGTGTATTGAAGCCCAACGGTCCCCTGTTGGCTTTCCATTTCATATGACTCTTCAATTGATCCTTTGTAGTCTATTAAATAGCTGCTGCTATCTCATTGTAAATATGGTATTGTTCAATCATTATAATACATTTCCTCTGCTCAGTGTGGAGGTAGGCTATTTTGCCGAAGCATGATAAAACTGGAGTTTTATCTTCTGTGTTTTGTTTTGGTTACTGTTATCTGTTTTTCTTTCATTGTTATTCTGAATTCTTAAATTTCACAATTGGTATCACAGCAGGTTAGAGCTGCTGTTTGAAAATTGGCCAATAATTTTCAAAGCTATGGAAGATTTGAAAATACAAAAATTTTCTGAGAAGAATTTCGGGATATGGAAAATTTAGATGAAATCCTTGTTGATTAAGCAAGACCTTTCTCTTGCACTTAATGGAAAAGCAAAGAAGCCAGCTACCTTGAAAGATGAAGATTGGGAAAGACAATCTTTCTTGCATTAAGTGATAATGTATTGTCTAATGTTGCGAACGAATCAACAACAAAGGAGGTATGGGACAAGCTCACTTCAACATATGAAATGGCATCTGCTGCAAACAAAGTCTTCATCATGAAGAGGTTATACAAGCTCAAGATGAGGGAAGGCGAAACCATGACAAATCATCTTAATGAGTGTAATACCTTGATTAGCCAAGCAAATTCGGTTGGCATGATGCAAGACGATGAGAACAAGGCTGTCTTATTACTAAGTTCTCTTCCTAACAGCTGGGATGGAGTTGTGACAGCCATAAGCACTACGGCATCAAGCTCCAAGAAGTTGGCTTTCGATGAAGTTTCTGCCACTCTTCTCTCCGAAGATTTAAGGAGGAAAAATGATGAGCCCTCATCTGGTGATGCTCTCTCTATGGTGAGCACTGAAACTAGAGGAAGAAGCCAATATAGAGGCAGAAATCATCACAATCAATGGTCCAAATCAGCTAGAAGATCGCAATCTAGAGGAAGAGAAGGTGGTTGTTGGTTTTGTGGGAAGGTTGGTCATGTCAAGAAAGATTGTAGAAAGTCTAAAAAGGCACAAGAAAGGGTGTTGGATAGCACAACTAATATAGCTCAAGACAAGGATGATAGTATTCTAATTCTTTCAGCAAGTGACACAAAATTAGACTCTTGGGTCCTAGATTCCAGTGCTTCCTTTCATGCTACCTCATGCACAGAGGCCTTCTCAAATTATCAAGAAGGTAATTGTGGAAATGTTTTTTTGGGTGACAATAATGCTTGTGAAATTATCGGAAAAGGTGATTTTGTTTTGCAACTAGCTGGAGGAGTTCAATGGTTATTAAGAGATGTTTGGCATGTTCCCAAATTAAAAAGAAATCTGATTTTTGTAAGTTAGCTTTATACACAAGGTTTTCTCACCACTTTCACGGACACATGGAAAGTCACTAAAGGTTCTATGGTCATTGCAAAAGGTGATAAAGTAGGCAGCCTTTATATTGTAGAAACTATTGGTGAGGTGGGAGTTGCTATGACTGTTGTAGGCAGCGATGTGGCACTTTGGCATCAAAGATTGGGCCACATGAGCAAGAAAGGACTAGAGGTTATGCTGAACCGAGATCAACTACTCGGTCTTCAATCCACAGATTTGGAGTTCTGCGAACATTGTCTTTTTGGAAAACAAAAACGGGTTAGCTTCTTGAAGGATGGACATGACAAGAAGACAACACCATTGGAGCTAGTGCAGTCGGATGTCTTCGGGCCTACGGAGGTAACCTCTTATGGAGGTGCAGACTATTTTGTTACTTTCCTTGATGATTGTACTAGGAAAGTTTGGATTTACATGCTCTTTAGAAAATCTGAAGTGTTTTCAAAATTTAAACATTTCAAGGCACTTGTTGAAAACCAAAGCAGACACAAAATAAAATGTCTAAAAATGGATAATGGAGGTGAATTTTGCTCTTTGGAGTTTGATGATTTTTGTACAGATCATGGTATGTAAAGGATTAAGGTTGTCCCATATACTCCAAAAGAAAATGGGGCAATAGAAAGGCTCAATAGAACCATTCTTGAGAAAGCTCAATGTATGCTTTCAAATGCTAGCTTGGATAAAGAGTTTTGGGTGGAGGCATGTAACATAGTGATTTATTTGATAAACTGAAGTCCTTCATCTCGGTTAGAGTTTGGTATTCCAGAAGAGGAATGGTTGGGCAAGAGAGTTTCATACTCTCACATTCAGGTATTTGGGTGTCAAGCGTTCGTACATGTCCCTAAGGAGAAGAGGACAAAGCTTGACTTCAAATATCAGCAGTGTATATTTGTTGGATATGGTGAAGATCAATTTGGCTATCGATTATGGGATCCTATTAGCAAAAAGATTATCCGCAGTCGTGATGTAGTTTTTAATGAGAAAAAGTTTCTAGCTATGAAGGAGGAAACACATATAAAGGAATACATTCCTTTATCCGCATTTCACAAAAATGTTTTTCAGAATGGCCAATTGCAGCCTGTCAATCCCATAAATTCTACTCCAAATTCTGTTTTGAATCCTCCCTTCTCCTCTACCACTACAAGTTCAAAGAGTGAACATAACACACAGTCTGAAAACTTCTATGAAGAAGCACTAGTTCAACCAGAACATAGTATTTTAACTCCCAATTTAAATTGGGGATTTCATAGTGACCAAGGCTATGAGGATGCAGTTACAAATACATGTCATGGTAGTGACAAGGATACAGAGGAAGGCTGCCAAGGATTGAATGGCAACTCTTCCAATAAACATGAATTACGCAAGTCGACAAGACAAAGGAAGGTCCCTTTCAAATTTTTTGATTATGAATTACTCTTTGTTGAAGAGGCAGATCCAGAATTATTAATTTCTGAGCAAGTTGAACTAGAAAATTACAAAGAAGCATGTTTGAGCAACGTCAAGGATAAATGGATGGCTGCTATGAATGAAGAAATGAGTTCTTTGGAAGCCAATCAAACTTGGGATTCGGTCTCTTTACCACCAAATTGAAAACTTCTTAAGAACAAGTGGGTATACAGATTGAAAGATGAAGGCGGAGGTTGTAAACACTACAAGGCCAGATTAGTGGTAAAGGGGTATGCTCAGCAATAAGGGATCGACTTCAATGAAATCTTCTCCCTGGGTGTTAAAATGACAACCATTCAAACTGTTTTGGGACTAGCACCTGTATGGGATCTTGAATTGGAGCAGCTTGATGTGAAGACTACATGTTTACATGGTGATGTAGATGAAGAGTTGTACATGGAGCAGCCTCAAGGCTTCATCGAAAAGGGGCAAGAACATCTCTATTGCAGATACCCCGACAGTGGTATTTGAAGTTTGATCATTTCATGGTTCCTCACAATTTCATCAGATGTGAATTAGACCCATGTATTTACTATAAGAAACTACCTAATGGGCAGTTTGTCGTTCTTTTACTATATGTTGATGATATGTTATTAGTTGGTACAAGTCCTAGGATTGTTAATGAATTGAAGATTCAGTTGGCCAGAAAGTTTGCTATGAAGGACTTAGGGGTAGCAAAGAAGACTCTTGGCATGACAATCACCCGAGATAGGAAGAAGAAGGAGATCACTTTGTCACAAAAGGAATACATTGACAAAGTAGTTGAGAGATTTTGTATGGTTGATGCTAATGTTGTTTCTACTCCACTTGCTCCACATTTTCATTTATCTTCTGATTTGTGCCCACATACACAACAAGACAAGGATTTCATGGAAGGAGTTCCCTACAAATCAGCAGTTGGTAGCATTATGTATGCTATGGTTTCTACACGTTCCGAAATTTCTCATGCGGTGGGAGTTGTGAGTAGATTCATGAGCAATCCTGGGAAGACTCATTGGGAGGTTGTTAAGTGGATATTGAGGTATCTAAAAGGGACTTCTAGTTTTGCTTTATGCTTTAATGGCAATAATGTTCTGTTACAAGGTTTCACTCATTCTGATCATGCCGGAGACTTAGACAAAAGGAGATCTACTATTGGTTATACCTTCATGTTTGCTGGGGCTGTCATTAGTTGGGCCTCAAGGTTGCAACATTCAGTTGCTCTTTCTTCTGCTGAAGCTGAGTACTTGGCACTTTTAGAAGGTGCTCGGGAGATGATTTGGTTGTAACGACTACTTGGTGATATGAAATATCAACAAAATGACTACATTCTATTTTGTGATAGTCGCAGTGCCATTTTTATGGCTCACAATCATACATCTCAGTGACGTTCAAAACACATAAACATTCATGCTCATTTTGTGCATCACATGGTTGAAGAGGGCAAATTGAAGGTTGTTAAAATTGACACAAAGGTCAATCCGGTAGATATTTTCACTAAGGTTGTAACCCAAGAGAAGTTCAAATGTGCAAGAAGTTCTCTTGGTCTTGTTAAGCTGAAATAAATTAGTAGGCAGAGTAGGGGAATGTTTGATCAGTTGAGGTATCTGTTGTACTTCAGGTGGGAGATTGTTGTGTATTGAAGCCCAACAGTCACCTGTTGGCTTTCCATTTCATATGACTCTTCAACTGATCCTTTGTAGTCTATTAAATAGCTGCTACCATCTCATTGTAAATATGATGTTGTTCAGTCATTATAATACATTTCCTCTGCTAAATGTGGATGTAGGCTATTTTGCCGAACCATTATAAAACTGGAGTTTTATCTTCTGTGTTCTGTTTTGGTTACTGTTATTTGTTTTTCTTTCATTGTTATTCTGAATTCTTAAATTTTACGCCAATGTCTATTGTTCATTGCTCTCTGGAGATGAACCTTCTTGGGTGCCTTGGATCTCGTAGGATGGTGTTTTGACTGTGATGTCGTGTGTCTCGCCAAACTTTGTGTCCCTCTTAGGGACTAGTGGAGCTTTTTTGCCCCCCTTTTTTCCTGGTCTTATCTTTTTGTTGGTGCAAGTTTGCCCTTGGTGCCCAGCGATAGGTTGCAGACCATTCTGCATGGCTTTCTCAGACCCATGTGGGAGGTTTCCTTGTCCCTTGTTGTTTCTGTGGATCTCAAGAAGCAGGGCTCTGTGTGGTCTTGACTGTGTATGGCTATTTTGGAGGGGCTTGCTCATTCCCCTTGTTCTCTTGGCTCTACCTTGGCTAGAGTTTTCCCTCTATTAAATATGGAGAGGATATATTTGGATGTGAATGGTTTTTCCAGGCCCTCTATAGTTTCTTTTGAGGGACTCTGTGTTTTTGAGGGATCTTCCTCACAATCTTGAGACTAGCTTGGTCGAATTTTTCCCTGTTCTGGTTTTCCCTACTTCTTTGGTGGAGGAGCTTTTACTTTGCTAGTCCATGACTATTTTATGGGGATTTTTGATCTTCTCTCTTTCGAGTCTGTTTGATGTGGCCCTTTCTTCCATAGAGGTGGAGATTTAATGGTTGGAAGCGGTCGGGTTTTTGCCTACTACGAGAGTGTCTCTGAGGCTAGTGTTCTACCTTCTTTCTATCCCTATTGAGGTGGACCTCTTCCCTATTGTGGTGAGGAGATGGTGGGAGAAGGTCTTTTGGGTTAGGATGTTGCTTGAGTTGCTGGTTGAAGCCACCTACCATTTCTTTCATGGTCAGGGATGGGTTTTTTTTAACCATGCTTTTCAGTTTCTTTTGGAGTTTGAGGGAGCCTTCAAAACCCTCCTTGTGTATGTCATGATGGTTACGGGAGCCTTTCAAAACCCACATATGTGCTTTCAGATTTTGTATCTTGACTGTGGGAGTGTTTTTCGTTCCACAGGCTTGCTAGATGCTAGCAATTTTAAAAGGCCCAGCCTAGCCAATGTTTCTTTTTGGTTAAGGCTTAGTCATATTGTTGCTTAGCTGATGACTATGTTACTAGTTATGGAAGCCTGGTAAAACCCTTGTTTGTTAGTTTTTGGAGCCAATCTAAAACCCTCAATGAAGGTTAGCGGAGCCTTTCAAAACCCCAATATTCTGTAGGTTTTGTAAGCCTTGTAAATGTCCTGTGGTTTCGGGTCCCTTCAAAACCTGTCGGGTTTCTAGTCCCCCCAAAACCTGTTTACCCTTAATAAAAAACAAATATAGATTTTAATTTTTCATTTAAAGAAATTAGTATATTTATATTTTTCATTTAAATAAATTAGCATATGTATTATTAAAAATCTTTGATAGATAATATTTTCCAAAATAAAGTGGAAATAGAGAAAATAATTTTATTTTCCTTTTTTTCTAAAAATCAAGATAAAGATCATGTGTATAACAAATGCCATAAAAATAAAATAAACTAGTATATATATATATATATATGGTAAGCAGGAGAGATATTGAGACTTTCATTTTTCTATTATTCACTTAACTTTGTTATGAAAATATTAAAGCCCTGATATCTCTCTGCTTGCCTTTAATATATTATAATATATACTAGTTTATTAATATTAATGTTGATATATATATATATATATCAATTTGATTTTTTCATCAATATTAAAATTGATTAATATTTAAATCATATTAAATGAATTAAAAAGTGTAATAACTTTAATATGATTTAAATATTAATCAACTTTAATTAATTTATTGAATAGTTTACATAAAGTTTGTATTTAATTTATTTAAAATAGTTTATAATATTATCAACAAACACATGCATATTAATATGTTTAATAATTTAACATTAATAGTAAACTTGATTAATATTTAGTTAATATTAAATAAGTTTATTTCATTTATAAATTTTGATAATTTTATTAAATTTAATAATTTTAAAACTTGAACCAAAGCATGAACAGGATCTAAACACAACATCAAGGGTAGATTCATGCTTGGCCTCAAGAGGGTTTCTTCGGGATAGACATGAATGTGGAAATTCCAAAAATCTATGTATGTTGTATCTTGTAACTAAAGTCAGGCCCAAATTGAGGGTTTGAATGAATAATTTATGTTTTCTGAATTTCTGATTAATAAATTTTTTATCGCTACGGCCCCTTGTCTATCAAAAATAAAATAAAATTTAAAACTTATAATGTTATGAATATTAGCTTGATAAAAATTAATTTAATTAATAATTTCATATTATTAATAAATTTAAATAGTTTATTAAAGTAATTATCACAAATTTAATAATTTTAATAAATGCTATAGCTTTAATAATTTTAATTATTAATTCTTTTCTTAAAGCATTAGTCTTGTAAACAATTAGCTAAAAGTGGAAAAAAATCAAACCAATTATAAAAACAATGCTTTTGGATTGCACCTTTTTCTTTAAACACTTTCAAATAGAATTGTTGTTTGTTTTTCTTATACACATAAGAAAAAAAAATAAGATGTGTAAATATCAAAGGCCATATTTTTCTAGACGTTAACTAATCATTTGTCCCATTTTTAGTCATAAAATATGATATTTAGTTTAAGATTACAACAGAAGCATGCATTGCTGAAAATGGGGAAATGATTAGTCAATGTCGAGAAAAATAGGGCCTTTCATATATGCATATCTTATCTTTTTTTCAAAATTATATTATAAATTAATATTTGTAAAATAGTTATACTTAATTTTGTTTGAGATTAATATCATGAAATTTAATTTTTTTCTTGTGGTAAAATTTGATGATTTTATACTTGCTTTTATATATATTTATATTATAAATCTAAATTTTGGATAGACAATTAAATACTAGCAAGCCCATCTTTAGAGAACTATATGTTTATCAAAATCTAACTTTTATTCAAATGTAATTGTTATTAAATAGTGTAGACACCTAAAATTGTCCTCTCTAATTAAATAATTTTTTTTTTTTATTTAATTATTTTATCCTAAGTCTTCTATTAATTAAATAAATTATTATTTATTTAATTTATTTATTAATCCTCTTCTAAGCCTTTCTTCATTTAACTAAATACTTTTATTTATTTAAATTGCCTTTTTCTTAAATTAAATAAATATTTTTATTTATTTAATTGATCCTATTTCTCATTACCTGTATTAATTAAATAAATCTTTATTTATTTAATTAATTCATTAGCTTTTTCTACCTATGACACATGTCATTCATCTCTTAATTCCTACACTACTTACCCTCTCATTATTTTATTATTTCTTCTACCTACCCTTTAATCCTAGCCAATCATTTATCTTTACACCGCTTAATCTTAACCCTCCATTGCTTACAATGTCTTCTATATAAGGAGATGCTTCTTTCATTATCAAAACCCTCTTGAACATTTGAATTTTCTTATGCCATCAAGTCTTTTTTCGATCAAGCTATCAACCACATTCTTGTTCTTCATTGTGCTCTTGTGCACACATAAAATCTAAGTGCAAATATATCAAGCAAGATCAATGGAGATAGGAAGAATGGACATTCAAATACTAGTGGACATGTGATGGTATAATATTTGCGATTTTGTTTGTTTTCATTGTCTTAGGTAATCTTCATATGTTATGGTGGATCTTTACTGTTGTTAGGCTAGGTATTTGTGGTTGAATTTATTTAGTCTTTCAATATTATTGTTTCCATTATCCACTTTTCACCATACAAATTTTGGTAGACCTGGTGGGACTCTTGTCCCTTTTACATTTAACATCTTTGGTTGCAGATTTTGTGTTTTTAAAGTTGCAAATCTGACATTTTTTGATGACATTTCAACTTTTCACGTCTGCACCTTTTGGAACCCCATTTTTTTTTCTATCACATCTGTACACCCCTGAATCATGGTTGTGTTCCTAAAAAGATTTTTAATTTTCCATATAGTAGGCTTCCATTAAATGTGTGTCTGTGGGAAATATAATCGCGTTTGTGATCCTTTTAACTGCATCTATGTTTTGCTGGATTTTCTAGTTTGCATTTTTTTGGTAGAATCACATCTGTGAAAAATTAAAACATGTTTGTGTTCTAGAACCATGTCTGTGGTTGGCAGAAATGTGTCTGTGTTTGGCTTGTATTTTTCAATTTTTTCATTTCTTCATTTAGGGTTTCATTTCGCCATTTTTGTCTTGCATTTAATGTTTCGGATCTGGTTTATTTGAGCTAATATCTTGTGATCTAAGTAAGGAAGTGGTGCATCTTGTCTTTGAAAGTGAATCGTGTGTTGAAGACAACTAATTTTTACAGTGTTTTGGGATTTTGTTAAAATAAACCTAACTTGTTTTCTTGCAGGAAGGGGTACTCATTTGAAACAACCCAAAATACTAACAAATATTTCTTGTAGGATCTTGGCAAGGGTTTTCTTTTGATTTTCATTGTGTTTTTTGTTTTCATAGATTAGCAAACACTTCAATTGGTACACTAAAATTGAGTGAATGATTTTTGAGTCTTGAGCAATAGGCTCTTTTGTGTTTATCTTTAGAGGGCCTACCTCCCTATGTGGTCACTTGGACTACTAGTGAGGAGGGAATGACCTAATTGGTAGCAAGTCAAAACCCCTCTTCTGAACCATTATAAATAATTGTATAAATGGTAAAAGCCATGGGTAACATGTGTTGATTCGTCCATACCGACACTATGTCTCCCCATGAACCAGTTTGATCAAATTTATTTGATCAATAGTAGGGCGTAACCCCTACAAGCTGGGAGCCTTCTGTATTTATAGAGTTGAAAGTTTTGCATGTAAGGCCACATGAGAAGATGCCCTTACTAGCACCTTTTTGTTTTAGAAAGCCAAAATCCTTCTAGTTATTGGGGTAGGAGGTCGGACCTCTAGAGCGGCCCACACACATACAATTCTTAGTAGAGGTACAAAGTTCACCACGGGGAGTTTTTGTGGGTACTGGTGCCTGGCAACCCTAGAGGAGTGTCGAGGGTGGATCCAGTGGGATCAGGCACCTAAGTATCCTCTTTGAATAGCATAGCATTGACGCAAAACCCATATGGGATCAACAACTATTGTCTTGGCCAACTGTAGGAATTGTGTTTGTCTTCTTTTAAATATTCAAACATTTAAGATCAAACATCAAAACATTGCGTCTTTTGCATCTTCAAGTGTATGCAAAATATTTTTACATCAAACAACACACTTCCTTTTGAGTCATTTTGAGTCTAAACACCTATAAACATTGGGTCCTCATCAACATTGTGTCCTCTTGTCATGAAAACTAGTAAAAAATTCAGATTTGGTCACAACAACAACTTCACAAATTGGAAAAATTGCACTTAGGTTTTGTTAACATGTCTGTGTCAGATAGAAGCACGTATGTGTCTTTTAAATGTGTCTGTGTAGTTTAGAAACATGTTTGTTTCATCATAGCAAATTGTATTGACAAGATTCTCAAAAATGCGTTTGTGCAGTATCTAGTCAAGTCTGTGTTGTGTAACCATGTCTCTGAAGTATACAGGCACATCTGTGTTTAGTATTGGAAAAAAATATAGTCCAACAAACAAGAGAAATGAGTTTTAGAATTCTTGAGCTTCCTAGGTTATTTCTTTGGGTTTTCATCTAGAATTCAGCCTATTTTTGGGTCTCACAAAGTTCATTATTGCTTTACACCTTGCATTACATACACATTTGTCTAAAATTCAATCAAAAGGTCACTTGCTTGTCCCCATCTTACTTTGTCAACACAATACATACAAAAAGATTTTTCTAAGTGGTCTCTCATCAAGGTCTATCACCTTTGGGTCTCATTCGGTCTTACGTAGAGTCTAGGTCAACTTACCTCACCAAGAGATATATCATCTCTTTAGAAGTCACACCTACTCTACTACATACATACTTGGTCTTACACTTTGGACATTACAAGTACACCTTATATTCATTTAAATTCCACACAACTCTTGGTCTTTCATACTCTTTCTACTTTTATTTAGTCTTAGACATCTTGGTCAAGACCTAGTTCATGGTTGAAACTTGTTCCCAAAAATCTAGAAGGTAAATTAAAGAGGCTCAAGATTCTCCAAACATGTGTGGCTATGAGTATGACAATGAAGCACAAAATGACAATATTGACAATATTTCAATGCACTTAGCAGACGTAGAAGAAACTATCATGGATTCCTATTTTAATAGATTGGTTGAAGAGATCATGAGAAGAGAGACAATATTTCCTACAAGTGATGGCACAAAGTGGAGCTAAGATACCTCATGATTTTGAAATGTCCCAAATGGTGGAAAATAGACCTACTCAAGAAAGTCAAATCAACATGGATCAAAAGGGACCTAATAGTGGAGGTAATAGAGGACCACATTTAGTGCTTGGGTCACCATCATCATTGTTTCAAAAACCAGAGATCCTAAATACACATGGTCAAGCTTATGATACTCACAGAATAACATCTCATGAACAAGTCCATCTACAAAGACTCTGATGGCCATCTTATATGTATAAATATACTCAATTGCATACTAATACTAAGAACCCAAATCAAAATCAATTGGATATCCAGAGGCATGCTCAAAATTTGGACACAAGAAAACCCCATCCCAAACTTGGAGGCAACACACAAGAGAAAACTTGTGATATGCCTTATGAGCCTATATCAAGCGGTCCCTATGTGCATTATCATTATATACCTCCCCCATATGAACATGTTTATGATCAATACCATCTATATAAGCATTATCCTCCTCCTCCACCTAGTGGCTCAGGCATATGATATGGTCCAAGAAGTCGGTCTCCACCCAAAAACAATTTAGAATGGAAGATAAAGGACTTATATATCCCTATCCATTTGATAGAAGCATTCCAATGCCTCCATTTCCTACACATTTCATAACACCAAAGTTTGACAAATACAGAGGCAAACGGGACCATAAGGCACATATAAGATAATTTTTCATAGCCTGCATTGAGATAGAAGCAGAAGAAACATACTCGATGAGATTGTTTCCACAAAGCTTAGGTGAACAAGCTATGGAATGGTTCTTCCAACTTCCGCCTTGAATTAAGTCATGGGATGATCTAGTAGAAGCTTTCATACAACACTTCTCATATAACATAGAGACAGATATATCAATTGCCACTTTGTGCAATACCAAACAGAAAGATGGGGAGTCATTTTCATCACCTATAAAGATTGAGGAATTTAGCTAGCAGATGCTCTTGTGAAATTCCACAAAAATAAATGGTAGAGATGTTTACACAAAATGTCAACAGAGAAATTGGTTATGACTTGAGGAAAGCCTATTTGTTCGCTTTCAAGGATGTCATTGAGAAAGGCTTAGCAATAGAGAAGGTCTTAAATGAGCAAGGAATCATCAAGATATTCAAAGAAAATAAAAAGGATTGTAAAGGAAAGGACAAGCCATGATTTTGGAACAAGAACAAGAGCACAGTAAATGACAGTGTTGTTGATGCTAACATAGTGAGCCTGAAAATCATTCTTTCATGATCAAGTTCTTCTACAAATAAGCAAGTAAATACTCAAGCAACTTCAAAACCATGAAGGAAATACACCCCATTGGGAGAACCACTTGAGTTATCTTTTAGGAAGCTAGTGGCAAATAAGATAATAACAATTCTAGACAATCCTCCATATGAGCCAATAGTCAAACCAAATTGGTGGAATGACGATGAGTACTTCGAATATCACAAGAGAAAGGACCATAAAACATGAAATTATCATTTGAAGAACATTATAACCATAGGAGTACTTACCGGTTTAGAATCTCTCATACCAAATTTCTTCAATAATTCCTTAGCATACTTAGTTTTATAGATAAAAATACCTTTGTCAGTTTGAGTAATCTGTAAACCTAAGAAAAATTTCATTTCCCCAATCATAGACATTTCAAATTCTTTCTCCATATTTTTAGAAAATTCCATGCACAACTTTTCTTCACCTGCAAAACTGCTGTCATCAAGAAACAATTCATAATCTATATATAATCATCATTGACCTTATAATATAAATTTATATCAGCATTACCCTTAGTAAAACCAATCTTCAAAAGATATTTATCCAACCTTTCATACCAAGCTCTAGGTTCCTGTTTCAATCCATATAAAGCTTTCCTTAACCTGCAAACCATGTTTTTATCATCTGATAGTGAAAAACCATTAGGTTTCTCAATATAAACTTCCTCATCAAGATCCCCATTAAAAATTGCACACTTAATATCCATCTGATAAACCTTGTAGTTCTTATGGGCAACATAGGCAAGAAATAATCTTACAACTTCAATCCTAGCTATAGGTACAAAAGTCTCACCATAATCAATTCCTTCCTTCTAAGAATATCCTTTGCAAACCAATCTAGCCTTATTGCTTACAACCTAACAATCCTCATTTAATTTATTCCTAAAAACCCATTTAGTTCCAATAACATTCTTATTTTTAGGTCGGGGAACTCAAGTCCATGTGTTATTCTTCTCAATCTGATCTAATTCTTCTTCCGTAGCTTTCAACCAATACTCATCTTTACATCCGTCAATTACTAATACCGGTTCAACTTGAGAAATTAAACATACCTCATTAGTTACCAATCTTCTTCTTGTCATCACTCTATTGTTCTTATCCCCAATGATCCAATCTTAAGAATGATTCAATCTCACATACATAGGAGTCTTCTTACATACATAGGAGTCTTCTTACTCTCTGATCCTCTTCCCAGTTCTTCAGTTACTATTGAATTTTTTGATATTGCCAGAGTAATTGGTTCAACTCTTTGTTTTGGTAAAGGTGCTACCAGTTCATATATAATCATTTGCACCACCAATTTTTTGCTCATAAACTCTGATTTGACCTCTATTCAGCTCATCCACCTTGACATTAGCACTCTCCAAAATTCTCTAAAATCTCTTGTTATAACATCTATATGATTTTCTTTCATTAGAATAACCAAGAAATATGCCTTCGTCATATCTAGGATCAAATTTGCCAATGATATCATCTCTCCTAATATAAAATTTACTACCAAATATTCTAAAATATTTAACTATAGGTGTATTCCCAAACCATAATTCATAAAAGGTGTCTTACTGATTTATCATTTGATATGTACTCTATTGAATGTATAAATTGTTGTGATTACTGCTTCTCTCTAGTAGATAATTGGTAGACTAGCTTCCATCATCATCGTTCTAGCAGCATCCAAGATAGTGATGTTCTTCCTTTCCACAACTCCAGTTTGCTGAGGTGTTCAGGGAACAAAAAATTGTCTCCTTATACCATGCTTCTCATAAAATTTATTAAACTCACTAGATGTGAATTCTCCACCATGATCTGACCTCAAACATTTAATCTTCAATCCTATCTTAGTTTCCACTTTATCCTTAAAGATTTTAAAATTTTCAAAAGCCTTAGATTTCTCCCTTAGAAAAGTAACCCACATCATTCTAGAATAATCATCAATAATTAGCATAAAATATCTATCACCTTGAAAAATTTTAAATCTAGTAAGGCCACACAAATCAATATGAATAAAATCAAGAACATCATTATATTTATCTTGTATACTCCTAAATGAGGTTCTGGCCCATTTTCCCATTTGAAATTCTTTACATAATGGATTATAGGGCTTCACAATCTTACGTATATCTCTAAGTGCCTTAGTTGAACTGATCTTTACATTGCAATCAAAATTCACATGACATAGCCTCTTATGCCATATCTAACTCTCATTAATTTGTGCAATCAAACATGTCTTTTCAATAGAATTCAAATCAAATATATTACCTTTTATCTCTGTACCAATTGCAATCTCCAAACTAGATCTATTAATGATTTTGAATTTTCCATCCTTGAACTGTAATTGATATCCCTTATCCACCAATTGTCGTACACCCAAAATATTATGCTTCAAACCTTTAACAAAATAAATATTATCAGTATTTTTCTTACCATCCAATGAAATAGTTTATTTTCCTTTGATCATACATGCTTTGTCATCTCGAAATTTGATCAGACTACCATCAAATTCTGGCAAAGATAGATACTTCCTTTTATCTCTAGTCATATGATGTGAACATCCACTATCAATTATCCATTCATCCTTGTCTTCAATTTTAGTAGCAAGTGACTTCTCTTCAAATAAATTCTCTTCCAGTACCAGAACATCTTCCTTGATAGCCAAGAACACCAATTCCTTCCCATTACCAGAACCACTAGCAGAGTCTTTTGCCAATTTATCATCAGAATCAATAATACATTCCTCATCTGCTATGTAACATGATTTGTCTCTATTTTTCCTGTACTTATACTTATTTCGATATCTAGGATTAGGCTTAAAATATTTTCTAACTCTTTTTTCAAATCTTGAATTTCTTTCAAGACATCTAGATGCAAAATGACTAATCTAATTACATGCAAAACATTTAATTGGTTATTTTCCTTCATACTTACTTCCTATCGGTCCTTTAGGTACTCCTATAGCAAATAGTGCTTCAACTTTCTCAAACTCATTAGCTTCTCTCTTCAGATCATCCAATTCCTTTGCATATAAAGCTTACCAATATTTCTTACCATTTGATGATGCAGATGAATGAAAACAAGGTTCAGACTTCACAGCTCCAGAACGTCCAAATTCTTCAAGCTCAAAACCAGATAATTTCGCAACCAAGGTATCTTTGTTGACATATGTATTAGTCACTGTTCTCAATTCATTAATTGCAGTAGCCTTCATTTTGTAGGTCGGTGGTAGGGTTCTTAGAACTTTAGAAACAATTTCATCTTCACTCAGAGTTCGACCACAACATTGATTTCCCATAACAATCTCATTTACCCTTTCCATCAATGCAATAATTCTTTCATCTTCTTTTATCTTTAGGTTTTCATATCTCACTCAGTAACCATCAAGTTTAAAAATCTTCACAGTAGGGTCACCTTCATTAAGAGTCTCCAACTTATCCCATATAGCCTTTCCAGATGATTTGTCAGTTAATACCATTATTTTCTGATCAGAAAGTGCACATAAGAGGGCTTCTCTTTCTCTACAATCATTCTCAAGCTCCTTATCCATGTTTGTCAGAGGGGGTTTGCCAAATGCTAGATTATGAGGTGTAACACCATTTTGTGTGATCTCCCAAATCTCTTTGCCAAGACATCTCAGATGAGTCTCCATCGAAATATTCTATATTGTGTAATTTGTTCCATCAATCCTAGGAATATCTCTTTCAAAGATAGCTCCAGATGAACTAGATGAACTTGAACAGTTAATAGCCATAGGACCAGAGCTCTGATACTAATTGTTAGATAGTTCAAATAACCAGAAGATAGCTGAGAGGGGGGTTAATAAGTTATCACAGATTACCAAAACATTTAGCATTTAAAACTTTAATACTAGAATCCAAAACATTAATAATGGAATGCTTAAACCAAATACCGGAATAACAGATAAACCAATTAGGCATAAACAATAATCAGAGAATAAATACCATACACATGACACCAAGTTTTATACATGAAAAACTCGATAAAGGGAAAAACCATGGTGGGAAGCTTACCCATAGTTAGATATTACTTATGTAGTAAGTATGTGAATTACAATTGAGGGGCCTACACTTGCAGGAAGGCCAACAACCTAGAGTGCACTACTCATCACAAAAGGAGTCTCACTGACTACATAGAAATCCGACTACAATTTGAAAGAATGAATGAACTACAAAGCTATCATTTCCTATGCCTGAGTACAATTTTGGTTAAGCTCAATATCGAAGAACTTAATCCTCTTACATAAACCCAACTCGATCTTGAATGATCGACCAAATATTCTACCTAAATGATATTACATTATTCGTACATTACATCCATATCCCATTCCTATGACCATGATGATCTACAATGAGATCTTACATCACATATATACAGACCTTCGACCATAAACAATCAAGTTTGCCATCAGACAATAAACCAATTACATAATTACAAAACATGTCATCCTTAGACCAAATAAATAATATCCAACCTATAAGACATCCCGGAATCACATCAAGAGATCCAATCCACACGTTACATTAAGCCAGTCCATAACCTAGATACACTGGGACTCAAATTAGGTGCACACACTAAAGTAATGATCCCAATCTATCAGGTCTCAAACATGATCACCATTACCATCCTGAATCCAAGCTAGAAGTTTTACCAACACCACTTAAGCATATCATCAAAAGATCTTCATCAAAGTGCTCCTAGTGAAATGCTCACCAGAACCACAAACCAAGATTCTAAGAAAACAAGATAACATCTGATCACCAGACCAAAACCAACTGACTGATTATGAATATAAGTAAGCCAATTCCATAACCAAATCATCCCAAAGCATATGAGATCATGCTGGATCCAATCCAACCAAAAACCACACAACCTACCAAGACCAGAAGGGTGTTGGTAAAGCATCCAAAACAACTAGTGTTGACATCAATGACAAAACATCAATGCAACACATAATCAATTTTTTCCAAATGGTCAACACTTGTAGCTTCCATTTCATCCAACTTACTAGAAACAACCCTATTCTTAAAACTTAGGTCCTTAATTTTGTGAAAACTACACTTAATAATTCTAAAGCAGTCATCTGTCTCATTTATAGCTATTTCAAAAATTATAATCAGGGAATTCCCAATCCAACTTGAAGTAGTGGTCCTCAGGCCTAAAATCACGAGGGAATCTAGGTCTATTTTCTCTATCATTTTGAGGGTGGGAGGAATGGGAGCCATCAATAGAGTCTAGGGCAGTGGAAGAGTCCTCAAGGTATTCCTTAGATTAGGAAACCAACTTTTTCTTATGAAGGGTTGTCTCTCTGATTTTAGCTTTTTGGGATGAGCTAGTGAGGGTTTTACCAAAGGAGCCCTTTTTGTTGAAGGGCTTGGTCTGTAAGGATTTCTTCAGCTCAGACTTAGGTGGGGGAGTCTCTTCATCTTCCTAATTAGTGTCCCATTCATCTTCATCCTCAGATGGGCTTATATTAGTAATATAACATTTTGCTGCTGGAGGCAAAATTATTGTTAGACGGGGCTGACATGTTAACAAAATGCTCATGATTAATAGGATAAGGCCTACATGTAGGACAAGATATTTCCTATGGATTTTATGGTGTTTCTTGATACTATGTTTCAAAGAGAAAACCAGGTAGTGAAGAAAAGAAATGCTTACCTTGTGTCAAAAATGATTGAGGAGGGAAAAGTGGTAGTTGAAGACTCTAGTAAATCTATCGTCCACTGTGATATATTCCAAGATAAATTTTAGCACCTCCTTCCAAATCATCTGAACCTTCCCAGCATCAAAATAGCTATTAGAGATTTTGACCAGTGCCTCCCTTTCCTTATATGTTTTGGAAAAATTGATGACCGCTTCATGCAAGAATTTTCTATCACGAAAGAACTCCATCCCCTCTATGGAGAGCCCAGTAATTTCCCCAATGATATTCTCATCAATAATAACCTTTCGCCTAGAAAGGAAAATCCCATCATCCCTATTCTTGGTGAAGTACTATAATTTCAGGGTTATTACCATGGATCTTCTCAAGAAAAGGACTTCGTTTAACCCCTCTCAATATGCCTTAAGACCTTCCTATCTCTCTTGGGCTTCTCATAATTTTTTGGCTCAACCCTCTTCTTGCTTCCCCCCATTTTCTCACAAGAAAATATTCTATTGATTGTAGAGAAAATGACCTAAATAAAGAGACAGCTATGATACCAAAACACCCACAAATCATGCCAGCCCTCATCACCTATAGAGATAATTAAGGCACCACCACTATATCAAATGATAACACTGTACCAATATCTACTCCACTTCATCATTATTAAAAGTGGTAGATTTCCCATGAATTATATCATAATCACTTAAGGTTTTGACATCAACACCCAATTCTCTATAAGCCTACCACGTTTGTCAACCCATATACTTAACCCCTTCAATGGAAAAGTACTGAATCGCCTTATTAGCTTCTCGAAAGGAATGAGAGATTCTAACCTTCTCAAAGTTGGATAAGATGGATTCAGCTTCTTCAATACAATATTTAATAGTTCATGAGGGGGGATTTGCAAAGAAAACATTCAATAATGTTTTTTGAATCCCCTTCAATATAGATATTTTTAAAATTCATTTTACTTGCAAGATCAATTACCTAGAAATCTCCTATGGCTTCATCTATGCAATTAGACTGTGAGCCCAAGGAGAGTGCCACAACTGAAATGACATTGCCATTATGATCTCTTAATACTCCCTCACTCTCAGTCGGTCAGGGATTACCCTTGTCCATTCCAAGAATAGTGATTATGTTAAGATAAAGATCTTATATTGGATTAGAAAATTGAATAATTAGATTATGTGAATTCTAGTTGTATCATATGGTTCTTGAATTGGTCTAGTAGCATGAGATCCTAATTGGAAAGAATATTAGTACTTCTTATATTCTTGCATATGTTTTTGCATAGTAATCTTGATGAAATGTGTAATGCTTATTCTTAAGGAAGTAATCTAGATCCATTTATAGGAGAAGGATATGTGTGTGTGTGTGCGCATGCGTGTGTGTGTGATAGATGAATAATGGAAAGATATGGAAATTAGGAAAATGTGATTTGGTATTTTAAAATTAACTCGGAAGATTAATGGGGTTATGAAGATATGGATTTGATAGCTCATAATTCTCATGATAAGAAAGATATTAATGTAATTATTGTAATAGATGTTAATGGTTCCATGATATGGATGTGTTATGTGTTAATGATAGTATGTAATAGCATTAAGATACCCTAGGGAATGAGAGAATGAATGAATGGATGAATGGAAGATTAGATGTAAGCATTGAGATGGTAATTGTTATGATGTTGTTTCTACTTGTGATATATGTTGCTATGCTTATGGTTATGTTTAAGTTGTTAATGCAATCATAAAATTTTATGATTCATATATATGAGTAATGGTAGATTAATGTAATACATTACTATATGTTTAAAAAAAGTTATCTCCATTTGTTGGTTAGATTAGTTATTTTCTCTACAGTATTTTTGTGGGAATTACAACTAGTCCTTCAATGATGCTTTAATTTTTGCTATGTTGTTTGTATCTGATTATAAGAGTTTGGATTGCTTATTTATTTCTACAATATCCAAAGAATGAATGGTAGAACATGATCCTAAGACACCATGATTTTCATGAAAGACCCCATCAAAATTTATTTTATACCATCCAAATTTTGGAGCTATATAAGCAATTTAGTTTCTAGCAGTCTTAGAAGATTCTCCCCCTTGGCCAATAAATGAAGGAGTCTTCAACGCAAACCAATTATCCTTCATCTTGTTGTTGTTGGCATTATGGATGGATTAATTATGTGTTGTGTTAGTGTAAATAATTATTCATCTTGGATATTATTACACCTTACTTAAGTTTACCTAAGTACATGCATTTCATAGTAGTTTGGGTATGAGACACTTGAGTGTTTGTGTCACATTGGGATAGTGTGTGTAGGATAATTTCCACCTTTTGTGGACTTATCTTGTTGTTACATTCCACATTCAGTGGGTGATCCACCTAATGTAGAATATTATATTGTTTCTCCTACCTACCCACACCTATTTCCTACCTACACTTGTTTCTTATTGAGCCACATGTCATGTTTGTGTTCTCACATATCCCTAGCCTTGCCTATATAAGCAAGCTCATCTACTTTGTTTGTACAAGCAATCATTAAATGGTTGATGATCTAGTTGATCAATATTTTCATCTTGATAGAATACAATTTATTCATATCATCTATTTTGTCTCTCTTATTTGTACTCTCCATTGCCTCTAGATCTTGGCAAAACATCACATGGTATCAGAGCCATTAGAGTGTCATTGGTTTGTCAATTGAGAGAAATTTGATGCTATTTGGGGTTGTATATTTTGAAGCTCTATATTGCAAGTTATTATTGAAACTCTATGGGTAAAATATGAGGTTACCATTGGATTGAGGAGGTTCAAGAAAGTCAGTTTTTCCTTTTGTTTCATCCAAATCGGACTTCGGAGGCAAAATCTAGAGGCATTTGGAGTTTGAAGTTGCAGTGAAAATTTTCTAGAAATTATAATTTTGTAGGCAATTTTCAAATAGTGATGTCTCACTCATTCAGACTCCTTTTTTTGAGAAATTTTTTTGTTTTTTGGAGGGGTGAGGTATAATTTCATGATCTGTAGAGTAGTGTAGGAGTTTTCTATTTTTCGGATACAAGTTTTTCGGAAATTGAAATCCCAGTTTTTACAACTTTGGAGGCTTCATTTGGGCTCATATGGACTCCTCTTCAGGTGCCATTTTTTTTAAAGTGCATAATTTTTTGTCTACTTTCATAATCTACCATTTGTTTACAGTGATTTTAAGTATAAATTTTACTTTCAGTATTTGGCCATTCTTTATCTACTATAGAAGCTGAGTATGTTGCAGCAACAACTAATTGCACTCAAGTTTTGTGGATGAAGCAAATTTTGAAGGATATCAAAGTAAATTGTAGTGAACCGGTAGTTATCTACTGTGATAACTCTACAACTATTAACATGTCTAAGAATCTAGTATTTCACTCTAAAACAAAGTATATTTCAATAAAGTATAACTTTCTGAAGGACAAGGTAGAAGCAAAGGAATTCAAATTGGTTTATGTGAAAACTTAAGAACAAATTGCAAACATATTCACTAAACCGTTGTCTAAAGAATCCTTTGATTATTTGAGACATAGGTCAGGGGTTTATGCCCCTCTGGTAGAGAATTCATTGATGAAGTTTGTCATCAGTTTGACATATATTATCATAGACATTATTCATTCTGGCATTGATGAGTGGTGCTACGACACAGGAGGAGGAGTCATCTTTGAGATTCAAAGGTTTATATCATTGCTTTGATATTTTTGTCAGATTTCTCGCATTGATGTCAAAGGGGGAGTGATAGTAATGTGAAAAATCATTCAGAACCTTGCAGAGATATCATTCACAGGGGGAGAGATATTTATTGATTGGTTGTCTTCCATAGGGGGAGACTTGTTTTGGCATTTCTTGGTACTTAGATGTTTTTCACATCTAGTGTTGCCATCAATGCTAAAGGGGGAGATTGTTGGCATTATGGATGAATTTATTATGTGTTGCATTGATTTTTTGTCATTGATGTCAACACTAGTTGTTATGGATGGTTATTGATAGATAGGTTATTGGTAGAAGATCAATTGTTACCAACAGAACAAATTATCTGTTGGACACTTCTGACAATTTTGGATCAGTGAATTTTATTTGACTTCATGTGTTATATGATCCATGAGCATGTTTTCATCAATTGCTATTTTCTTTGTAATTGGATGTTATCACACTCTGGTAAACCCTTACCGATATTGGTTTAAGGCTTTATTGGCAGAGATTTCATTGAGCAATTATGACAAGAAGCATAATTGGTGTTGTTGTAGCTTCTTCATGGATTTCGGGATGCTGAAGATGTTGGTTGATCATGGTTCAATTGCTTGAAGACTTTTATTTGGTGTGGTAGAATCAAAATAGGTCTATTACCTATCTAGGTTATGGACCAGTATTATGATAGTGTGTACTGTACATGCTACCGGGATGCTTCAAGAAGTTTTATGGATTTGTTATTATTGTTTGATCTTAAGCCGACATGGTATATCATTGTAAATAGAATTATGTAATGATCTTATTGTAATATCTTTAGGTGGCTGATGCAATTGGTCTAGGCCTTAGGGTTTGTATAAATAAAAGGTAGAAACTCTTTGTAAAGTATCATGGCTATTGGAAAGGTCATGGTCAAGGAATGTAATGCACGAATATTATAATATCATTCAGGCAGAGGAGTTGGTTAATCATTTGTGATCGAATTGGATTCGAAAGAGGATTTAGTCCTCTGACACTGAGCTTAATCAGGACTGTAATTAGGCATGGTAGATGTTATTTCTAGTAGTTCACTCTATTGGATTGATGTCCATATATCTTGAGAAGGTTGTAGCCTCTCTTTAGTCAATGAGACTCTTTTGTAATGAGCAGTATGCGCTAGGCATGATGTCTTCTTGCAAGTACAGGCCCCTCATTGTAACACACACTTTCAACAAAAGTATCATCTAACTATGGGTAGGATTCCCACCATGGTTTTTACTGTTCTGGGTTTTCCACATACGAATCATGGTGTTATGTGGTATGGTTGCTTTGCATTGATTATCTAGTTAAAATTGTTAAGTTGCTCTATTTACCAATATTTGTTCCTATCGACATCTGTTTGTGCTTTACCGATACTTAATTTGTTTAAGCTCATATTGTGGATTAAAAATTTTAATCTGTTAACAACCGATTCACCACCCCCCCACCCTCTCAGCTTTTCATTGGTTATCATAACAGTTATCCCAAGTAGTGAATCAAGATTTATTAGACTCAAATATGGGACTTCAATTATTTACTACTTCTGCAATGACAACTTCAATCTTATTTATAAGTCTCGTGAGATATTTACTCCCTTTGAATATTTTTTTTAATTTCCTTCAAAAGTTCTCATATAAGTATTAAAGGAGGACAAATTCACATTGAGCCAAATAAAATTGAGGAGAATAGAGTTGACCAACTTGTAAACATACTCACAACATCATTTGGGAGTATAGAAAGCTAGCCTAATCTAGCACATAGCCATTGCCAACATCTTTAAGCAAAGTGCCAGGTCAATAAAATATGGTTTATAGATTCTTCATATAAATTCTCATATAAGACACAAATTTAGGAACCTACAAAGCCTAACTTTCTAAACCATTTAGCTATTAGAATTTTTCCCTATAAATTTGCCCAAGTTCAAAATCTTGCTTTGGGAAGACACATTTGATCCCAACAAAATTTAATTAGAAACTCTACTTTTTGAATATTATGATTCTCTATTATTGATATATATCCATCTTTTGAATTATAATTTATTGAGTTTACCCCTATCCAAATCATTGAATCCAATCTATCACTAAATGGAATCGATCTATTTTGTAGGATCTCTATTAATCTCTTTAATAATTCTCTTTTAATAGAGAGGTCCTCACATTTTTTCCATCTTCAGCCCAAAGAATAATATTCACCAAAATTCAATATAATCCCTATCAAGTATACCCCATAGTCTTTCACTAAGAGTCTTTGTTAGTTTTGAAATCAATAGATCCTAGATCTTAGAGGAATTTCCATTAACTCATCAATAGACTTAGGATTGGTTTTGGCCAACAATAAGATTCAACACAAAGGCTCCAATCTTCTACTATTTAAGCTCTGCAAGACCTACGTGGGTATCCCTATTGCAATGTTTCACAACATTTGAACTTTGCATGGAAAAACATTGCAGTGTTTTAACAGATGCTTTCAATAAAAATATACCAAGGAAAAGTAAAATACACTATAAATTATGGCTTGAACCTTATTTTTTGTTACCCTACTTGCATTGAAAACTGATTCTAATCTATTCTACACCTAATATAGAAGAACTGAAAAAAGAAATAAAAAAGATGAAATAAGAATGTTGAAATGATCCTAAAACCCATAAAAGTATGAATGGTGCCAGTTTGAGGGAGATACAGAGTCAAATAATAGGTTTAAAGATAGATAATATCATAGTATTCACGTTAGAATCTAATACTAAACACTCAAGACTTGCTTAAGATATTCAAACTGAGAATATATTCATTGAATTCCTCACAAAACCTCTCACATAAATGTTGCAGTATTCAAGAAAAAATTTAATTCATTTACTTGAAATGAAACCTATCAAGATATACACATTCTCCATAGAAGAAGAAAAATTGAAAATTTAATTGACATAGAAGTTCATGCAACGCCATATAATAGATTTGAGCAAGAAAATGAATATTTTTTTTATTGAGTTTTAGTATAAAATGATATAATGCTATGCTAAAAATATGTAAAAGACTAATTGTCAATATATTGCTTCAAAGCTATCCTAGTACATACTAAACAAAAAATTCAAAATTGTTCTTCTTGGCCCTAAATTCCATTTTATAACACAAGGGAGAAAAATAAGCTTCAAACCAAGAAGAGACACGTCAAATGTACAAATCATTACAATTTTTTATAAGGCCCATTTTTTCCTTGTCAACATGCGTACAATATTCTAAGCTTCATTAAATTCAGGCATCTAGGTAGTCATCATCTTATAAGTTTTGGATTGCAGGTCCACAAAATTTGCCTCTTCACTGGTACTTTGACACATGCTTTGGTCAAGATATAAAGTACATCTTGGCATCTGGCAGTATGTAACCTAGAGAACGGTCCTTGATCATTGAAAACCTCTATCAGTTCTCCTCAAAATTAGTAGTCTGCACAAAATCCTAGTCAAAAAGAAAGGTCATGTCTAATCTTCTTCCTTAGGTTGCTCCTCTTCCAAGGAGCAGTACCTTTTATGTAAAGCTCCTATTTCATCAGTCAGCTAGGAAAAATCCCTCAACCCTTGCAACTGGCCTATTGCTTCCTTTGTTTTATGAGTGGGTACCATTGTAGCTCCCAAGGTAAATCTATGGTATATCTTATCTACCTCCATGATTTTGTCAATAATATTAAAAAGGTATCCCCTTGGTTTGGATTAGTGAAAAAAGATGTCAAAACTGCATTTATTGCATCTTGGAAGCCCTGCCTCCACTCTTCTAGGCTCCTGATATATCCATCATCTGTCCAAATTGTGGGGACATGCCACTTTTTAAGCCCCTAGAAAGATTCGATCATTCCCAACACTGATTTATTTTCTTCTTCTATGTTGGACAACTCCTTGATTAGTAAGTTATAATTTTTCCATGTAACCCCAATAATTTAGGGTGGCTTGGCCACATTTTTTATTGCCAGCATGACCTCTTTCAACTATTGACTCTTTGGTAGCTAGGCGAATCTTATTGGCTAAAAGAATGAAATAATCTCATCCAGCGGACTTAAGAGTTGAGATGTCAAAGAATATGAAGAATGAATCTCACCTAATTTATCAATAATCTTATTTTAAATCCCCAGAACTAAATCTCTTCTAATTTCAAAATAATTATTTTCAGCATCATCTTTAACTCTTAGCAATTCTTTATTCATTCTCTCCAATTCTTGAGGCCTAACTCCTCCTAAAGAATCTGTAGTCACCTTCTTTATTTTCTCCTTCAATGCATAATTTTAAATGAATAACTTTTTGTAATTTTCATTGAGAGACACATGCATATATGTCAACATTAAGTGTTTTTGCTCAAGGTCATCCACTGCGAGTTGAGAAAACTGGATTGCATGTGAGGTGATTGCCACAACCTCTGATGTACTGGTGTCTTCAAGGGTCCTAATCATTGCATCCCCTATTTTTTGTTTTCCACCTTGCAAAACCAAAGGCTTCTAAACATTAAGGTTCCTTGACCATAGAGAAAAGACCTTTATGCCTATATTCACCCCTAACCCACGATCATTGAACTCTATTGTAAAATTTGGGTCCTTCTCTCGCATTTTTTGAACTAATAAATAGATCTTTTTAAAATCCCATCCCATGACAAGAAGCATGTTGTTGTTTTTAATCATATACATGCCTTCCTCAGGGTGCAATTGAATCTATTCCTATAAAAAAATTATATCCTCATCAGATAAGTCCTTTAATTTTTCTCTTTGCCAAAAAGATCTGAACTCGGGAGAGTTCACAAAATTACCATCTTCTACAAAATTTCTTGAGGCAATTATCCTCTCATCATCCACCTCCTCAACAAGGATTGGACTCGGAACATTGGCTCTATCTAGTTCATTTATATCCTCAACAACCTCATCTTCATGGAATGTCTCTCAAGTGGGGGAAGGCATTGGCATACTTGTATCAAAATCTACTTGGATATCTACAACATCAGCCATCTTTGCCTTTCCCTTTTCAGCTCTCCTAACTTGTTCATTTGCTTGCCCAAAAGTACTAGGAGGTGTCTTCTCAACTATTATTGTATGTCCTTTCACTTTGTGTTCTCTAGGGGTAGGGTCTATAGGTCTTGTCTCAATCTTAACCCCTTTGTTCCTAGCATACCTTATTTCCATCTCCATCTTTATTATGTCATCTTCTTTCCTAACCATGAAGGACATTCTAGCAAAATTAGTTTGGAATTCTCTATAGAAATTTTCAAAATTGGGATCCTCATGTTTTCTCTCTCACTCAAGCTTCTTCATGAGCTCCCATTTCTTCACGTTCTTCTCTACCTTGGTGAGGAGAACATTTCTTCTCAGGTCTCCCTGCTCATCAAAAGAGTGAAAATAGCCCTTCTCTTTTAGCTTGTTTACTTTGAGGTCATTTTAACATACTTGAGGATCAAAATGTCTAGCTTGGAAAAATTTAACCTATTATTTCTTAAAAATAAATATTGCATCTTTACCAAGGTGTCACATCCTATAGTGAATTATTGAAAATTGACCACCCTAGGGAGGAGTCTCCCTTTCTTATCAGTAGGAACTTGTATCCTCTCCATCCACATTGGTTGCCAAATTAGTTCAATGAATGCTAGCCTAGGAGAGACAAAAAGTGGAAAAATATGGGGTGCTTGCTCACACCCATATACTCTAATAATAGTGCAGTTGCCATACAAAAAGAAATCTCCAAAATTATAGATGAAGGCTCATTTCGGATATACAACTCCTTCACCCCTGCAACTTCTTATCCTCAAAATTTTGATAATATTCCTTCGCAGCTTGGGTAGCCTCACTCCAATCCTTGACAATGTTGGTATTTTGGTATGGTTTTGTCATTGATGTCAACACCTGCTGAAACACTAGCACTTTGGAGATCTAGTAACATTCACTGACAAGCAAGTAACTATTGCATAGTTACTGGTATAATGTTCACCGGCACTTGGAATGATATGGAAGACACTTGGTAATGTCGAAGACATCATGTGGACACTTTGTTTTAAAGAATTAATCATTGGTATATTCATATTTGCATATTTGCTTTTACCGACAAATAGGTCCAAGGTTATCTAAGGTTACATCGGCAGGTTTATCTTTTCCAGATCAGCATGGCACACTATGGAGATGATTTATTATTGATGTAAATGCATTAAGTTGACATGTTTAATCAGTTAATTGCATCGGATATTATATTGTATGTAAAATGTTTATTGTAATATCTTATAGAGCCGACCTACTAAAATTAGTCTTAGGTTATGGAAATGTAAGATCTTATTTGTAAGATCAATTGTGGAATGTGAAAAAGAATTGAGTGAAGGTATATGCGAGATTAAGCAGAGGTATACATGAAGACATCATTTGAAGGTGAAGCTAGGTTTTTGTATAAGCATATCAACATTACACTGGTACTGAATCTAGCATATGAAGATGGTATTTTGTGCAGTACATTCTTATTGGATTTAACCATCCAACTGTAGTCAGTGTGACTCCCATTCTGTGATTGAGCAGTGAGCTCTAGGCTGTTGGCCTTTCTGCATGTCCAAACCCCATTTATCTACACTTACTATCTATAGTAGTATCATTTTATTATGGATAAGGTTTCCCACCGTGGTTTTTCCCCTTACAGGGTTTCCACATACAAATATTGGTGTTATGTGTTGTGGATGACTTTATGTTTATGTTTCATGCATTAATCTTTACCGGTATAGCAATTTACTATTAATATTGTCTACCGGCATACTTAACTAGTTTACTGGTATTAAGAATCAAGCTGGTTAGTTGGTTTTTGGTTTGAATTTATTAGACAACTGATTCACCCCCCCCTCTTAGTTGTCTCTAGGACCTAACAATTGGTATCAGAGCTAGTCCTCTTTTGTAGAAGTTTAACAACTTGAGGAGATCCAATGTCTACTAATTACTTCAAGAAGGACAGTCCTAAACTTGATGGAACCAACTATGGGATATGGAAGATCGGGATGGAGACACATCTAAATTGCATTGGTAAAGACATCTAGGAAGTTACAAAGAATGGTTATATTGCTATTGTAGCTGGTCGGACTGCTCCAACTACCTTAGCTAAAGATGAAGAGAATGATTGCAAAGAAAGAGAAGCACTTTTGAGCACATTATTAGATCAACAAATCATGGGATTATTAGATAGGTCTACTACTAAAGCTATTTGGGATCATTTGGAAACACTAAATGAAGGAGATTCCACAGTCAAAATTGCAAAACTTGAAAGCTTCCGAGTCAGGTATGAACATCTGAAAATGGAAGAAGATGAAAGGATTTATGCTTTTATGGAAAGAGTAAATGAAATTGTTTTGGGTATTAAATGTTGTGGAGGAACCCTGAGTGAGGATGATTATTTCAAAAATCTTAAGAGGATTACCACAGGCATATAAAATGAAGGTTACTGCTATAAATGAGTTAAGAACAATGCCTAATACATCAGTAACTAGGGATACATTGATTGGAAAACTTTCAACCTTTGAAATTGAGGAATTTGGTCTTGTTGCTACTATTAAAACTGATTTGGCCTTTAAAGCATCAACATCAGCTACTCCATAATTTGACAAATCAGAGTAGAGAGCCTTTTATGCAAGAGAACTTGAAGAAACTAGGAAGGAGAATGAAGAGCTTGAAGAACTTGAAGCACTATTTGCAAGAAAAATGCCAAAAGGTCCAGTTGGAAGTAAGTATGAAGGTAAAGCACCCTTTAAATGTTTTAACTGCAATAAGATTGGTCATATGGCTTCAAGATGCCCTGATAGACATGCTAGACTAAGAGAAGAAGCTAGAAGAACATACAAGCCTAATCCTAAATATCAGAGATACAGATTTAAGAAAAACAAAGACAAATCTTGTTACATTGCTGATGAAGGTGTGACTGATGATTCTGATGAGGATCCAGTAGACAATGGATGGGTTTTTGTTGCTATAATAGAGGATCAACCAGTACCTACTACTCAACCGGTAGAAAAATCCCTAGCAACTAAAGTTGAAACAAAGGATGAATGGATCATTCACTCGGGATGCTCACATCACATGACTAGAGACAAAGGTAAATTCTTGAACTTTCAAGAATACAATGGAGGTTTAGTAAGATTTGGAGATGACAAAGCCTATTCAATCAAAGGTAAGGGTTCAATATCTCTTGACGGTAAGCATAACACTGACAATGTCTACTATGTTGAAGGATTAAAGCATAATCTTTTAAGTGTTGGTCAATTAGTTGAGAAAGGATTTCAGTTACAATTTAAAAATGGAAAATACAAAATCATGAATAGAACTGGTTTGGAAATTGCAACCGGTAATCAGACTAGAGGTAATATCTTTCATTTGAATAACAGTGAAAAGGCATGCTTAATTGCACATATAGATGAAAGTTGGTTACGGCATAAGAGACTATGTCATGTAAACTTTGAGTGCATGGTAAAGATCAATACTTCTAAGGTAGTTAGAGATCTACCTAAAATTGTGAAACCTCAGAATATAATTTGTAAGGAATGTCAATTTGGAAAACAAGCTAGGGCTAGTTTCAGAAGTATTCCAGAAAAATTCAATAATGCTCTTGATTTAATTCACATTGATTTATGTGGTCCAGATAGAACTAAAAGCTTACAAGGTGATAGATATTTCATGCTAATTATTGATGATTATTCTAGAATGTGTTGGGTTACTTTTCTCAGAGAAAAATCATAAGCACTTGGAAAGTTCAAATTATTCAAAGCAATGGTTGAGAATGAAACCGGTAAGAAAATCAAATGTTTAAGATCAAATCAAGGAGGAGAATTCACATCTAAGGACTTTAATACATTCTGTAAAATGAATGGAATCAGAAGACAGTTATCAGCACCTCGGACACCACAGCAGAATGGAGTTGTTGAAAGGAAAAATAGAACTATGTTGGATGTAGCAAGAAGTATGTTATCAGAGGCAAATCTACCACGTGTATTGGAGAGAGGTAGTTAGCACTGCTATCTATACATTCAACAAAGTTCACATCAAAGGTGAAAGCGGTAAGACCCCTCATGAACTATGGTTTGGTAATACTCCTACTCTTAAGTATTTCAGAATTTTTGGAAGTAAATGTTATATTAGAATAGATGAGTATATTGGAAAATTTGATCCTTGAAGTGATGAAGGAATATTTCTTGGTTATTCATCTAAGAGAAAGGCATATAGATGTTTCAATAAGAGATTGCAGAAAATTGTTGAGAGTACAAATGTAAAGATTCATGAATAATTCAGAGGAACTTCAAGGTATATAGACTCTAAACCGGCAACAAAAATTGTGACAAATGAACCTACACTAAATCCACTGGTATAGAATGAAGATCCAGTTACCCCAGAATCATCAGAGGATTCCACAGTAATTGAAGAACAACATCAAACTAAGACACCCCGGTATGTAAGATTGAACTATTCTGAAGATCAAATAATTGGAAACAAATTTAAAGGAGTTATGACAAGAGGAAGATTGGCAAATGAAGAGGTATGTCTTATCTCTCAAATTGAAAAATCATCTATCAATGAGGCATGTGAAGATAAATTTTGGATTAAAGCTATGGAAGAAGAATAAGGACAAATTGAGAAAAATAATACTTGGACATTAGTTCCCCGACCTAAAGATAAAAATGTAATTAGAACCAAATGGGTATTTAGAAACAAACTTAATGAAGATGGTAAGGTTGTCAGAAATAAAGCAAGACTAGTGTGTAAGGGATATTCTCAGAAAGAAGGAGTTGATAACAATGAAACCTTTGATAGTTCTGATACTTAATATAAGTACAGATCCAATAGCCAACAAGATGAGAGGGGGGGGGGGGTGAATCATACAAACTTAATCATCAATGAAAACATCAGATTCAACCTCGGTAACATATATCAGTCATATAATAAAAACTGTCAAACATGCAAACTCAAAAGTATATGAACAATATAAACCTCATAACACCAGATTTAATGTGGAAACCCAAAATAGGGAAAAACCACTATGGGATTTCAGACCCACTAAGAAATATACTCTTCTAGAGTACGCTCGGTTAAAAGCCAATCCTATTAAAGATTACAAAACACATTGCTAGATGTGACCTAGTTAAGGGATTTCTCTCAAATTTGTTAGGATCTTCACTTTGTTAGAAGTGACCTTGTCAAAGGATTTCAAACACTCATTTAGAATGTCACCTTGTTAGAGGATTTACATATAAGACTGTTAAGTCCACTCAGTTAAGAGATTTCCTATCACTTTCACAAAATAACAGTAATACAATCTATCTGCAACTTCACATCTAAAATGCTAAAGAAGATTCTTATTTGTTCAATACAATCTAGACATAGAACTAATCTTGTCTATCTGCTAGGCATCAATAGTCTACTATTCTAACAGGTCTTCAAGCTTCTATGGTCAGTAATCACTTTGTAGCATCCTTGTGCATACACTTGCCCGCATGCATTGTTTATCAAAAGTTCCTTATTTATAAACAATCTTCTAAACACTTAATCTCCTTGATCACATTTCCCATGATCAATCATAGCCATCAGATCTTCAATCTTGTCTAGGTTCATTGTATCTTTCAATCTGAAAACATTTTACCCTTCTTTGGAACTTGCACATTCATCTTGGAACTTGTGTTAGGGTAATGCGGTTCAATCTAAGCTGTAGATCTTCTTGTCGACTTTCCATTGCTTTAGATTCGTTAATAAACATTTTCTATAGCTTGCTAATCATTGATCCGCTCCAACTCATCAGCATCTTTCATTAAATATCACATGTAAACATTTAATGCCTTTTATTATAGCTCGGTTACAACTCGATGAATACTAAACTTTACTCGGTAGACATTCTATCTTCTTTAACCAACTGCGATAACCTTAGGGTTTACCGACTAGGTTCCTTAGGGTTTACCGATTAGGTTCTTTGCTTGAGAACATAGTATAGTATTGACCTTTACATTTTACAACATATGTATGATGTTAGAACAATCTAAAACATCAAGATCTCATCATTGTCTGATTCGGTAGAGTTGGCCATTGAATAACTTATCCCTTTATTCATCATATTCTTTCCTGTGTCTTTATTGACTTCTTTATAATCTTCATATCATATTTCTTAAGATATGGCAACATCATACTGAATTAGAAAATCAATTTCTTGACATCAATGGAAAAATAATAATACCAAGATAGTAAAACATCTTTAATCAGTTATGTCCATACTCATCAACAACCTTTTCAATATCCTTGTAATATTGCCAACAATATCCCCCTTTGGAATTGATGGCAAAACCAATTGATTTGACCTTTAAAAATTCAGATTGATGTGATTTTGAAATGCTAAAATACTCTCCCCCATACATTAGACTTCTCTTCTATTTTCAATCTGTAGTCTTTTCTTAGTTTTCTCCCCCTAGGTAGGTCTTCTCCTTCTTGGTCTTTTCCTTGGTCTTCTCCCCCTTTGACAACAATGCCAAAAAGAATAGAACTAAAACATAATTTCTTGCTGTAAGAAGTTATTTCATGCTGTTCTATATCATTTTCTGTATTATCCCAGTATTATTTTCGGTACACTTTTGGAAAAACATTCTAAAGTGTATCACTCCAGTATCAGCTCCCTCAAAGATATTCAATAGAGTCATTAAAGTGATACTTTCACTGATCTCGGTCAGTGAGTAAAAGATAGGTGTAGGAACCCTAACTTACTTCTGAGATATTCAAAAGTGTCCTTTGGTAGTGGCTTGGTGAAGATATCAGCTATTTGTTCCTTTGTGTTAATATATTCTAACACCACTTTCTTCTCTTGAGCTTCTTCTCGAAGATAATGATATTTGATAGATATGTGCTTAGTTTTAGAGTGCATAATAGGGTTCTTTGAAATATTAATGGCACTAGTATTGTCACAGAATATAGTTATTGGCTTGATAACTTTCTCATTTATACCTTCCAACAATTGTTTGATCCATGCAATGTTGGTACAATTCAATGCTACAACAACATATTCAGCTTCGGCTATTGATTGAGAAACACATCCTTGTTTCTTGCTAAGCCAACTCACTAGTCTTTCTCCTAAGAAGAAAGCTCCTCCACTTGTGCTTTTTCTGTCATCAATGTTGCCTGCCCAATCAGCATTAGTATAAACTTTTAAATCAAAATTATTTCCTTTCTGATATACTAAGCCATAATCTTCAGTGCCTTTCAAGTATCTGAAAATTCTTTTGATTGCTATCATGTGTATTTCTTTAAGATCTATAGAGAATCTTGCAACAATATCTAGTGCATGTGCTATATCTGGCCTATTGTGAACAACATATTGTAGTTTTCCAATCATGGATCAGTAGAGTGTCTAATCAATAGATGCAGATTCATCATTCTTTGATAGTTTGCAGTTTGTAGTCATAGGAGTACTTACTGGTTTTGAATCTTCCATTCCAAATTTCTTCAAGATCTCCTTTATGTATTTGGATTGAGTAATGAAAATTTCATTTTTCATTTGTAGTATCTGTAAGCCTATAAAATACTTTATCTCACCGATTAATGACATCTCAAATTCTTTGCTCATTTCATTTCCAAAGTTCTTGCATAAAGAGTCATTTCCACAAAATATAATATCATCAACAAATATGGCTAAGATTAGTATTCCATTTTCATCATTCTTCATGTACATGTTGTTGTTCTCACTTGTCCTTATAAAACCAATCTGAATCAAATAAGAGTGCAATCTTTCATACCATGCTCTAGGTGCTTGTTTCAGACCATATAAAGCTTTGTTCAATTTACATAACTGATCTTTATTATTGTCATCAACAAATCCTTTAGGTTGTTCAATGAAAACTTCTTCTTCTAATATTCCATTCAGAAATGCAGATTTTACATCCATTTGATATACCTTGAAGTTTTTGAAAGCAGCATATGCCAACAATGTTCTAACTCCTTCAAGTCTAGCAATAGGTGCAAAAGTCTCACCATAATCAATTCCTTCTTCTTGGGCATAACCTTTGCAAACCAATCTTGCTTTGTTCCGAATGACCTCACCTTTCTCATTTAGCTTGTTTTTGAAGATCCACTTTGTACTGATTACATTTTTGTCCTTCGGTCTTGGGACCAGTGTCCATGTGTCATTCTTCTTGATTTGATCAATCTCTTCAGTCATAGCATTTATCCAATCTTCACTGTTGAATGCCTCTTTCACTATTCTCGGTTCAAATTCAGATATCAAACATGTGTTTTGTCTCAGTTTGTTCCTTGTCATCACTGGATCATCCTTATCTCCTATAATCTGACTTGGTGCATGGTGTCTTCTGACATATATGGTTAATACAGGCTTGGTAGGCTCTGTATGATACTCTTCATCACTTGGTAACTGGATATCTTCCTTATTTCCTTCAACAATTATCTCAGTAGGACTTCTTGGTTGCACATAGACAAATTCATCATAGTCTTCTAGTTCTTTGGAATTCCTGTCATCAGTTCTTTTTGCAAATTCATCAATTTTCACATTTGCACTTTCTACTATTTTGTTAGATGATTTGATCAGACATTTAAATGCTTTGCTTCTAGAAGAATATCCTAGAAATGTTCCTTCTTCACTTTTTTGATCAAACTTGACATTTCTATCATCTTTATGAATATAGCATTTGCTTCCAAAGATCTTAAAATATCTTACATTAGGTTTCTTACCATACCAGATTTCATAAGGTGTCTTCAAAGTACATTTCTTCAATTGAACTCGGTTCAAGGTGTAAATAGTTGTGCTTATTGCTTCTCAATCATCAGTGTTCTAGCACAATCCATAATAGATCTGTTTCTTCTTTCAGCTATTCCATTCTACTATGGAGTTCTTGGTGCAGAGACTTGTCTTTTAATACCATGATCATTACAAAATAGGTTTAAATCATCAGAAGTTAATTCTCCTCCTCTATCTAATCTAAGACATTTCAATTGTCTTCCTATTTCATTTTCAACTCTAGCCTTGTACCACTTAAACATTTGAAAAGCTTCTAACTTTTCTTTTAAAAACATTACTAACATCATCCTTGAATAATCATCCACAAATAATATGAAATACTTATCACCATAATAACTTTGAGCTTTCATAGGACCACAAAGATCAATGTGCACAAGATCTAAAATTCCCTTAGAGGTGTAGGACTTACTTGTAAAGCTGGATCTTGTCATCTTACCCATTTGGCATCCTTGGCACATAGCATTCTCATGTTTTTCAAGACTCGGTAGACCTCTTACTTTGTGCTTCTTACTTATCTTGATCAGATTATCAAAATTAACATGATAAAACCTTTTATGCCATAACCAGGTATTATCAATCTTTGCATGCAAACACTTGTTGTGATTAGAGTCAAGGTGAAATGTATTACCTTTTGTTTGTGTCCCAGTAGCAGCTAACTTTCCATTCTTGTCATGAACTTTGACAATTCCCTTCTAAAATTCTATTTGGTAACCTGTGTTGTTTAGCTGTGCTACACTTAACAAATTATATTTCAAACCTTCAACCCAATAAACATCATTGCATCTTTCTTTATCAAGAAGTGTTATGGATCCTTTACCTCTTACTGGATATTGTGCATCATTACCAAATCTAACATAGCCTCCATCATATTCTTCTAACATAACAAACTTGTGTTTATCTCCTGTCATATGATGTGAGCATCCACTATCTATAATCCAAGAATCATTAGTGTTTATGTGAGATATTAGGGCTTTTTCTTCATACCGTTCTTCATCTAATCCATCCTTGATAGCCACATAAACAACTTCCTCCATATCAGTCTCATCTGATTTATCATCTTCAGATTCCTCATTAGCAATTAAGCAGGTCTTTCTATCTCTTCTTCTAAAGTCTCAATGACCTCTGTAATGATTATCTTTCTGTCTGTCATCTCGGTAATCTCTCTTTTTAGTGAAATCTTTGTCAGGATAGTTAGAAGCCATATGTCCAATCTTATCACAATTGAAACATTTCAAAGGTATTTTTCCTTTATACTTACCTTTGCCTCTTGGCAACCTTTTGGCCAATAGTGCTTCAAATTCTTCTTGCTTTTTGATTTCTTCATACAGTTTATGTACCTCCATGTTCTTCCAAAATCTTTCACTTGCTCCACTGTGATCTCCTTTAGAGTACTTATACATTCTCTCATTATAATCATTAGATTCATTCACATGAAAAGAACTAAATGCAGATTCAATTTTATTTACTGATGACCCACTATTATCAAAATTACTTAACTCAAATGCATGAAGCTTACCAATAGTGGCATCTAAGAAAACTGGCATATTAGGTACAAACCTCAATTCATTGATTGCAGAGACTCAGATTGCATAGGTAGGTAGAAGGGTTCTTAACAACTTACTTGTCACATCCTTTTCTTCAATAGTTCCTCCTGCTCCTTTGATTTGATTTACAATCTCCTTTAGTCTTGTACTATACTGGGTTATGTTCTCTCCTTCATTCATCCTCATAGATTCAAGTTGTCCTCTTAGACTATCAACTTTTTCTCTTTAAACATGTTCATCTCCTCCATATACAAATATGAGCTTAGTCCACATTGCCTTTGCATCATTGCAGCCTTCCAGATCATTAAACTCAGAATCAGTCAATGCAGATGTTATTTCAATCATTGCTTGAATGTGTTCTTGCTTTACCTTTATCTCTTCCACAGTCAATGGATAGGTGCTCGGTGCAACAAAATCATTCTCCAGATAGTATAAAGCATATTCTCCAAATCCTGATAGATGTAGCTTCATCCTTTTATGCCATGTAGAGAAACTTGACTTATTCATCTTAGGTGCATCCCTCTTATACATCTTTGGATCTTTAACTCAAGTGCCTTTAAACTTTCCTTTCGGAGTCCAAAGCTCTGATACCAATTGATAGTTTTCATACTTAATATAAGTACAGATCCAATAGCCAACAAGATGAGAGGGGGGTGATGAATCATACAAACTTAATCATCAATGAAAACATCAAATTCAACCTCGGTAACATATATCAGTCATATAATAAAAACTGTCAAACATGCAAACTCAAAAGCATATGAACAATATAAACCTCATAACACCAGATTTAATGTGGAAAACCAAAATAGGGAAAAACCACTGTGGGATTTCAAACCCACTAAGAAATATACTCTTTTATAGTATGCTTGGTTAAAAGCCAATCCTATTAAAGATTACAAAACACATTGCTAGATGTGACCTGGTTAAGGGATTTCCCTCAGATTTGTTAGGATCTTCACTTTGTTAGAAGTGAACTTGTCAAAGGATTTCAAACACTCATTTAGAATGTCACCTTGTTAGAGGATTTACATATAAGACTGTTAAGTCCACTCGGTTAAGAGATTTCCTGTCACTTTCACAAAATAACAGTAATACAATCTATCTGCAACTTCACATCTAAAATGGTAAAGCAAATTCTTATTTGTTCAATACAATCTAGACATAGAACTAATCTTGTCTATCTATTGGGCATCAATACTTTGTTATTCTAATAGGTCTTCAAGCTTATGTGCTCAGTAATCACTATGTAGCATCCCTATGCATACAATTACCCGCATGCATTGTTTATCAATATTTCCTTATTTATAAACAATCTTCTAACCGCTTAATCTCCTTGATCACATTTCCCATGATCAATCGTAGCCATCAAATCTTCATTCTTGTCTAGGTTCATTGTATCTTTCAATCTAAAAATGTTTTACCCCACCTCAAAACTTGCACATTCATCTTGGAACTTGTGTTAGGGTAATGAGGTTCAATCTGAGCTATAGATCTTCTTGCCGACTTTCCATTGGTTTAGATTCGTTAATAAACTTTTTCTACGGCTTGCCAATCACTGATTCACTCTAGCTCATTAGCATCTTTCATTTAATATCACATGTAAACATTTAATGCATTCTGTTATAGCTTGGTTACAACTCGGTGAATACTAAACTTTACTTGATAGATATTCTGTCTTCATTAACTGACTGCGATAACCTTAGGGTTTACTGACTAGGTTCCTTAGGGTTTACCAACTAGGTTCTTTGCTTGATAACATAGTATAGTATTGAACTTTACATTTTACAACATATGTATGATGTTAGAACAAACTAAAACATCAAGATCTCATCATTGTCTGACTCGATAGAGTTGCCCATTGAATAACTTATCCCTTTATTCATCATATTCTTTCTCGTGTCTTTACTGACTTCTTTATAATCTTCATATCATATTTCTTAAGATATGGAAACATCATACTAAATTAGAAAAATAATTTCTTGACATCAATGACAAAATAATAATATCAAGACACTAAAACATCTTTAATCAGTTATGTCCATAATCATTAGCAACCTTCTCAATATCTTTGTAATATTACCAACAACCTTTGCATCGGTAGCCAGAATTGAGGCAGTCAGATTATTCTTGGCTTTTGCAACTCACAAGGTTTACAAAGTTTATCAAATGGATATTAAATATACATTTATGAATGGAGATCTTGAAGAGGAAGTATATATTGAACAACCTGATGGATTTTCTTTGATAGATGACAATGATATGGTTTGCAGGTTAAGAAAAGCTCTGTATGGATTGAAACAAGCCCCAAGAGCTTGGTATGCAAGGTTGGATAAGTATCTTTTAAAGATTGGTTTTACTAAAGGAAATACAGATAGTAATTTATATTACAAAAGTAATTAATGATGACATCTTGATTATTGAAGTATTTGTTGATGATATAATCTTTGGAGGAGAAGATGAATTATGTAAGGAATTTTCTAGTAAAATGCAGCAAGAATTTGAAATGTCTATGATTGGAGAAATAAAATTCTTTTTAGGATTGCAGATTTCACAGACTGATAAAGGTATATTTTTGAGTCAATCCAAGTACTTGAAAGAATTGGTAAAGAAATTTGGGATGGAGAACTCTAAACCGGTAAGCACACCTATGACTACAAATGACAAATTAACTCGAAGAGATGAGTATACACCTGTTAATCCAACTAGATACAAATCTATGATAGGAGGTTTACTGTATTTGACACAAACTAGACCTGATATTATGAATGCAGTATGTATTATTTCTAGATTTCAAAGTAATCCTAGGGAAAATCATGAATCAGTAGTAAAAAGAATTTTTTGATACTTACAAGGCACAACAAATCTTGGATTATGGTATCCTAGAGATGAAAATTGTGCATATATAGATGCAAATTGGGTAGGAGATGTGGATGATAGAAAAAGAACCATTGGAGGAGCATTCTTTCTTGGAAAAAGATTAGTTTCTTGGTTGAGTAAGAAATAGAGTTGTACATCTTTATCAACAGCATAATTAGAATATGTTGCAATAGCAACTAACTATACATAGGTACTATGGCTTAAGCAAATGTTGAAAGACATAAAGGTAAAATGCAAGGAACCCATTACTATATATTGTGATAACACTCCAGCAATTGATATATCTAAAAATCCGATATTACATTCTAAAAAGAAACATGTTTCTATCAAACTGAATTTTCTAAGGGAAAAAGTTGAAGAAAAAGAGATAAAACTGGTTTATGTGAATACTAAAGAAAAGCTTGCAGATATTTTCACAAAACCTTTTCCTAAGGAGACTTTTGAATATCTTAGAGATCGGCTTGGTGTCATACCACCACCAGTAGAGACTTAGACAGTTGATGATTATCATCAATCGGCAGAATTGAAAGACAAATCTTTTACTCCGGTTTTTGATGAGGAAGCTACTTCTCAGGGGGAGTAGTTGGTATTTTGTATGAACTTTTTTTACTTTGGAATTTAATGTCAAAGGGAGAGAGATATCTATGGAAAAACACATTATCTTTTAAGGATAGATTGGTATTGAAAATAAATCTTTGGATAAACTCATGTTGCTCCCAAGGGGAGAAATTAAGATTGTTGGTTTTTGGTATTTGGCATTTCTATTTTGGCACTTTGATGGTTTTTTCATCTTGTGTTGCCATCAATGCCAAAGGGGGAGATTGTTGGTATTTTGGTATGGTTTTTTCATTGATGTCAACACCTACTGAAACACTAGCACTTTGGAGATCCAACAACATTCACCGGCAAACAAGTAACTATTGCACAGTTACTAGTATAATGTTCACCAGCACTTGGAATGATATGGAAGACACTTCGTAATGTCGAAGACATCATGTGGATACTTTGTTTTGAAGAATTAATCATTGGTACATTCATATTTGCATATTTGCTTTTACCGGCAAATAGGTCTAGGGTTATCTAGGGTTACACCAGTAGGTTTATCTTTTCTAGATCAGCATGGCACGGTATGGAGATGATTTATTATTGATGTAAATGCATTAAGCTAAAATGTTTAATTGGTTAATTGCATCGGATATTATATTGTATGTAAAATGTTTATTGTAATATCTTGTAGTGCCAACCTACTAAAATTGGTCTTAGGTTATGGTATAAATGTAAGATCTTATTTGTAAGATCAATTGTGGAATGTGAAAAAGAATTGAGTGAAGGTATATGTGAGATTAAGTAGAGGTATACACGAAGACATAATTTGAAGGTGAAGCTAGGTTTTTGTATAAGCATATTAGCATTACACCGGTACTGAATCCAGCATATGAAGATGCTATTTTGTGTAGTACATTCTTATTGGATTTAACCATCCAACTGTAGTCAGCGTGACTCCCATTTTGTGATTGAGTAGTGAGCTCTAGGCTGTTGGCCTTTCTGCATGTGCAGACCCCATTTATGTACACTTACTATCTACAGTAGTATCATCTGATTGTGGGTAAGGTTTCCCACCATGGTTTTTCTCCTTATAGGGTTTCCATGTACAAATATTGGTGTTATGTGTTGTGGATGACTTTATGTTTATGTTGCATGCATTAATATTTACCGGTATAGCAATTTACTATTAATACTATCTACTAGCATACTTAACTGGTTTACCAGTATTAAGCATCAAGTTGGTTAATTGGTTTTTGGTTTGAATTTATTAGACAAATGATTGACCCCCCCCCTCTCAGTTGTCCCTGGGACCTAACAGACAATACTTTAATTACAAAGTGATCAAATAAAATTGAGTAATTGCTAAACCTGGATCCTTTGTCCCCACTCGAGTCCATCTTTGTATTAGCCATGGAAGAATTGTGTGTGGATCATTTGTCCTTATTAATTTTGGACCGCAATAAGCCTTGTTTTGGTAGAGAATCATATGACATAATAAAGAATAGTGTCTAAATTCTAACTTTTCTTTTTTATTCTTTATCGACATTAACTGTTCATCAAGCTTATCATGGATTACGGCTGCAAAATAATAAGGCCCATTTATTGTAGAGTGCTTAATATTAATGGTAATCATCATGAAATCAATGGGCATATGGGTTTCCCCACTATCTACTCCAAGAACCTACCCTAATGCATAGTAGGTTTTAACAAACTAGGGATCAAAGCATTCTAGTTTAAAGGGCTCCCTCTCTGATGGTAGGATATAGTTCTGTAAATTTTTGTAGAACTTATTCATTAAATGAGGAAAAAATTCCTTTCTACATCTTTCCTTTTTACAATGGTAATTTCTTTCCAAATTACCTTTGTTTATTTACTTGAGGGAAGACTTGTCTAAACCAAAACACTCTACAATTTCCCTATGTGATATGTCCAATATGACATAACCATCTTTTTATCTCACCATCCTTCTTGTGGGGTCAGAGGAAATAGCTATCTCCCTTATCAACATTGGTTCTAAAAAAACATTAGGCACCACTATCTTCCCCAAATTCAGTGTCTAAGGGTTTAACACTGGAATAGGTTTATCCCTATTTCCATAGGAGTAAAAAACATCTGACCCCCTCTCCTTGGTAATTGCATATCTGCATCTTTCCTCATTGTCATGGAAGGCAATTCTGATGTTTTGATTCATAGAGGACCCCTCAAATAACTCTAATAGGTCTTGGTGGAGGGTTCTTGTCTTCCTACATGGTCTCTTTTCAGCCTCCTCTAACTTCCTTTCAACCTCTTGTTGCAATTCCTCTGCTGTGATTTTAGGACCAAGAGGGGTAGTTGACATTGTCTTTGGTTACTCTGCTTGAGCTCATGACTCCCCTCCAAATGTTTTTCTACATCTCTTGGAAGCTCTAGAAGATAGTCCTACAAGACTAGTTTCCCATACTTGTTTTGTAGGAGAAGTTTCCCTCTCCTTTTCAACAGGGTTGTCCCTCTGTGAGGCTTGCTCTTGAAGAAATGGATTTTCCTCAGTGGATGGGTTCTTAGTAGTAGGGAAATTTCCCATAGGAGGATGAGATTTAGTGGTAGATGTTTCAATAGAATATTTCTAGGCAACCCTCTTCTTCTTTTGAATTGGCTTCTTAATTTTGGGAGGAGGAGTTGGCTCATTCGAAGACTCACTAGTAGAAATAATAGTGATAGTCTTTCAAACTGTCTTCTATTTTCTCTTCATGGTTCCTTCTTTGGGAGGGGAACTAGCTTCATCTTCTTCAGACATTTACAGGGCCAATTTAGGGCTTGGTTTGGCAATGAGAACATTTGCAATTTCTGGCACAAATAGAATTATGTCAAGTGGAATAGCATGGATAATTTCAGGCATTGCACAACTAGTGCTAGCTTCAGGGGTATTTTCAGCAGTGAGACTAGTAATGGAGGCCATTTTAACTTCTAAAAAATAGAAGAAAGCCTAAAATTTTAAATACAGAAGAAATCCCTACAGACTCTAAGGCATACAAACAAAATATTTATGTACTACAACAATAACAACCTAAAAAATGCAAAAGGATGGTAGAAAATTTAACTTACTAGTTTTTGCTAGGTTGAAATTGTTAGATGGCAGTTTCCTTTGCTAAAATTCACTCTTCTTATCGCTTAGGGATGCTCTATATTTTTGTCAGATGCAAGTTATGAGATAAAATTGATGAAATTCTCTTTCATGGTGATGCCATTAATTCATTCGTGTTGGATAGATCAAATTGGTGGTGTCAAGTTTGAATTTCATTCATTGATCAAGATTTGAACAATCCAGATTGTCCTTGACAACCTTTAAATGATGACATGGCATTTACTAGACCATCCTTGGCCAACATAGACTTTCAAAATTTATATCATTTGGCCCTTTTTTGTGACTTTTGTGTCATTCAACATCTCTGTGGGATAAGCCTTCCTTAGATTACGCTCTATTTCCTTATCCCGCACCACCTTTTTCTATTTTAATAATCCTCACAGGACAAGGCTTCCATGTCTTTATCCTTATTTGTTATTCCAAAACACCCATAAGTATTCCTCACACCCTTGTAGGATAAATTCTCACCTTCTTATTTTTATCTCATTGTTCATTCATGATTGTTATTTCTTTTCATGAGCTAAAACCTTTGTATATTTTTTGAATATCCTCTTATCCTGCATTGCTCACAACTTTTTTTCTTTTCCTACTTGTAAGTACACTTCCCTGACAATTTTAGATTGTGTAGGATAAACCTTTTAATCTTTTCCCTTCTTATCCCATTGGGAACACGCATGATAAGTAAGGTTGTCAATTTTACCTTAAAATTCTTATCCCCCAATCAATTCTAAGTAAAAGAAATAAGTTGCAGAATAAGGTCTTCAATATCTACCTTATTACCTCTTATCAACCTATAAAATTTATGGGATAACCTTACCTTATGATACTGAACCTTTTCTTGTCTCGTGGGCCTATCAAGGTGTATTAAAACCATCATGGGATAAGACCCACTTTTCTAATTCTTTATATTACCTTATCCTGCATGGATTGATTATGCAAAAATAATTGTTAATACATCTATGAACATCTCTTATCCTGCACAAGCCTTTTGTTTATATGAAATGGTTAGAGGATAAAGATCCCTTTGTTATCCCCATAATCTTATTATCCCATGGGGCTTTATCATGGCTTCAAAAGTGTTGCGGGACAAGGCTTGTTCTTTGAGATTTGAAAATCCCTTATCCCGCATGGTTGGGATCTTTCACTAAAGGGCCTATGGGACAAGATTATCTTTGTCTTCTTTTGACATGCTTATCTTGCATAATTGAGAGACTAAAATGGGCATTTTAGGTGAACCATTCTAGCAGGCGGAGATTAACTAAGGGTTAAGTGATTATGCATGGGGACCTTCCTAGGGAATTTCTCAAAAGACACAAGTACAGGAACATTCCAATACTTAGGCATATAATAATATTAAAATGATAGCCTCAAGCGGTAACTCATAGTGCGAGGGGCCGATAATTTAACGGCAAAGGACCCACCCAATGGAAACTTAAAACTAGGTCATCGGTAGATATCAATCAACTACAAAATATAACACTGCCTAGGTAAATCAAGGAAAAACCTTAATAGATCTAAAATCCTTTCTAAAACTTCTAAACCCTCAAATCCAACACATAAGAAGGGGGCAAATAAAGCCAATTTTTAAAATCTTCCAATGGTCTTAATATTAGTGACATTCATCATTTTGTCTATGGCCAGATATCACCCCAAAGAATAAACCAATAAAGATCCTTGATATGATCTCTTGATACCATCGTTGATACATTTTAAAAGATCTGATTTGTTATTATTTCTTTGCATTATATTTAAACAAAAATTCCAACCCTTGATCCTTTTGGGAGATTTTGAGACCTAAACATACCTCCTAGGCTCAAATAATGTAAATATTTTCCTTTAAGAATTCTGGCCCATTTCAAATTCGAATCCGTATAGAGTTATCAAAGAAGTTTTGTTCCTAATGCTTTATTTTTTCAAAGTTGATTCCTTAAACCAACACTCCCCAGGTTCTTGGGCCTTCAAATAATTTCCTAATAAACCAAAGATAGTTTCTTTTTATCAGCTATTCCCTAACAATAAAAGGTTCCCATTTTCTTTAGTTAACTATTTTCTTCAATTGAGAGAGATAATTAGGAAATTAGATAACAAGGTAGAGCTAAAAGAATTGTTTTTATCATAGTTACTCTACCTACTTAGGATAGCCATTTTTTTTCCAAGACTCCATCCTTTTATCTATTCTTTCATTTATTGGGTGCCAAACTTTGGATGATCTCAATCCCTTCTCTACAGGAAAACTTATATAAAAACAAAGGGTTACCTTCCCATAAAACCCAAAAGAACCAAGATCTCATGCTCAACCAATGGCTTAACATTAAAGAAGAAAACTTCTTAGTTGAGCTCATTTACCTATTTTCCCAATTCTTTGGAGTAGATTCTAAGAAATTTCCTAAATTGAACATAGCTTCCCTCTTATCAACCTATCCAAAGAGCATTGTATCATCTGCAAATTATTGTTGAGTGGTAGCTTCAACTACATTTGTAGTTTTTTTATCTCTAATAATTCCATCCTATTGATCTTTGTTCAATATTCTACCTAATTATTCTATGATTATTATAAATAAGAAAGGAGAAATAGGACCCCCTTGTCAAATAATTCTAGAGGTTTGAAAAAAACCTACTGGAGATCCATTCACCAAGACAAAAAAGAAAGGATTATATATATTGTAGAATATTAGATTAATCCATTCTTTAGAGAACCCAAAAGATTTTAAAATTTTGCATAGGGACCTCCAATCCACTTTTACCATATGCTTTCCTAATATACAGTTAATCAGCATGCTAGGTTTCATGTTAACTTGAATTGAGTGGATAGCTTCTTGGGCAATAATTACTTCATCAAGGATTGATCTTCCTAGAACAAACCCTATTTGTTCTTTAGAGATTAGAAAAGGAAGGATTTTATTCCATATATTCTCTATAACTTTGGACAAAACCATATAGATAGTATTGTAGAGGGAGATAGGAAATAATTCATCAAACTTTAAAGCCTTCTCTTTCATTGGAATTAAAGAAATAAATGTAATGTTTGATTTATTTAAGAATCTTTCTAAATTCCTCAATGTCTCTAATGCTTTATCTTTTCAACTCCAATAAAGAGGCAACACTTTTGAAAGAAACTCATAAGAAATCCATTTGAGCCTAGATATTTATCAAGATGCAATTGCTTAAGAGTTGTTTCCACTTCGGTGAAATAATTTTTTTTAATACCATTTTATTTTGCTCCTCTAAGATAAATCTTGGAATATTAACCAAACGTTCTTTTTGTGAACTAATATCTTCAAACCTTCCTAATTATTTAAGATTTTAGAGAAGGACAACATTTGTTTCAATATTTCCTCTAGATCCTCCATCATTATACCCTGATCATCCTTAATTTTTGGAACTTAATTAATTTCCCTTCTCTACTTAGTGCTATTATTAAAAAAATTGAATTCCCATTTCCCCCTAAAAGCCAATTTTTTGTAGACTTCCATCTAAAATAAATTTCTTTATTAGCCAAGACAACTTCATATTGGTTATGAAGCTCATTCTATATAATACGTGTATTTTGATCAACGCCTTACCAAATAACTTCTTTATTCAAAGTGTCTAATTCATACTCAACTTTTTTATTTAACTAATAAGATGTCTAGAAATTTTTCCCTATTCCATTTTAAAAGCTTTTGCTTTGTTGATTTCAGTTTGGATACAAAGTAAAATAATTTAGATCCCTCTCATGAACTTCCTTCCACCAACTTTCAACCATCTCAAAGAATCTCAGATGCTTCATCCATATTTTATCAAACTTAAAAGGGAATTTAAAAGTTTATTTTTCCCCATAATATGTAGTTGAATAGGAAAGTGATATGAGCTCGAAGAAGGCAAAATGTATGAATTAAATAGAAAAAAAAAAGTGGAATGGTCTCCTCTAAAGAAAAACCTATGCCTTTTAGTTGCAAAGTTGTTGAATCCTAATCTTCTATTACTTAATGTGAAAGTGCCATTCTCCAATTCTATTTCGATTAAGTATATCCAACTCTTGAAGTATGATCGAGACTAAGATTCTCTTTGCATGCTCCACTGTTCTTTGTGAGGTGAAGGATTGCATAGAAGTCACCTCCTAGAACTATGATTTCCAAAGGGTCTGATTGATGACCTTATCTAGTCCCCTTCATAACTTTAGCTTCTGATTGTTATAAATTGTCCTAAAACATCAATAATTATAATGTTAACATCTCCAATGTTATTTCTTAAGGAACCACCAATGCACTTTCTACTACTTGTTTCTTTCACAAAGGATACTCTTCCTAGATTCCAAAAGAGAGCTAGGCCATCTAAAGAGACCACTACAACAAATTTAACTTTGCATAATCAGGTACTTTCTTTTTAAAAGATGTCATTTGATATCCATTTAGTTTGGTTTCTTGAAGAAAAACTATATCTACTTTTGAATATCTTATACAATGCTTACCCAAATGTTTTCTACTAGGAGCATTTAATTCCCTAACATTGCATGAAATTATTTTCATCAATCGATGGGGAGGTGTTTTCCCATCCTGTGCTCCATAGTGTTGATAGCTTCTACTAGTCTTTCACTTTACCATCTAATTTCCTAAGTTATAACAATGATTTCCTTCCTCTCCTACTTCAAGGAGACTAGCCACAATTTACTTTTACCTTATTCAAAACATTTTCTTGTAGACAAAATTAATCTTTATATTTAGAGCATTCAATATCCTCTAATTTTTCTATATCAGCCCTCAATATTTTAATGTCCTCCTCCTCTAGCTCTTCAAGATTTAGAATATTTTGAATAAGAGTTTTCTTTTCAATATAAGATTATTCATTATTGTTTGATTCATAATTATAGTTTTTGAAGAAATCATAAACAACTGCTAACTCCAGAGAGATTAGAGAGCCCTCCTTGGTAGAATCAGTGACTTCATGGTCCTTAGAGGAGATGATATGAGTTTTAGGAAGAGCGTCACCATCATTTAAATAGTTTGTTTACTTTTGTTTGAAGTTTTGAATAGAAGATGAAAAATATTCATTACTCCTCAAAGATTTTGGAGAGGATAATATTCCTAACTTATTTTCTTGCACTGATTGAGAACCCTTCATGTTTTTCTATCATAGTAAATTTAGAGACCTTCTTCAAACTAATACAAGACTTTCAGATATTGACAATTTTAAATTTGATCGACCACTTGCATTTTCTTTCTTCTTGTTTGAACTACCCATTGGCCTCCCTCTTTTAGTTTTTTGTGGGATAGAGAAATATTCTTGGAACTCCCTCATTTCATTCACTCTAAATTGAAAGTCTATTCTTTCGACAGGTTGAAGATTTTTCTATATCAAATTTATAATAGGGTTTACTAAGACTTCCTCAACATTTATATGAATGCTTGACCTTATATTTGACCTAGGAATTCTTCTTTCTACATCCTCTATCTGATGCAATCTCCATTTCTTAAAAGGATCTCCTTCCTTGAAGAGAAAATTCTTTTACCATCACATGCCCCTTCTTTTCAAAATTCCTTTTTCAATATTTTGATCTTTCTTCCCCTTATCTTCCCCTAAAACTTAATTTGCAACCTCCTCTAATAGTCTATCTTGTACTTCATCATACCAAGATTGGACAAAAGTCTCTATCTTTTAGGGAAACATTCTCTTATGGAATCTCAAATATCCTCAAAATCATTTGATAAGATGCTATGAGAGAGCCAAGAGATGAAGTTTCTAGGAAGAGTTTTCAAACTTAAAACTTGTCCTCCATGAATTGAAGAGTAGAGATGGAGTTGAGAAATGGGTCTAATTTTGTGTGAATAAAACTACTATAACTTTTGATGTCTGGACACAAAGAAGAAAGGTGATAAGGTAAATGGCATAAAACAAAAACTAAGGAAGGCTCTTCATAAAATAACCTTCGGGACCATCCACCATTTTTTAATTTATTGACAGAGAGGAGAGGAAATCTCTAGTTGCATCCATCAACAATCATAATTTGACTTGGAGTTTTGGATTATCAAGCAATATCAAATCATTTTTGATAAATATTCCTACTTTATTGCTAATTGCCTCTATAATCTCAATCTCCTTGTAGTCAAGCAGAAGGCTATGAAGTTGAATCAAAATGGGGATAAATTTAATAGAGGCTAAAAGGGGGTTAAAGTTTAGATACCATATTTGTATATGAAGACTTGAGAAATTATTAAACGAAGATAGGGTTCTAAAAAAAACATCTCTATGTTATTTTGATTAAAATAGTAACACAAAAAATCCATTTCCTTGATGTATTAAGAATACCTCTAATACTCCACTCCAATTCTCTAATACCCATTGAAATTAAAAAAAATTATCAATAGAACTTTTGCAAAACTTACAAATTAGTGCTCATTGGAAAAATTATTGAATCTAATGGGAGGATAGATTTTAAAAATATAATGCTCAAATCTTTACTCCTTACCCCATTCCCAACATCATGTTCTTTTCCTTTTTTAGATTAGAAAATTCCTTTAGGGATTTAGCATAAGGACTATTATCCTCCTCTTCTTATCCTTCTTTTGTGTTTCCTATAGCCAAAGGGAAATATTGTTTTTACACTCCTTTCTCTAGTGCTTGTTCCCAAGAAGAACTAGAATACTTAGGATCTCATACCTATTGTTGGTTCTTAAATCAATAGACTGGAAATTTCTAAAAGGATTGCAAGATTTATGTTCAAACCTTCCAACTAAATTGGTCAACTAGCATAGTGAACCTTTTGGATTACTCACTCCCTACACTTTAGGCACTACGAGATCTAGGCAGGTATACCTATTCACCAACTGACTTCTTCAGGGTGATTCCTTTTAATAATAGATTATACTTTACACTGTATTATGGTATTATGATTCTGATGATTATCTCTAAGTGGCAATTTCTTTGAGATAAAATTATCTATTCTTTAACTTCTTCTATTTATTCCTACTTCCTACTTTTGTTTCTTGCTTATATCTTCAAACTAAAACTGAAAAATATAAATATTTTGAGTAGGATTTCTTGTAATTTGATAGTTGATCAGTGCCTTCCCTCCTCTTGGGCTACAAAGTCACTACTTTCTAGAATCTCACATATAACCACTATGAGACAAAAAATTTAACGAAGGTCTTAGATGAATCTTATTTATCAAATTGCTATAACAATGAATAATTTTTTCATAAGGAAATTTAAGACAACATTCATCTATTGGAAATGAATACGCTATCTAAAACAAAAACTTTCATAGCACATTTGAATGGAAAACATTGATTATATTGTATTATAAATTTTGATAAAAAGTACATTAAATGCCTCTAGTATATTATAGATGATTCCCCTAATTTCTAATTTTTTTATGATGATTATCCTCTTCAGTCCTCAAGTCCCTTTTATAAATTTAAGGGAGTGCTTTAGACTGTTACAACAAATTTATTTAAATTTACACCCCAACTGAAAAGCATAAAAACATTTAACTATCTCATAAGTTTTGGTGTTTATCTCACAAATGACATCAGGTAATATTCCCTTCTTCATATTTTGAGAAAATAGTTTATTGGATTGAAAATAATAGGCTTCCTTAATTAAATCATTATTAAAATTATTTCTCTCTAAAGTAATCTAAAAAAAAAAATAGTCTCTCTTGTAAAAATGTTATCACTCCAAATCTGTTTGATTGAAAATCATTTTACCCTACCTTGATTTATCCATTTTCTTTTTATCTCCATTGAATAAATTCATCTGTAGTGAAAAATAAAAATAAAAACCAATCATATTTTCCACTCTCCATATAAACATCTTATGTGATAAAGAAATTTTATTTACTTTGTCATGTACCACCATAGTTTATGGTTTCAATGCCCTAATTTTATTTACTTTGTCATGTACCACCATAGTTTATTGTTTATGGTAATAACATTGTGATGAGAAATCTATTCAGGCGACTTGTTAATCAATTTTGTGTACCATTCTTCGCATTTGTATTTTCTTTTACCATAATATTTTTATGGACATTCATCTATTTTCCTTTAAGTGAAAATAATGTTTCACTACTTTCAACTCGGAAGAGAAAAGTAACCACTCTATCCTTCTGTAATTAAGAATTGAATATTAAAGCATTTTTCACAACACCTATATTTAGTTTCTTATATTATCCTTCTGCATATGCCATATATCGTTCCAAATACGGTGATTCACCCTTTTCCAACTTAAATATTTTTCTTCAAATGTTGCATTCTTCAAATCAATCAAGAAGATTAATCAATCAAATTCTGCATCAAATGACTTTCTCATCTATTTTAATAGCCTAAGTGAAAATATCTCTCTTTTCCGTGTATAATTTTACATCTTTCCATGTGCGTGAATGTTGTACTTATAATTAAACAGATATGTCCCATCTAATAGAAATGAAATAGACCAAAACAAAACACAAAAACAGAGTATGGAGAAAAATAGAGCAGCACACAAAAAACACAAATTTTTAATTATCAGACCATATTTTCATTCTTCCTTTCATACCCAAAATGATTAAAAAATGCCTCTTTTAATGGAGGTCTTAATGGTCAGGAGGTAGCTGGAAACTTCTAGAATTTTGCATATAAAATAATGTTTTAACACTATAGAAGGTACGATGGACAGGTTGGAGTAGATGTTGAAAACAAATCTAAATCTGCTAATTCTGTAAACATCTATGCATATGGAGCATGTGGATGGGGTAGGTGAGATTAGACTCCAACACTCCCCCTTAATCTCAACTACCAATATTCTATCCATTCTTTTGTTCTTTCCAACTTTCTTCAACTACCTTCCCTTTTTGTCTGTGATCTCTGCCCTGGTTTTCTTGCTAGCTTGCTGTTGCTATAGATGCTGCAATTTTCAGCATTCACAATGTCTTCTCTGATATCCTCCTCTGATTTTCTGATTTCTTTCATCAACTCCTCTTTCTTTCTTGTGCTCCATTTTTCTTCAACTACTATTGTAGTCTCTCAATCTCTTTGGTTTGAAGTCTTCAAAGCAACATACAATCCGTAGTCACCTTGCTAGACAATGGTTTCTTTTGGCTGAAAACATTTTTAATTCCTTTTCGACATTCACAGCTTTCATTACTTCTATTTTTCTTCACATATGAACATTTGTACAATCTTTTGAACATACTTGTGAGTTTTTGCCAACTAGGTCCATAGGTCCATCCACAATCCACTTTTATGCAACCTAGTATTGATTCTTTCTTCCAACACATTTTTTTCAGAATGATTTCTTAAACCACAGATTTTACATGGATGCAAGTCCCAACACATTTCTTTTATATGTCCTTCTCTATTGCAATGAGAACACCTAATACAATGCCTTTTATGGGCTATTTTGCTTGAACTAGTAGCATCATTTTATTTTCTTGTGACGTATCCAATACCTTCATACTTTGCCCTCATTATAGGCTCAATAGGCTCTCTAATTCCTTGTTCTTGTTTTCCCAATCCTTCACCTTTATAACCCATTTTCTTCATGATTTTTAAACCAATATTCTTATCATCACAACTAACATAATTTGCAAACACATTCTCATTTTCTTTCTTACATTCTTTATCACAAACAGTTTCAACTAAATCACTTTCACCAAATGATGAACACAAATCTTTTGTGTCACATGAAGCATCACTAACTAGTGGTTTTATCTTCAAACATTCATTCTCTTGTTTCAGATTTAAAATTTCTCTTTTTTGTAAACTATTTTCTTCTTCTAACCTTTTTGACATTTCTTCCAAATCATCAATCTTCCTTTTGACATCATCGAATAACTTTAATTTCTCTTCTAATTCCTTATTTTTATCTTTAATTTTATTCAATTCTTTTTCAAGATTAAAATTTTCATCTAACAGTTCACATTTTTCCATTTGCTTCTCTTTTAAAAGAAATATCATTTCTGAAATTTTCTTCTTAAATTCCTTCAATTCTTCTTTTAAATCATTTGTTTTCTCTTTCTTTACTCTGTCCACTTTACCCATTGAAACAAACAAAATAAGAATAAATTTACCTTACCCTGACACTTGATTGTGTGTCTGCTGCTGCAAATTTCTTCCTTTAGAACAACTCTGTATACCTTCACAATCTCTACCCAACAACTTACACTTCTAGTCTACATAGAGTCTTCTCCTTTTGACAGCCTTTTTAACTGCTATGGCCTCCTTTTTAACTGCTAGTATTTCTTTTGTTCTCCTTCACAAATCTCTTCTGTTGCATTCTTCTGCAGCTACTTTTCCAGTAATTCTAAAATTTCATACCATTGGCTCTGATACCACTGATAGAAATGAAACAGACCAAAACAAAACATAACAATAGAGCATGGAGAAAAACAGAGCAGCACACAAGGAAGACAAATTTTTAATTATCAGACCATATTTTCAATCTTCCTTTCATACCCAAAATGATTACAAAATGCCTCTTTTAATGGAGGTCTTAATGGTTAGGAGGTAGCTGGAAACTTCCAGAATTTTGCATATAAAATAATGTTTTAACACTATAGAAAGTACGATGGACAGGTTGGAGTAGATGTTGAAAACAAATCTAAATCTGCTAATTTTGTAAACATCTATGCATATGGAGCATGTGGATGGGGGTAGGTGAGATTAGACTCCAACACTCCCCCTTAATCTCAACTACCAATATTCTATCCATTCTTTTGTTCTTTCCAACTTTCTTCAACTACCTTCCCTTTTTGTCTGTGATCTCTGCCTTGGTTTTCTTGCTAACGTGTTGTTGCTATAGATGCTGCAATTTTCAGCATTCACAATGTCTTCTCTGATATCCTCCTCTGATTTTTTGATTTCTTTCATCAACTCCTCTTTCTTTCTTTTGCTCCATTTTTCTTCAACTACTATTGTAGTCTCTCAATCTCTTTGGTTTGAAGTCTTCAAAACATCATACAATCTGTAGTCACGTTGCTAGACAATGGTTTCTTTTGGCTGAAAACATTTTTAATTCCTTTTCGACATTCAAAGCTTTCATTACTTCTATTTTTCTTCACATATGAACATTTGTACAATCTTTTGAACATACTTGTGAGTTTTTGCCAACTAGGTCCATAGGTCCATCCACAATCCACTTTTATACAACCTAGTATTGATTCTTTCTTCCAACACATTTTTTTCAAAATGATTTCTTAAACCACAGATTTTACATGGATGCAAGTCCCAACACATTTCTTTTATATGTCCTTCTCTATTGCAATGAGAACATGTAATACAACGCCTTTTATGGGCTATTTTGCTTGAACTAGTAGCATCATTTTCTTTTCTTGTGACGTATCCAATACCTTCATACTTTGGCCTCATTATAGGCTCAATAGGCTCTCTAATTCCTTTTTCTTGTTTTCCCAATGCTTGACCTTTATAACCCATTTTCTTCATGATTTTTAAACCAATATTCTTATCATCACAACTAACATAATTTGCAAACACATTCTCATTTTCCTTCTTACATTCTTTATCACAAACAGTTTCAACTAAATCACTTTCACCAAATGATGAACACAAATCTTCTGTGTCACATGAAGCATCACTAACTAGTGGTTTTATCTTCAAACATTCATTCTCTTGTTTCAGATTTAAAATTTCTCTTTTTTGTAAACTATTTTCTTCTTCTAACCTTTTTGACATTTCTTCCAAATCATCAATCTTCCTTTTGACATGATCAAATAACTGTAATTTCTCTTCTAATTCCTTATTTTTATCTTTAATTTTCTTCAATTCTTTTTCAAGATTAAAATTTTCATCTAACAGTTCACATTTTTCCATTTGCTTCTCTTTTAAAAGAAATATCATTTCTGAAATTTTCTTCTTACATTCCTTCAATTCTTCTTTTAAATCATTTGTTTTGTCTTTCTTTACTCTGTCCACTTTGCCCATTGAAACAAAAAAAATAAGAATAAATTTACCATACCCTGACACTTGACTGTGTGTCTACTGCTGCAAATTTCTTATTTTAAAACAGCTCTGTATACCTTCACAATCTTTACCCAACAACTTACACTTCTAGTCTACATAGAGTCTTCTCCTTTTGACAACCTTTTTAACTGCTATGGCCTCCTTTTTAACTGCTAGTATTTCTTTTGTTCTCCTTCACAGATCTCTTCTGTTGCATTCTTCTGCAGCTACTTTCCCAGTAATTTTAAAATTTCATACCATTGGCTCTGATACCACTGATAGAAATGAAACAGACCAAAACAAAACATAACAACAGAGCATGGAGAAAAACAGAGCAGCACACAAGGAAGACAAATTTTTAATTATTAGACCATATTTTGATTCTTCCTTTCATACCCAAAATGATTACAAAATGCCTCTTTTAATGGAGGTCTTAATGGTTAGGAGGTAGCTGGAAACTTCCAGAATTTTGCATATAAAATAATGTTTTAACACTATAGAAGGTACGATGGACAGGTTGGAGTAGATGTTGAAAACAAATCTAAATCTGCTAATTTTGTAAACATCTATGCTTATGGAGCATGTGGATGGGGGTAGGTGAGATTAGACTCCAACAATCCCCCTTAATCTCAACTACCAATATTCTATCCATTCTTTTGTTCTTTCCAACTTTCTTCAACTACCTTCCCTTTTTGTCTGTGATCTCTACCTTGGTTTTCTTGCTAACTTGATGTTGCTATAGATGCTACAATTTTCAGCATTTACAATGCCTTCTCTGATATCCTCCTCTGATTTTTTGATTTCTTTCATCAAATCCTCTTTCTTTCTTGTGCTCCATTTTTCTTCAACTACTGTTGTAGTCTCTCAATCTCTTTGGTTTGAAGTCTTCAAAACATCATACAATCCATAGTCACCTTGCTAGACAATGGTTTCTTTTGGCTGAAAACATTTTTAATTTCTTTTGGACATTCAAAGCTTTCATTACTTCTATTTTTCTTCACATATGAACATTTGTACAATCTTTTGAACATACTTGTGAGTTTTTGCCACCTAGGTCCATAGGTCCATCCACAATCCACTTTTATACAACCTAGTATTGATTCTTTCTTCCAACACATTTTTTTTAGAATGATTTCTTAAACCATAGATTTTACATGGATGCAAGTCCCAACACATTTCTTTTATATGTCCTTCTCTATTGCAATGAGAACACCTAATTCAATGCCTTTTATGGGCTATTTTGCTTGAACTAGTAGCATCATTTTCTTTTCCCTTGACATATCCAATACCTTCATACTTTGGCCTCGTTATAGGCTCAATAGGCTCTCTAATTCCTTGTTCTTGTTTTCCCAATCCTTGACCTTTATAACCCATTTTCTTCATGATTTTTAAACCAATATTCTTATCATCAGAACTAACATAATTTGCAAACATATTCTCATTATCTTTCTTACATTCTTTATCACAAACAGTTTCAACTAAATCACTTTCACCAAAATGATGAACACAAATCTTCTGTGTCACATCAAGCATCACTAACTAGTGGTTTTAACTTCAAACATTCATTCTCTTGTTTCAGATTTAAAATTTCTCTTTTTTGTAAACTATTTTCTTCCTCTAACCTTTTTGACATTTCTTCCAAATGATCAATCTTCCTTTTGACATCATCAAATAACTGTAATTTCTCTTCTAATTCCTTATTTTTATCTTTAATTTTATTCAATTCTTTTTCAAGATTATAATTTTCATCTAACAGTTCACATTTTTCCATTTGCTTCTCTTTTAAAAGAAATATAATTTCTGAAATTTTCTTCTTACATTCCTTCAATTCTTCTTTTAAATCATTTGTTTTCTCTTTCTTTACTCTATCCACTTTACCCATTGAAACAAACAAAATAAGAATAAATTTACCTTACCCTGACACTTGACTGTGTGTCTGCTGCTGCAAATTTCTTCCTTTAAAACAACTCTGTATACCTTCACAATCTCTACCCAACAACTTGCACTTCTAGTCTACATAGAGTCTTCTCCTTTTGAAAACCTTTTTAACTGCTATGGCCTCCTTTTTAACTGCTAGTATTTCTTTTGTTCTCCTTCACAGATCTCTTCTGTTGCATTCTTCTATAGCTACTTTCCCAGTAATTTTAAAATTTCATAAACATTGGCTCTGATACCACTGATAGAAATGAAACAAACCAAAACAAAACATAACAACAGAGCATGGAGAAAAACAGAGCAGCACACAAGGAAGACAAATTTTTAATTATCAGACCATATTTTCATTCTTCCTTTCATACCCAAAATAATTACAAAATGCCTGTTTTAATGGAGGTCTTAATGGTTAGGAGGTAGCTCGAAACTTCCAGAATTTTGCATATAAAATAATGTTTTAACACTATAGAAGGTACGATGGACAGGTTGGAGCAGATGTTGAAAACAAATCTAAATCTGCTAATTTTGTAAACATCTATGCATATGGAGCATGTGGATGGGGGTAGGTGAGATTAGACTCCAACACTCCACCTTAATCTCAACTACCAATATTCTATCCATTCTTTTGTTCTTTCCAACTTTCTTCAACTACCTTCCCTTTTTGTCTGTGATCTCTGCCTTGGTTTTCTTGCTAACTTGCTGTTGCTATAGATGCTGCAATTTTCAGCATTCACAATGTCTTCTCTGATATCCTCCTCTGATTTTTTGATTTCTTTCATCAACTCCTCTTTCTTTCTTGTTCTCCATTTTTCTTCAACTACTGTTGTAGTCTCTCAATCTCTTTGGTTTGAGGTCTTCAAAACATCATACAATCCATAGTCACCTTGCTAGACAATGGTTTCTTTTGGCTGAAAACATTTTTAATTCCTTTTGGACATTCAAAGCTTTCATTACTTCTATTTTTCTTCACATATGAACATTTGTACAATCTTTTGAACATACTTGTGAGCTTTTGCCAACTAGGTCCATAGGTCCATCCACAATCTACTTTTATACAACCTAGTATTGATTCTTTCTTCTAACACATTTTTTTCAGAATGATTTCTTAAACCACAGATTTTACATGGATGCAAGTCCCAACACATTTCTTTTATATGTCCTTCTCTATTGCAATGAGAAGACCTAATACAATGCCTTTTACGGGCTATTTTGCTTGAACTAGTAGCATCATTTTCTTTTCTTGTGACATATCCAATACCTTCATACTTTGGCCTCATTATAGGCTAAATAGGCTCTCTAATTCCTTGTTCTTGTTTTCCCAATCCTTGACCTTTATAACCCATTTTCTTCATGATTTTTAAACCAATATTCTTATCATCACAACTAACATAATTTGCAAACACATTCTCATTTTCTTTCTTACATTCTTTATCACAAACAGTTTCAACTAAATCACTTTCAACAAATGATGAACACAAATCTTCTGTGTCACATAAAGCATCACTAACTAGTGGTTTTAACTTCAAACATTCATTCTCTTGTTTCAGATTTAAAATTTCTCTTTTTTGTAAACTATTTTCTTCTTCTAACCTTTTTGACATATCTTCCAAATCATCAATCTTCCTTTTGACATCATCAAATAACTATAATTTCTCTTCTAATTCCTTATTTTTATCTTTAATTTTATTCAATTCTTTTTCAAGATTATAATTTTCATTTAACAGTTCACATTTTTCCATTTGCTTCTCTTTTAAAAGAAATATCATTTCTGAAATTTTCTTCTTAAATTCCTTCAATTCTTCTTTTAAATCATTTGTTTTCTCTTTCTTTACTCTGTCCACTTTACCCATTGAAACAAACAAAATAAGAATAAATTTACCTTACCCTGACACTTGACTGTGTGTCTGCTGCTGCAAATTTCTTCCTTTAGAACAACTCTGTATACCTTCACAATCTCTACCCAACAACTTACACTTCTAGTCTACATAGAGTCTTCTCCTTTTGACAGCCTTTTTAACTGCTATGGCCTCCTTTTTAACTGCTAGTATTTCTTTTGTTCTCCTTCACAAATCTCTTCTGTTGCATTCTTCTGCAGCCACTTTCCCAGTAATTCTAAAATTTCATACCATTGGCTCTGATACCACTGATAGAAATGAAACAGACCAAAACAGAACATAACAATAGAGCATGGAGAAAAATAGAGCAGCACACAAGGAAGACAAATTTTTAATTATCAGACCATATTTTCAATCTTCCTTTCATACCCAAAATGATTACAAAATGCCTCTTTTAATGGAGGTCTTAATGGTTAGGAGGTAGCTGGAAACTTCCAGAATTTTGCATATAAAATAATGTTTTAACACTATAGAAAGTACGATGGACAGGTTGGAGTAGATGTTGAAAACAAATCTAAATCTGCTAATTTTGTAAACATCTATGCATATGGAGCATGTGGATGGGGGTAGGTGAGATTAGACTCCAACACTCCCCCTTAATTTCAACTACCAATATTCTATCCATTCTTTTGTTCTTTCCAACTTTCTTCAACTACCTTCCCTTTTTGTCTGTGATCTCTGCCTTGGTTTTCTTGCTAACGTGTTGTTGCTATAGATGCTGCAATTTTCAGCATTCACAATGTCTTCTCTGATATCCTCCTCTGATTTTTTGATTTCTTTCATCAAATCGTCTTTCTTTCTTGTGCTCCATTTTTCTTCAACTACTGTTGTAGTCTCTCAATCTCTTTGGTTTGAAGTCTTCAAAACATCATACAATCCGTAGTCACCTTGCTAGACAATGGTTTCTTTTGGCTGAAAACATTTTTAATTCCTTTTGGACATTCAAAGCTTTCATTACTTCTATTTTTCTTCGCATATGAACATTTGTACAATCTTTTGAACATACTTGTGAGTTTTTGCCAACTAGGTCCATAGGTCCATCCACAATCCACTTTTATACAACCTAGTATTGATTCTTTCTTCCAACACATTTTTTTCAGAATGATTTCTTGAACCACAGATTTTACATGGATGCAAGTCCCAACACATTTCTTTTATATGTCCTTCTCTATTGCAATGAGAACACCTAATACAATGCCTTTTATGGGCTATTTTGCTTGAACTAGTAGCATCATTTTCTTTTCTTGTGACATATCCAATACCTTCATACTTTGGCCTCATTATAGGCTCAATAGGCTCTCTAATTCCTTGTTCTTTTTTTCCCAATCCTTGACCTTTATAACCCATTTTCTTCATGATTTTTAAACCAATATTCTTATCATCACAACTAACATAATTTGCAAACACATTCTCATTTTCTTTCTTACATTCTTTATCACAAACAGTTTCAACTAAATCACTTTCAACAAATGATGAACACAAATCTTCTGTGTCACATGAAGCATCACTAACTAGTGGTTTTAACTTCAAACATTCGTTCTCTTGTTTCAGATTTAAAATTTCTCTTTTTTGTAAACTATTTTCTTCTTCTAACCTTTTTGACATTTCTTCCAAATCATCAATCTTCCTTTTGACATCATCAAATAACTGTAATTTCTCTTCTAATTCCTTATTTTTATCTTTAATTTTATTCAATTCTTTTTCAAGATTATAATTTTCATTTAACAGTTCACATTTTTCCATTTGCTTCTCTTTTAAAAGAAATATCATTTCTGAAATTTTCTTCTTAAATTCCTTCAATTCTTCTTTTAAATCATTTGTTTTCTCTTTCTTTACTCTGTCCACTTTACCCATTGAAACAAACAAAATAAGAATAAATTTACCTTACCCTGACACTTGACTGTGTGTCTGCTGCTGCAAATTTCTTCCTTTAGAACAACTCTGTATACCTTCACAATCTCTACCCAACAACTTACACTTCTAGTCTACATAGAGTCTTCTCCTTTTGACAGCCTTTTTAACTGCTATGGCCTCCTTTTTAACTGCTATTATTTCTTTTGTTCTCCTTCACAAATCTCTTCTGTTGCATTCTTCTGCAGCTACTTTTCCAGTAATTCTAAAATTTCATACCATTGGCTCTGATACCACTGATAGAAATGAAACAGACCAAAACAAAACATAACAATAGAGCATGGAGAAAAACAGAGCAGCACACAAGGAAGACAAATTTTTAATTATCAGACCATATTTTCAATCTTCCTTTCATACCCAAAATGATTACAAAATGCCTCTTTTAATGGAGGTCTTAATGGTTAGGAGGTAGCTGGAAACTTCCAGAATTTTGCATATAAAATAATGTTTTAACACTATAGAAAGTACGATGGACAGGTTGGAGTAGATGTTGAAAACAAATCTAAATCTGCTAATTTTGTAAACATCTATGCATATGGAGCATGTGGATGGGGGTAGGTGAGATTAGACTCCAACACTCCCCCTTAATCTCAACTACCAATATTCTATCCATTCTTTTGTTCTTTCCAACTTTCTTCAACTACCTTCCCTTTTTGTCTGTGATCTCTGCCTTGGTTTTCTTGCTAACGTGTTGTTGCTATAGATGCTGCAATTTTCAGCATTCACAATGTCTTCTCTGATATCCTCCTCTGATTTTCTGATTTCTTTCATCAACTCCTCTTTCTTTCTTGTGCTCCATTTTTCTTCAACTACTATTGTAGTCTCTCAATCTCTTTGGTTTGAAGTCTTCAAAGCAACATACAATCCGTAGTCACCTTGCTAGACAATGGTTTCTTTTGGCTGAAAACATTTTTAATTCCTTTTCGACATTCACAGCTTTCATTACTTCTATTTTTCTTCACATATGAACATTTGTACAATCTTTTGAACATACTTGTGATTTTTTGCCAACTAGGTCCATAGGTCCATCCACAATCCACTTTTATGCAACCTAGTATTGATTCTTTCTTCCAACACATTTTTTTCAGAATGATTTCTTAAACCACAGATTTTACATGGATGCAAGTCCCAACACATTTCTTTTATATGTCCTTCTCTATTGCAATGAGAACACCTAATACAATGCCTTTTATGGGCTATTTTGCTTGAACTAGTAGCATCATTTTATTTTCTTGTGACGTATCCAATACCTTCATACTTTGCCCTCATTATAGGCTCAATAGGCTCTCTAATTCCTTGTTCTTGTTTTCCCAATCCTTCACCTTTATAACCCATTTTCTTCATGATTTTTAAACCAATATTCTTATCATCACAACTAACATAATTTGCAAACACATTCTCATTTTCTTTCTTACATTCTTTATCACAAACAGTTTCAACTAAATCACTTTCACCAAATGATGAACACAAATCTTTTGTGTCACATGAAGCATCACTAACTAGTTGTTTTATCTTCAAACATTCATTCTCTTGTTTCAGATTTAAAATTTCTCTTTTTTGTAAACTATTTTCTTCTTCTAACCTTTTTGACATTTCTTCCAAATCATCAATCTTCCTTTTGACATCATCGAATAACTTTAATTTCTCTTCTAATTCCTTATTTTTATCTTTAATTTTATTCAATTCTTTTTCAAGATTATAATTTTCATCTAACAGTTCACATTTTTCCATTTGCTTCTCTTTTAAAAGAAATATCATTTCTGAAATTTTCTTCTTACATTCCTTCAATTCTTCTTTTAAATCATTTGTTTTCTCTTTCTTTACTCTGTCCACTTTACCCATTGAAACAAACAAAATAAGAATAAATTTACCTTACCCTGACACTTGACTGTGTGTCTGCTGCTGCAAATTTCTTCCTTTAAAACAACTCTGTATACCTTCACAATCTCTACCCAACAACTTACACTTCTAGTCTACATAGAGTCTTCTCCTTTTGACAGCCTTTTTAACTGCTATGGCCTCCTTTTTAACTGCTAGTATTTCTTTTGTTGTCCTTCACAGATCTCTTCTGTTGCATTCTTCTGCAGCTACTTTCCTAGTAATTTTAAAATTTCATACCATTGGCTCTGATACCACTGATAGAAATGAAACAGACCAAAACAAAACATAACAATAGAGCATGGAGAAAAACAGAGCAGCACACAAGGAAGACAAATTTTTAATTATCAGACCATATTTTCATTCTTCCTTTCATACCAAAAATGATTACAAAATGCCTCTTTTAATGGAGGTCTTAATGGTTAGGAGGTAGCTGGAAACTTCCAGAATTTTGCATATAAAATAATGTTTTAACAATATAGAAGGTACGATGGACAGGTTGGAGTAGATGTTGAAAACAAATCTAAATCTGCTAAATTTGTAAACATCTATGCATATGGAGCATGTGGATGGGGGTAGGTGAGATTAGACTCCAACACTCCCCCTTAATCTCAACTACCAATATTCTATCCATTCTTTTGTTCTTTCCAACTTTCTTCAACTACCTTCCCTTTTTGTCTATGATCTCTGCCTTGGTTTTCTTGCTAACTTGTTGTTGCTATAGATGCTGCAATTTCCAACATTCACAATGTCTTCTCTAATATCCTCCTCTGATTTTCTGATTTCTTTCATCAACTCCTTTTTCTTTCCTATGCTCCATTTTTTTTCAACTACTATTGTAGTCTCTCAATCTCTTTGGTTTGAAGTCTTCAAAACATCATACAATCCGTAGTCACCTTGCTAGACAATGGTTTCTTTTGGCTGAAAACATTTTTAATTCCTTTTGGACATTCAAAGCTTTCATTACTTCTATTGTTCTTCACATATGAACATTTGTACAATCTTTTGAACATACTTGTGAGCTTTTGCCAACTAGGTCCATAGGTCCATCCACAATCCATTTTCATTTTTTCAGAATGATTTCTTAAACCACAGATTTTACATGGATGTAAGTCCCGACACATTTCTTTTATATGTCCTTCTCTATTGCAATGAGAACACCTAATATAATGTCTTTTATGGGCTATTTTGCTTGAACTAGTATCATCATTTTCTCTTCCTGTGACATATCCAATACCTTCATACTTTGGCCTCATTATAGGCTCAATAGGCTCTCTAATTCCCTGTTCTTGTTTTCCCAATCCTTACCTTTATAACCCATTTTCTTCATGATTTTTAAACCAATATTGTTATCATCACAGCTAACATAATTTGCAAACACATTCTCATTTTCTTTCTTACCTTCTTTATCACAAACAGTTTCAACTAAATCACTTTCACCAAATGATGAAGACAAATCTTCTGTGTCACATGAAGCATCACTAAGTAGTGGTTTTAACTTCAAACATTCATTCTCTTGTTTTAGATTTAAAATTTCTCTTTTTTGTAAACTATTTTCTTCTTCTAAGCTTTTTGACATTTCTTCCAAATCATCAATCTTCCTTTTGACATCATCAAATAACTGTAATTTCTCTTCTAATTCCTTATTTTTATATTTAATTTTATTCAATTCTTTTTCAAGATTATAATTTTCATCTAACAATTCACATTTTTCCATTTGCTTCTCTTTTAAAAGAAATATCATTTCTGAAATTTTCTTCTTACATTCCTTCAATTCTTCTTTTAAATCATTTGTTTTCTCTGTCTTTACTCTGTCCACTTTACCCATTGAAACAAAAAAAATAAGAATAAATTTACCTTACCCTGACACTTGATTGTGTGTCTGCTGCTGCAAATTTCTTCCTTTAAAACAACTCTGTATACCTTCACCATCTTTACCTAACAACTTACACTTCTAGTCTACCTAGAGTCTTCCCCTTTTGACAGCCTTTGTAACTACTATGGCCTCCTTTTTAACTGCTAGTATTTCTTTTGTTCTCCTTCACAGATCTCTTCTGTTGCATTCTTCTGCACCTACTTTCCCAATAATTTTAAAATTTTTTACCATTGGCTCTGATACCACTGATAGAAATGAAATAGACCAAAACAAAACACAACAACAGAGCATGGAGAAAAATAGACTAGCACACAAGGAAGAGAAATTTTTAATTATCAGACCATATTTTCATTCTTCCTTTCATACCCAAAATGATTACAAAATGCCTCTTTTAATGGAGGTCTTAGATGTTTCTAGAATGGTTAGGAGGTAGCTGGAAACTTCCAGAATTTTGCATATAAAATAATGTTTTAACACTATAGAAGGTACGATGGACAGGTTGAAGTAGATGTTGAAAACAAATCTAAATCTGCTAATTCTGTAAACATGTACATACGAACCATGTGGATGGGGTAGGTGAGATTAGACTCCAACACCATCTGTAAATTATCACTATTTTCATTTAGTGCATGCTTCCTAATTTGTTTGATCTGAAACTCTGAATCCACACCTTGTACATTGCCAAATGACCATTCCACTGGGAGATTAACATTTGGAATGCACAACAAAATCGCCCTCACTAAATTGGCTTCCAATAAAATCATTCTTCCCATCACCTGCGCATAACCATGCGCATAACATATATTTTACCGCTGCAAAAACAAAGATCCCGCTGTCCATGCATCCAGATATTATGCAACTCATACAACTCTCACATGTTTTCCAACCATATTATCTATGCTCCAGGATTAGAACCTTTGCCCATCATTCTACAGGCATCGGTTCAATTGCAATGCTGACATCTAATAATCTTCTATTTTGAACGCTATGATGGATATTCATATCTCCAATTTTATCAAGTTCACTTCATTCAATAAAAACTTCCAACGATGGCCACCTCAGCTTTCGGCTGAATTAGGGCATTGCGAGTTTGTTTTATGTTTTGATGGAGTAAGGCAGCATAAGTCTCATCGGTGAGACTTGTTGACTCTGGGTGACTTTCACTAACTTTGCCTGATAGTATTAATCTCCCAGATGAGCTTAAACTGCGGGCCCCCACCATTAGGTTTTACAATTGGCATATGCATATGCTTGAATGTTTCTAAAGTTTTCGATAAATATGCTTTTCTGATTACTCCACCCAATAAGATTACACAAATGAAAGCAAAGCAAAATAATCTCCTTCTCTAGCTGCTGGAAATATTTTGATACAAGTTATCTGCTCTTTCCTCCGTTATTCAATCTTTCATTGTAATAGACCGTCTACAAATCTAATCCACTGTACCAACTGTTTGATGTGCTTTGAATCCTTGGATAAACACTGCAACGGAAGTTCACTATGGGTATTTAGTTGGCATAAAGCCGGTAGCCATAACACTGAGGATTATACTTATATAAGCGCTTCTTTCGTCTTGCTGGGCAGTCACATTGTTGATAGCAGCCAGATGAATTTGGAACCATGATGCGATATATGGGTGCTAGAACAACATATTTTTTTCTATCACTTCAATCACAGGCGGTCTGGAAACAAATTTATCGACCACATTCTGAATGGGTAATTTTCTTCTCATCAACTATAACAACCTCCAGCCTCGGCTCAACAAAAAATTTAAGAACAGAAGAACTCACAATACAGCAGTATTCATGTTAGTGATCGCTGCATCATTTTTAACATCAAGGACATCTGAAAATCAACGATGGCGATTTTTTATTAATTTGAATCAGCTGCTGACTGGGAGCATGTGTTCTTAACATTTTGATAATATGGGCTATCTCTTCTGTATTTACCCCCTTTAGAGGGAAGCAACTTTACTTCAAGCTTCTGTTGAAACCTTTCTTCATTCTTGTGTAAGCATCTCGTTCTGTCACTGTAATCCTCTATAAAGAACTCCTAGAGCTTCTAGCTTCTCACGCAATGGTATGTTCTTCTTCAATAAGAGCAAAATTTCTGATGTAAATTGATTAGCTCCTGTCCAAGCTTTGATGTTTCCTTTGTTTTCTGAACTTTCACTCCACAATTGCCTTCTAGCTTCAAATATTTTGAATTGTTATTGTTATTATGCTCGAAAATTAGACGTTCATTATACTCCCTAAGATTAAATTTATGTGAGGCACACGAGCAGATAGTTCATGTACAGCGTTTGTGCTTTCATATTTTGTATTTATTTGCCCTAGAATTATTTCTTAGGAATAAAATAAATAAATTTATATCTCCCAAATTATAGAGAAATGGGAAAATTTTAATTTCTCCAACCATCATTTTGGAGTAATTCTACTTCGGACAAATTTGGCATATTCGAGCCACGAAAAACATGCAAGCGGACATGATATTTAAAATAAAACATGGATTTCTCATCCATTTCTGAGGTGGTCACCAAGATCAAGTACTTCCTTTGTAAATCGACCCTACCCGCTGCATGGCTTGCTCGAGAAAGGATTAAAATAATATTGCATTTGATTTCGGATCATCATAAAATAGGAACCGGAATCGGCTACATGGCTTGCTCGAGAAAGGATTAAAATAATATTACATTTGATTTCGGATCATCATAAAATCGGAACCGGAATTATTTAGAACCAAAATAATAGCGGGTCACTTTCAGAATCTAAAAATTTGAAACTTTTTTCAAACACATTTTTTTTTGGCTCGGGGCTGTGAGAAAACAATTTAAAACGCTGTCAAAACTTCTCTTTAGACAACTCACACTAGGAAGCATGTGGACACATGAGAAACGGTTTAGAAAGATCTATCTTCATGCGTAAATTATTTGCTGTCAAAGTTGATCTCCGGAGTTAGTTCTCACAAAATGGAATTTTGAACATAGTACAAACTGCATAAAGTTCAGACCTTCGAAAAATATCAAATGAACTCCTATGGCTATAAAATTTGGCAGTCCTGTTTGTGAATATGTCATCAGTTTGTCCCCAAAGTGGCTATGCATGAATGTGATCAGATTTGAAAATGTTGACCTCGTAAGCTGGCCTTCTGAAATAGTTCGTTGTGTCAAACTTAAGAAATCTCACACAATTTCGATTTTGAAAAAATAGCAAATGGCATGTTGAGGCTTCTAAATCCTCCATAGGGGTTCTCTGTAATGTAGAAAATTGCAGAGATCAATCAATTTGGCGTGGAGTTCATCAGGTTGCCAGATGTTGACTTGGACAGAGGACCATTTTAATGGATTTCAGTGAAAAACTGAACAAATTGCAAATGATTTGGGTCATTGAAAAATATCAAATGAAGTCATATGAGTTTGGAAATCGACATGAAAGTACTTGGTCATACATAGAATTGATAGGGACAAACGGACTAGTATGAAAGCTTATTGATGCAAAGTTATTAAACCTCAAAAATGGCTATTCTAAATGGTTGTGTGACTTGAACTGATGTGTATTTCAAATTTTGCTATTTGATAGAGGTATAAAATTTGACTGTGGGAAGTCCAATATGGATAATCATAAGTGGTAAACCTAATTGAAAGGTTAAATATCTTATCAGGATCAAGATTTATGAATGCATTTTTAGGGGTGTCCATTGAATTTTCTTATTTAGGAACCCTAAATTTACCAGAATTTTGGGTATCAACACCATATGAATCTGAGGTTTCCATAAATGATTTTATTTTTGGAAACTCTTTCCAAATCTTGGATCCATGGAAGTTCTCCCATCCCCTAATTTGTATTGAGGAAACGTGGAGACTTATGAGAAAGTGGAATGTTGTTTGTGAAGGATTAACAAATGGAAAAATTTCTAGGTTTCCATATCCTACTAGAATCATGGGAAACGGAGCATTCAACAGTGACTTTGAAAAGAGATTATTCTTCAACCAATGTGAGTACCTCAGAGCATCATTTCATCTCTAAAAGAAGCATTCAATGGTGACTTTGAAAAGAGCTTATTCTTCAACCCATGTGAATGCCTCATAGCATCAGTTCATCTATAAAAGATACCCATGTGAATACCTCAGAGCATCATTTCATCTATAAAAGATATCCTAGTGTTCAACAGAGTAGGCCTTCTTTGAAGAAGGGAGGTTTTACTGGAATCTTAAAAAGTCAAAGAGAGAACATTGGTATATTATTTGGGAATGATGCTATTTTTTTCTCAAAATATCCTTGACCATAAGAGATCCTCATAACTTTTTTTTCTCCCTTCCACGAGATAATATTCCCATACTACTTTAGAGTTATTCTTTCGTACTACTTTAGAGTTATTCTTTCATAATATTGTCTTTGATGATGTTGTGGATGAAAAAAGTACTCGTCTTCTCAACCAATCTAATTAAAATCTCTAACCTTGAGAACACCCCAAAACTCTCCATCGGTCTCTGCTCTGATCCAATCTCCATGGTCTGCTCCATGTTCTGCTCTAAGTCACCATTTTTTAATGATCTAAAATAACTTGAGCCCATGAATACCATGTATATAGTTGGACCCTCAACTCTCTCACTACAAGCCCTTATTTTTATTTGTTGAAGATATTTTATTATTCAAATAATATCTTGATAAAAATATCAGGAAACTATTTAAATTTTATTTTATTTAAATAATATATTTTGACATAAATTATTTAGATAATTTTTTTTTATGATTGTAAAATATTACATTAGAGATTATTTTACATGTTTTTCAATAGGAATGACACAAATTATATACAATTTAGTATATATATTATTAATAAGATAAAATATTGTGAATGAGTTTGGATTCATTGGAAAAATAAGGTTCTATTATTGATTAGATAGGGTAAATTAATATGGACACCAACTCTATATTCAACCCAAAATCAATGTTCAACTTGTCAATGAACATGACACTCAAGATTGCTACAATGACAATTTTGTTGTTGCAATATTTTTTAAATAAATTAATTATATATTCAATAATAATTTTAGCTTAATGGTAACCTTGATCTTAACACTAACCCTAACCCTAATTTTGGACAATCATAAATTTAACAAAGAAGACATATCCACGATGAAAGATCAAATCTATTCACTCTAAAAAAGTTACAATGTACAATGAGGGATGGTAGGGGGATTTCAACTATTGATTTATATTTACTATGTCAAATTATAGATTATTATTACTTTTTCTTTGATTTGTACCTATATATTAGTTAACATATATATATCTTACTATTAGCATAGCAATTGCACCTTATTTTGATACAAATATTAATAACATTACATAAAAACATGTAAAAAAATAAATTAGATTGAATATGGGGACCATTCATAACTAGAAGAATAGGCCAGACTGAGGAATGCCAAGTCCTAACCCAAGTAAGCCCATGAGAACAACAAACACGGTACAAAAATATAAAAAACAAACAAAGGAAGAAAACGTGATATTTGGTGTAGACCACCGATTGTTTTAGCATTTTTTTTTGTAATTTAGAAATCCTTTTGACTTATGTAATATTCTAATGCTTCCTTTGCCGGCTATTTAGTACCTGTTGAAGCAGAGTCTCCATGGTATGGCATACCTTTCCGAGCTTAAACCTGAATTTCCATGGACTATGTTTGGCATCAAACTACTTTAAACATTTAAGACAGTTTTCCAGAAAATTTAAAACAAAATCATGCACGGCAGAAATGTTATATTACAATTTTACAGTGTATTAAATTTCTACGGTGATAATAGATTCGACAATAGTTTCCTCTAACGATGCATTGACAGAAATCCAATTATCAATAGTTTCCTCTAGAGGTGGGTTGACAGAAACCCACCTCTCAGAGGGAGTTGCTTCAAATTTATGCATATAGAATTTGGGACACCAAAAAAGAGTCGTCTCATGTCCGCACATGAAAATTCGACCACTCCACTCTGTGGCCTGAACATACTCAAGTATTTTAGGGAGGGTTTCCAATTGTATCCACACATTTTTCTCCCAGTCATATTGCTCTATTTTATTGTCTATAACCGCTATTAGCCGTCCAAACATAACATGGACGCACTGTGGAATTGGAGAAGACAAATTAAGTATTGTCCATACTCTTGTGTTGGGATCAAATCTTTGAGTTCTATTGTTAGAACTAATGACATAAAACATTCCTTCATAAAATACACCTCCAGAATCGGTCATTTTATAGTGCATGTCAGGAAGAAAGTCCCACTCGTCTTCATCTACTTTGTATACTGCTGCTTTATGACTAAAATTGGCTCGACTAAAACTGGCCGAACTACAATTGACATAACCTCCTGCAATGTAAATCAATCCTTCAGGCGAGGCACAACATGCAAAATCATGTATGTTTTGAGCAATTGGAATTTGAGCACCTTGCTTCCATGTATTCGACAATAAATCATATATCAAAATCGTTCAAGTATAAATCCGATTAAATTGCAAGCCCAGCAAAACAAGCTTTTGTTTAACACATACAATGTAAGAATATAAATTTGAGACTTGAAAACCAGGGGGAATACGAGTGTGCATTATAATTGATTGATCAACTGGATCGTATATAGATATCGCAGCATCCCGGAGCAAGCATATATATTTCTTAGCTAGCCCAAACTTAATTCTATCTTGGTAAAACTCGGAACATTCCATCATTTCTTTAGCAGGTTCCAACAACTCCTTAATCTTTGGTTGAGATTCATATGAAATTCTTAATAAGATGTCTCGAAATATTTGTTCAGGGAGTTGCTACAGAAAATCCATTATCAAGTCTTTGTGTTTAAATAAGATATGAAGTTCTACTCTTTCACACCAAATCTGTGAAATCTAAAATCTACGTTGAAGGTCATAAAGATGATAGATGTAAGTGTAAGAAAAAAAAATGTTTTATTAATTGTGTTTAAATAAGATATGAAGTTCTACTCTTTAAAGATGATAGATTTAAGTCTTTGGCAATGAGCGGGAAAGGAGGAGCGGGGCGAGCTAGGGTTTTGGCGCCTGAGGATGAGGATGGTGATGGAGGGAGCCTCTTCTCTTTGGCCCAGTCTGGTTCCTCTGGACTCTACGCAGGCTTTGGTCAGGGAAATGTGTGGTTTGATAGTGCTAAAGAGGGCAGTGTGTTTACCCCACGTACTGTGCTTCCCAATGTCTGTTGTTCATTGCTCTCTGGAGATGAACCTTGTTGGGTGCCTTCGATCTCGTGCAATGGTGTTTTGACTGTGATGTCATGTGTCTGGTCGGGCTTTGGGTCCCTCTCAGGGACAGGTGGAGCTTTTTTGCCCACCCCTTTTGCCTGGTCTTATCTTTTTGTTGGTGCAGGTTTGCCGGTCTTATCTTTTTGTTGGTGCAGGTTTGCCCTTGGTGCCGTGCAATAGGTTGCAGACCATTCTGTGTGGCTTTCTCGGACCCATGTGGGAGGTTTCCCTATCCCTTGTTGTTTATGTGGATCTCAAGAAGCAGGGCTCTGTGTGGTCTTGCAAGAGTATGGTTGTTTTGTAGGGGCTTGCTCATTCCCCTTGTTCTCTTGGCTCTACCTTGGCTAGAGTTTGCTCTCTATTGAGGATGGAGAGGATCTATTTGGATGTGAATGGTTTGTCCAGGCCCTCTACCGTTTCTTGTGAGGAAGTCTCTGTGTTTCCGAGGGATCTTCCTCTCAATCTTGAGAATCACTTGGTCAACTTTTTCCTTGTTCTCGTTTGCCCTACTTCTGTGGTGGAGGAACTTTTACTTTGCTAGTCATTGACTATTTTATGGGGGTTTTTGATTTGTCTAAAGTGGCCCTTTCTCCCATAGACACGGAGATCTGGTGGTTGGGAGCGGTTAGGTTTGAGGTTGATGTTCTGCCTTCTTTTTATTCCTATTGAGGTGGACCTCTTCCCTATTGAGGTGGGGAGATGGTGGGAGAACGTCTTTTGGGTTAGGATGTTGCTCGAGTTGCTGGTTGAAGCCACCTACCATTTCTTTAATGGTCAGGGCTCGGTTTTTTTTAACCATGCTTTTCATTTTCTTTTGGGGTTTGAGGGAGCCTTCAAAACCATCCATGTGTATGTCATGAAGGTTAGGGGAGCCTCAAAACCCACATGCGTGCTTTCAGATTTCTCTTTTGCATCTTGATTGTGGGAGTGTTGTTGGTTCCACAAGCTTGCTAGATGATAGCAATTTTAAAGGCCCCAGCCTAGCCAATGTTGCTTTTTGGTTAAGGCTTAGTCATACTGTTGGTGAGTAGATGACTATGTTACTGGTTATGGGAGCCTGGGAAAACCCTTGTTTTCTAGTTTTGGGAGCCAATCTAAAACCGTCAATGAACGTTAGGGGAACCTTTCAAAAGGACACCTTATGTCATGTGGTTTTGAGTCCCTTCAAAACCTATGGGGTTTTAGGTCCCTTCAAAACCTATTTACAAATTTTGGTCCCCCCAAAACCTATTTACTCTTAATAAAAAATAATTGTAGATTTTAATTTGTCATTTAAAGAAATTAGTATATTTATATTTTTCATTTAAATAAACTAGCATATGTATTATTAAAAATCTTTGATAGATAATATTTTCCAAAATAAAGTTGAAATAGAGAAAGTAATTTTATTTTCCTTTTTACCTTAAAATCAAGATAAAGATCATGTGTAAAATAAACTAGTGTGTATATATATATATATATATATAAGGTAAGAGGTGAGATATAGAGACTTTCATTTTTCTATTATTCACTTAACTTTGTTATGAAAAAATTAAAACCCGATATCTCTCCCCTTGTCTTACCTTATATATATTATAATATATATACTAGTTTATTAATATTAAATTTGATATATATATATATATATATAATCAATTTGGTTAATATTAAAGTTGATATATATATATATATATATATATATATATATATATAATCAATTTGGTTTTTTCATTAATATTAAAGTTGATTAATATTTAATTCACATTAAATGAGTTAAAACATATAATAACTTTAATATGATTTAAATTCTACTCAACTTGCTCAAGTTGCTTTTTGGTTAAGGCTTAGTCATATTGTTGGTAAGCTGATGACTATGTTACTTTGTTGGTTTTGGGAGCCAATCTAAAACCGTTAATGAAGGTTAGGGGAGCCTTTCATTCTGGTCCCCCAACATCTATTTACCCTTAATAAGAAACAATTGTAGATTTTAATTTGTCATTTAAAGAAATTAGTATATTTATATTTTTCATTTAAATAAACTAGTATATGCATTATTAAAAATCTTTGATAGATAATATTTTCCAAAATAAAGTTGAAATAGAGAAAGTAATTTTATTTTTCTTTTTTCCTAAAAATCAAGATAAAGATCATGTGTATAAAAGATTTTCTAAAAATAAAATAAACTTATATATATATATATATATATATATATATATATATATATATATATATAAAAGGTAATAGGAGAGATATATTATAATATATATACTATTAATATTAAAGTTGATATATATATATAATCAATTTGATTTTTTCATTAATATTAAAGTTGATTAATATTTAAATCATATTAAATGAGTTAAAACGTATAATAACTTTAATATGATTTAAATATTAATCAACATGCTCGAGTTGCTGGTTGAAGCCACCTACCATTTATTTCATGGTCAGGGCTAGGTTTTTTTTAACCATGCTTTTCAGTATCTTTTGGGGTTTGAGGGAGCCTTCAAAACCCTCCTTGTGTATGTCATGAAGGTTAGGGGAGTCTTTCAAAACCCCCATGCATGCTTTCAGATTTCACTCTTGTATCTTGATTGTCAGAGTGTTGTTGGTTCCACAGGCTTGTTGGATGCTACCAATTTTAAAGGGCCCATGCTGGCCAATGTACTATGTTACTAGTTATGGGTGTAAAGATTAGAAAGAGAAGAGAAAACAATAATAGAAATAGAAAAGCAATAAGAAGAGACAACACATGATTTATCGTGGTTCGGCAAATATGCCTACATCCACACTCAAAGTAGGGAATAACTTCTATTAATCAACTCAAATATATGGGCTGCACAGAACCATTATATAATCATATTTAGATATGAAATGAATAGTTGGGAGAACGCGAAGGGTCATGTGACCGTTGGACTTCACATTCCCAACAATCTCCCTCGTGAAGGCCAACTGGCATAGCCATGCATCAGCATCCCTACCTCCATTTTTGAAATTCACATTAAAACCAGCCTGCTAGATTTTAGCTTCACAAACTCTTGTTCACATACGCTTCGAATCAGCCTTTTCCAAATGAAAGCAGAGTTAAAAACTCTATCAAGCACAAACTCACCCATTATGCCAAAAACTGAAACACCACTTTGTCCCAGTTTAAAATACATTTCTTCATCACCATCACCTAAACTTCCCTGTAATAGAATATCTACCGATACACAATTACTGGATTCTAATATCCAAACATAAAACTCAGACCTCACAAGGAACAAAACAATGGCATTATTTTCATCATCAAACAACTCCATCAGATTGTTATCACGAGTTCGTGTTCTCTCACCCTCAAGTTGTTCATTATCAATATTGGCATTATCATCCACATCCATCCAATTAGGTTGGTGAATGTCAATGCATTCTAGTCGAGATAAAACATCTCCTCCTCCATTAGAATAAGCATTAACAGATTCAATAAAATTTTCATTCACTCCATGTGACGCCTAAAATCGCTTGGAGTGATGCCCATTGTCCTCTGCTCCTGTCAATGGTTGCTTTCGCTTCAAACCAAAAAACTGACTTTTATCATTTACTATGTCATCTAAATCCATAGGCTCATAGGCTTCTATGAAATTATCTGCACAAAGGTTGTCATCATTATGGGACTGCCTCTTTATTTTCGCCAAGGCCATGCCATCCGAAGAGCTCTTCGAAGCCAAAATTTCTCCCAGGACTCCTTGCCTTGCTACCTCACTCGAATCTGCACCCTCCTCATCCTGGGAGTCAACAGCAGATTCAGCTTGCATTTCCAATGGCATACACTCTTCCTCCCACAATCTCTTGAGTTCATCCTCTTCAACAACAACCACTTTTTCAACATCTTTCAGCTTAGAAATTCCAACGTCTATACAGGGACTATCATGGTGTTCAACCTTCACCACACGAATGCCAACAACTTCCTGGCCATTAACAGTCTGGCCAATAAGTGCCAAGGCTGGCTCAAGGGGAGAGCAAATAAGAAACCCAACATCCTTTTCTTTCACTGGATTATCCTCTTCAACTAAGTTCCCCTCTTTCTTCCAGCCATCCCACCAATGTACACGGCACTTGAAACATAGTTTTACATGGAATGTAAAACTACCATAGAAGTTATAAATTTTACCTACTCCTTCTTCCTCCATCTCTGCTCAAGCCAACATGGCTCTGATACCAATTGTAAAGATTAGAAAGAGCAGAGAAAATAATAATAGAAACATAAAAGCAATAAGAAGAGACAACACACAATTTATCATGGTTCGGCAAATATGCCTACATCCACACTCAAAGCAGGGAATAACTTCTATTAATCAACTCAAATACATGGGCTGCACATAGCCATTATATAATCATATTCAGATATGAAATGAACAATTGGTAGAACGCGAAGGGTCATGTGACCATTGGACTTCACATTCCCAACAATGGGAGCCTGGAAAACCCTTATTTACTGGTTATGGGAGCCTGGGAAAACCCTTGTTTGCTGGTTTTGGGAGCCAATCTAAAACCGTCAATGAAGGTTAGGGGAGCCTTTCAAAAGGACACCTTGTGTCATGTGGTTTTAGGTCCCTTCAAAACCTATGGGGTTTAGGTCCCCTCAAAACTTAAAATAAAGTTGAAATAGAGAAAGTAATTTTATTTTCCTCTCTCTCTCTCTCTCTCTCTCTCTCTCTCTCTCTCTCTCTCTCTCTCTCTCTCTCTCTCTCTATCTATCTATCTATCTATCTATCTATCTATCTATCTATCTATCTATATATATATATATATCTGGTATCTCTGGCTTCGCTTACCTTTTATATATATAGATATAATTAAATATATAAGATAAAATGAGAGACATTGAGACTTTCATTTTTCTATTATTCACTTAACTTTGTTGTGAAAAAATTAAAGCTCTGATATCTCGCTTTGCTTACCTTATATATATTATAATATATATATATATATATATATACTAGTTTATTAATATTAAAGTTGATATATATATATATAATCAATTTGATTTTGTTATTAATATTAGAGTAGATTAATATTTAAATCATACTAATGATTTAAAATGTATAATAACTTTAATTAATTTATTGAATAGTTTACATAAAGTTTGTATTTAATTTATTTAAAATATTTTATAATATTATCAAAAAAACATGCATATTAATATGTTTAATAATTTAAAATTAATAGTAAACTTGATTAATATTTAGTTAATATTAAATAAGTTTATTTCATTTATAAATTTTGATAATTTTATTAAATTTAATAATTTTAAAACTTGAATCAAAGCATGAATAGGATAAAAACATAATATCAAGGGTATATTCATGCTTGGCCTGAAGAGGTTTTCTCCAGATAGACATGAATGTGGAAATTCCTACGGCCTCTTGTCTATTAAAAAAAATGAAATTTAAAACTTATAATGTTATCAATATTAGCTTGATTAAAATTAATTTAATTAGTAATTTCATATTATTAATAAATTTAAATAGTTTATTAAAGTAATTATCATAAATCTAATAATTTTAATAAATGTTATAGCTGACATCTAAAAATGTCTATTGATCATGTACTAATTATTCCTCTAATTGATTAAATAATTCTTTAATTATTTAATTAAGTTAATTAATCTTATTCTTCTAATTTCATATTTCCTCATAATCTTACTAATTATTCTATTTTCTATTCTACCATCACTTAATCATTTTAATCACTTTCTAAATATTAATTAAATATTTATTATTTAATTAATTATGATTTAATCCTTTAAGTTAAATAATCTATATTATTTAATTAAATTCAATTCCTAAATAATTAAATAGTTTCTTTAAATTATTTAATTAGCTAATTAATTATGATTAATTCCCTAGTTTAAATAATATTTATTATTTAAATAAAGTAATTCTCGATTTCTATCTACAATCAATTAATCATTAACCCTTTTCTAAATATTAATTAAATATCTATTATTTAATTAATTGTTATTTTATCCTTTAAATTAAATAATCTTTATTATTTAATTAAAGTCCATTTCTAGCATAATTAAATAGTTTCAATGAATTATTTAATTAACTAATTAATTCTTCTAATTCTTCTATTTCTTCTAATTTCTTTCAAATTCAAATACATGTGCATGATTTCAAAAACCAAATTGAAAATCAAAGTCAAGTTCTAAATATATTCAAGTACTAAATTGAATTAAAATAAATTCAATTATTTGAATAAATCTTATGCAAAGATTAAATTGAAAATATAAATATAAATGCAAGCACATGCAAAATGAATTAATTAAATGAATTAATTAATTAAATCATTTATCTCTTCAACTCCTATTTCCATCTTCCAATCAGCGTTTTCTAAATTAAGCTTTCTTTGTCATCCTCTTTATTTCCTGCAATCATTATTTTTCTTCCTTCAGTCAGCTTTTTCTCAATTAGTTGACTCAATTAATCTATTCAATCTATTAAGTTTCACTCCTACAATCAGCAGTTAACTATCAATCAACATGTGAGCTCACCTGAGTTCCACCTCTTGATCAATCTGTTCCACCTTTCAATCAATCTTCTCCAAAAATCTATAAATTGAGCATCCAATCTCGTTCTCTTCAATCTTGGACAATTTATTCTGAATCATGAACTTCGAATCTTTGTGTCACTTGCAGGTTACCAATGCAATATCTGAAAGCCATCATACCATAGAGAAGAGAAGAGCAATGGAAGTGATATGCAATCTTGGAAAAGGGAGTTTCATTGAATTATTTTAATTCCTATTTGACATTGCATTATTTCATTGTCTTGTTTGTTTGATTCTTTGATTAGATAGGGATTCATGATGTCCCTTTGATTCTTAATTGATACATTGTCATTAAGATGAGTTTTACATGCATCACATTTTTGTTAACCTGACGTGAGCTAACAACAATTTTATCTTTTGTGTGTTCTGTGTGATTTTTTTGCAGATCATACGGATTTTTTTTATGTTTTTTGCAAGTTGCATGAATTTTGAGAATAGATTATTCGTCATGCAATCGAGCTTACATCATCATGCAATCGCATAGATAGCATTATGCATTCAGCCCTTCGGCATCACGCGTTCATTCTGACAGGGTCACGCAATCGCCTTGTCTAGATCATGCAATCGCCCTTTCTGGATCATGCATTCGTAGGAAGCATTGCTATCTAATTTTTTTCTTCCATCTGTTATTTCTTCTATCTAATTCTATCTGAAATTGGGTTAATCTGGAATCAAATTGCTTCTATTTCATGATTTGATTATAACAGTTTATGGCAAGAAAAGTACAATTCAGGATTCAGGTGCAAGAAGGACAAAACAAGAAAGAAGAGAAGTCAAATGCAATCAAAAGGTTCTCCAAGCAGAAAAATTGACACAGGATTCAAAAGAGAAACTAGCCTTAGATATATATAATAGCTTAGTTCTTTCTTATCAAGTTAAATATGATCTAATCAATATTGAATGGATAATGAGATATTGGGCTAGGGCTTCACAATTGGTTTTGGAGGTTCCTGATCAGGTTTAGTTTTCTTTTAATTTTTTTAGTTTTTAACTTTTGTTGTTTTCTGCCTATCTATCATGCAATCAACATGTTAGTGCTATGTAATCAATTAGATATCATCATGCATTAGCTTTGTCAAAATTATGCATTTATTTTGTGAGGTTCACGCATTTGGTTTGTAAGTATCATGTAATCGAACAGGTATTGTTACGCATTCACTTCTGTCAATATTTGAGTTTCCATTTTCTATTAGTTTGATTTTAATACTAATCTTCTATTTACAGCTTGTGGCAGATTTGCACAGAGGATTAGATTAGTATTTTTTTGCATGCATCACCTCACACTTAATTTTTTTTGGTACTTAAAATCAACAACAGTTAAAATGGACATGCATGGATAATCTCACACTTCGTTGTTGGTGCTTAAAATGAACATGGGCTAAAATTGACATGCATGTATCTCACACTTGGTTTTTTGGTGCTTAAAATCAACAAACGATTAAAATTGACATCTATGCCTTCATATTTTAATTTGGTGTTTAAAATAGACATGCAAATGCATATCTAACACCTAAATTTGGGCTATAAAATGAAAGTGAATTAGGCTGCTTTAGATTAAATAATTTTTCTTTTTCTTAAGGTAAAGAATTTTTATTATGTTTGGGGTGGACCTATTGTTGCACTATCTAACTTTCCACCCGCATTCGGGGTCTTGGGAGAAAGAAAGAAGGTGACAACGACATCCAAATTTTATTTTATTCTATGTAGTGAGGGGTATCTTTGACTGGGGATTTCATCACCCCACAGAGGTACTTCAAATTGGGATGTGTTGGGGATATCATCTCTCCCAGTTTACTCTCGAGCGAGTTTTTCAAGCCACTATATAAATATACTGGTCAGGCGGCTAGAGTGTTGAGTGAATTTGACATATGTGGGGGCCTTTCGAGCACTGATAAGCTCAACAAAAGTCTTAAGTGGCTTCCTCTGAGAATCCGTCATTGGATCCAGACCCCTTGAAACCTAATACTAAGAACTAATTTAGTTGCCAAAAATCCTACATTTAGTGATTCTGGGAGTGCGGATTGTACCCCATAGATACCCTTCATGTACCTTACACTATGATATAGAATACCTCAGCTATAAGATCTTATGATCTTTAGGGTAAGAGAGACTAGCATGCCCAAGAAGTGTGTGCTGTGGAGTGGAGCCAATGCTGCCAAACTCTCTATCTGTTAGTTTTGTCTCGGTATTTTGTAAGGGCTTCATTGAATGGTGTCCACTATCTAACCTAATATTGTATTCCATGCCTTTTTATATATCATTGTGCTAGACCAGTATTGAGTCAGCCCCTTGGGCTATTTTAGGCCCTATCCCACGTATCTCCAAGTTTTTTGAGATTGTATGAAAATTGAGTCAGTCAGCTATACATACCTACAAGCAATTGTTCTTAGATTTGGAAAACTACAAAACGTTGTCCCACACACGAAGTTATAGAAAACAAAGTCCATTTTGAAACCAAAATTCAAAAAGTCCTTACATACTTGTGACCCTAGGCAGTCTTTTACATAGTCCTTGCATAGTCCCCACTTACGTCCTCATTATCATCCTAAGTCCTTGCATAGTTCTCACCCATCTCCTCATTATCATCCTAAGTCCTTGCATAGTTCTCACTTACATCCTCATGATCATCCTAAAGTCCTTGCATAAGTTCTTCACATCTTCATTATCATCCATAGTCGTTGCATAGTCCTAATTTTGTGTCTGCATTATCATCCTTATATACATCCCTGTCTAGACCTCATATACATCTATCTTAGTCCATCATCATTTTCATAATCATCCTAGAAATTCATACCCCAAACGTCCAAATCACAATCAGAGGATCAATCAAACTCAACCTCAACTCAAACAAGTTTGTCAAGTTCAACAAATCAAACATTATCACATTCAAAGAAATGAAGAAAATATCTTACATGTTGTGATCCTAGTCCAAACCAAACAAGAAAACATTATGGATTGGAATTATACATTTTTTAGAGAAGGTAGAGGATTCATCACTTCCATTCCTATTCCATTGCCATCCATAGAAACCTTATCTCAACAAATAAAAACTTTGCAACAACAAGTGATAGACATGACTATTCCTAACAACCATAGGGGCTGGTTAGAAAACATGATGAGAGAAGTGATGGCCACAAGGGGATCAATATCAAACCAACCTTCTTTTTCTTTCAACCCACTACATCAATCATACCAATCATATCAACCCAACATTCAAACCTCATTCAACCAAAATCAAACCCCATTCAACCAAATTCCAAATCAAAATTCACACCAATCCAACTTTCAAACCTCGATCAACCAAAACCACACCCCTTTCAACCAAAGTCCAAACAAAAATTCATGCCAACCCAACAATCAAACCTTTTTCAACCAAAATCAAACAAATTTCACCCAAAATCAAACATCTTTCACCCAAAATCAAATCCCTTTCAACCAAATCCCAAATCAACAATATCTATCCACCATTTCATCATCCTGTGAAATCATACAAAACTCATCCATGCCATCTCTATCCAATAACACAACCTCCCAAGGGCTATCCATCATACAAAACCAATCTAATCCAAGTCATGATTCAAAGCATCTCATTCAAAATCCTTCTTCGTCAAGCCAAAATATTGAAACATTCCAACAATCTCCCATGTGTTTCCAAAATCCTTCCACATGTCAAGAGGATGATCCAAAATCAGAAGAAATGAGTCCTGAAACAAATAAAGATAAAAAACAACCACTTCCATCCTACCCAATTTTTGACCAAGATCCCACCGAACAAGAGTCTTATGATGATCCCCTCGCTCTTTTCTATTCCATTCATAATCAAATCCTTCCATCTCAAGAACAAAGTGTCATTTCAAGTCCCATCCAACATCCACCTCCTAAACAAGATCAAGACATCCCTTCCATCCTCCCTAATAATCCCTTTACAAACCAAGATCAAAGCATACCTTTACCTTCACGTGCTAAACAAGATCCCATTATTTCCCCAAATCTTTATCAAGGTCCCTCCATCCCTTCATCTCCATGTCATAATCCTCCATGTTCTTCACAAGATTCCCTCTTAAACAAACTTGTCATTTCTCTTAGCATCTCTCATGATTCCTCTACACAAGTTGTTCATAAACCCCTTATCAATGAAATCACCAATCCAGATCATACAACACAGAGCAACTTGTCAACAATTGTATCTGTGCCATCATCAAATGCTAAGGTAGTGAAAAAAACAAGCATAACACAAGCTAATAAGATCAACACCTGGTTGGTTTCATCGTCTTGTTCACATGCATCAATAAAAACAACCATAACACCAGCTCATGTCACAACTTTAGAACTAGAATCAATTTTCCTCATACACCCACACTTGATAGACTAGGGGCAAGAGAACCTACCATGATTGGATTTCTTTGAAAATGCTAAGGCTATACCTGAATTCATGGGTTCTAGAGTTGGATTTCCATCTGATGATCCACAAAATCCAAAAAATAAGAAAATCAACATTCGAGATGCTGAACATGTACACCCATCTGAGTCCTTATATCCTATTGGAAAACACATCTTTATCCAACTCTTTAAACAAAGACCAATGAACTGCCTACAAAAATATTATACCTAAAGGCTGGGTTAGTTTAGGTTTTACTTCCCGCATTGCATATCATATCATTTAAAACACTACATTACATATAGTTTTATTTTTTAAAAGTGCATCTCATTCTCAAAGTTTTTGCATTTTCATATAGCACCATCAATAAAACAAGGCAACTATCCAAGTTTATCATTTGTTTGCATTCAAGAGAAACAAGGGTCATCTCCTTTCTTACATATTCGGACATGAAGTCAATGAGGTCCTAAGGTCATTCATTTTTAACATTACCCTATGATGACGCTTTACTTATGGTTGGGTAGTGATTACACTATTTGAGACTTGTTAACCAACAATCTATCAATTGTTATACCTCAAACACAATAAATCTCTAATTTGCTGGAGACACCTAGTTGATCATATGACTAGTGAAAAATCTAAAATTCTAGTTCAGCGCCACTATAATTGTCACACCCAAGTAGGTTTCATTACTTACAAGTCAAGGAAAGAAAAGAAAAAGAAAAAGAGCTATGCCAAATATCCATCTCAAGGGGGAAAAAAAGAAGAAGCAATGATATATAACTGAAATATCATGTATACAAATGTGATAAAAAATCTTGACTATGGGAACATACAAGTAACTCCATCAGGGCTATGAACGCCTACTCATAATGGAGCAATATTTGAGAAATTACAGTCTATAACCTCATTAGAGCTCTCAAGGTTTGCTGGTAGCGAGGCTTTGTTCAGGATGATTTTGAAGTTAGAATAATCCATGTAGCTATTCATATAGGATGCTAAGGATCTTTAGTGAACACAAGAGAAGGAATTAACTCATCTGCACACACATGGGCAAAAGAAGATCAAAGTTTCAAGAACCAATGGGGAATTTTTCTGCGTCTCCATTTGTAAATCCTAGTCACTAAGTGTGTTGATTTGAATATTCCAAGGGACCTTAGGGATCGATTGACCTCTTATCTATGAAATGTTTTGCACCTCCATTTCAATTGGTGTATTACAAATGCAAAAACAAACACAATCAGCCTTGTTCGAATAGGAAATGCATCTTCATCCTGCATATTGGATTCACATAGGTCATGTAAAAAATTCATTTATCTCCACATGCATTTTGCAGATCATCATGTCATATAGATCTACACACTGGGTGCATAAGTGAAAAAATCTAAAAAATGGAATATAGTCTTGAAAATATCCAAAAACATTGAAAAATAAAAAATTACCAAAAACATCCATATAACGTCCTAAAAAAATCAACCAAAAACATCTGCAAAATGTCATGAAAATATTAACCAAAAACATTCAAATATCGATCTACATAATCCAAAAACATCGAAAAAAGCTCTTGGAAAAGAAATAAAAATAAAAAATCAATCAATCAGAAAAACTTGCAATAAAATGTCTTGTGAGAAACAAATACCCTAGTAGATATCTAGCAAACACTTCACACGAAGTTAACAAAGGATGCGACTATCTAGTCAAACATCTACAATTAACTGATCAACCTGTCTTATCAATCGTATCATATCCATATCAACGTGATCATTATCTTGTCTTAAACAAAATAGGATACACTTGAAATCAAACAGGTTAGTCTTAAACGGAGTCCACAACTTTCTGAGATCAGATATTATCAACCATCACATCAAGCAACTGAGAATGAAGGCACAAGGTCAGTATAGCTACTGAATTTTGTCTGGGTCAGTCTTTATCTTTTATCATTTGGTGACAGATTATGTTCCTATGCTACTCAAGGATGTCCACGAGTGACTAGAGGAGCCATGATGGGCATTATCTTTTTCTTTGTTTGGTTCTTACCTGCTACGTGTTTGTTTCTTCAATGAGATATCTTTACATCTTGGTTCTTTATACCCTAATGTGCTAAGCTTCATTGTTCAATAATAAGGCTTAGTGATGAATGTATTTTGCAATAAAATAAATGACACAAGTTCATGATTCATTCAATTTCATTCTCATCTCATATGTTTGTTGATAGTCTATTGATTTCCTATCTTCTCTCTAAATCGTATATTCTTTCTAAACATTCTTTTCTCATCATCTCTTTCTCTCATCATTTTCTATCTCAATATCATTTTCACATCACCTATCTCTATCTATAATCAAATGACCATTCTTTTATCTTTCATCTCACATTCTTCTTTTTTTGAGAAATCATTCATATCTTTAATGCACAAACAAACTCTAAAGGGGGCATTACACCCTAAGTATCACTGGGGCCTACTAGGCAAAAATTTTCATTTTCTTTGAAACAATGTCATTCTGACTTTGTCTCAAAGAGGAGAAAATATAGACACCTAAAAATGTCTCATTGATCATGTACTAATTATTCCTCTAATTGATTAAATAATTCTTTAATTCTTTAATTAAGTTAATTAATCTTATTCTTCTAATTTCAGATTTCCTCATAATCTTACTAATTATTCTATTTTCTATTCTATCATCATTTAATCATTTTAATCATTTTCTAAATATTAATTAAATATTTATTATTTAATTAATTCTAATTAATTCCCTAATTTAAATAATCTTTATTAATTAAATAAATTAATTCTCAATTTCTATCTCCAAATATTTATTATTCAATTAATTATGATTTAATCCTTTAAATTAAATAATCTATATTATTTAATTAAATTCAATTTCTAAATAATTAAATAGTTTCTTTAAATTATTTAATTAGCTAATTAATTATGAGTAATTCCCCAATTTAAATAATCTTTATTATTTAAATAAAGTAATTCTCAATTTCTATCTCCAATCAATTAATCATTAATCCTTTTCTAAATATTAATTAAATATTTATTATTTAATCAATTATGATTTTATCCTTTAAATTAGATAATCTTTATTATTTAATTAAAGTCCATTTCTAGCATAATTAAATAGTTTCTTTTAATTATTTAATTAACTTATTAATTCTTTTAATTCTTCTATTTCTTCTAATTTCTTCCAAATTCAAATACATGTGCATGATTTCAAAAACCAAATTGAAACTCAAAGTCAAGTTCTAAATATATCCAAGTACTAAATTGAATTAAAATAAATTCAATTATTTGAATAAATCTCATGCAAAGATTAAATTGAAAATCTAAATCTAAATGCAAGCACATGCTAAATTAATTAATTAAATCATTTATCTCGTCAACTTCTATTTCCATTTTTCAGTTAGCTTTTTCTAAATTAAGCTTTCTTTTTCATCCTCTTTATTTCCTCCAATCATTCTTTTTCTTCCTTTAGTCAGCTTTTTCTCAATCAGTTGACTCAATTAATCTATTCAATCTATTAAGTTTAACTCCTACAATCAGTAGTTCAACTATCAATCAACATGTAAGCTCACCTAAGTTCCACCTCTTGATCAATCTGTTCCACCTTTCAATCAATCTTCTCCAAAAATCTATAAATTGAGCATCCAATCTCGTCCTCTTCAATCCTGGACAATTTATTTTGAATCACTGACTTTGAATCTTTGTGTCACTTGCAGGTTACTAGCACAATATCTGAGAGCCATCATACCACAGAGAAAAGAAGAGCAATGGAAGCGATATGCGATCTTGGAATAGGGAGTTTCGTTGAATTATTTTAATTCCTATTTGATATTGCATTATTTCATTGTCTTGTTTGTTTGACTCTTTGATTAGATAGGGATTCGTGATTTCCCTTGAATTTCTAATTGATACATTGTGATTAAGATGAATTTTACATGCATTTACAATAGCTTTAATAATTTTAATTATTAATTGTCTTCTTAAAACATTATTCTTGTAAAGAATTAGCTAAAAGGGATAAAAAAATCAAAACAATTATAAAAACAATGCTTTTGGATTGCACTTTTTTCTTTAAACACTTTCAAATAGAATTGTTGTTTGTTTTTCTTATACACATAAGAAAAACAAAATAAGATGTCTAAATATCAAAGGCCATATTTTGCTAGATGTTAACTAATCATTTGTCCCATTTTTAGTCATAAAATATAATATTTAGGTTAAGATTACAATAGAAGAATGCATTGCTGAAAATGGGGAAATGATTAGTCAATGTCTAGAAAAATAGGACCTTCGGTATATGCATATCTTATCTTTTTTTAAAAATTATATTATAAATTAATATTTGTAAAATAGTTATAGTTAATTTTGTTTGAGATTAATATCATGAAATTTAATTTTTTTTCTTGTGGTTAAATTTGATGATTTTATACTTGCTTTTATATATATATATTTATATTATAAATCTAAATTTTGGATAGACAATTAAATACTAGCAAACCCATCTTTAGAGAAGTATATGTTTATCAAAATCAAACTTTTATTTAAATCTAATTGTTATTAACTAGTGTAGACACCTAAAATTGTCTTGTCTAATTACATAAATATTTTTATTTATTTAATTATTTTATACAAAGTCTTCTATTAATTAAATAAATTATTATTTATTTAATTAATTTATTAATCCTCTTCTAAGCCTTACCTCATTTAACTAAATACTTTTATTTATTTAAATTGTCTTTTTTCTAAATTAAATAAATATTTTTATTTATTTAATTGAACCCATTTCTCATTTCCTCTATTAATTAAATAAATTTTTATTTATTTAATTGATTCATTATCTTTTTCTACCTATGACATATGTCATTCATCTCTTAATTTCTACACTACCCACCCTCTCATTATTTTATTATTTCCTCTACCTACCCTTTAATCCTAGCCGACTATTTATCTTTACACCTCTTAATCTTATCCCTCAATTTCTTACAACGTCTTCTATATAAGGAGATGCTTCTTTCATTATCAAAACCCTCTTCAACATTCAAATTTTTTTATGCCATCAAGCCTTTTTTCGATCAAGCTATCAATCACAGTTTCATTCTTTGTTGAGCTCTTGTGCACACATAAAATCTAAGATCAAATATATCAAGCAAGATCAAAGGAGATAGGAAGAATGGAGATTCAAATCCTAGTGGACATGTGATGGTATAATCTTTCCGATTTTGTTGGTTTACATTGTCTTAGGTAATCTTCATGTGTTATGGTGGATCTTTACTATTGTTAGGCTAAGGATTTGTGGTTGAATTTATTTAGTCTTTCAATATTATTGTTTTCATTATCCACTTTTCACCATACACATTTTGGCACACCCTGTGGGACTCTTGTCCCTTTTGCATTTAACATCTTTGGTTGCAGATTTTGTGTTTTTGAAGTTGCAAATCTGACATTTTCCAATGACATTTTAACTTTTTGCGTCTACATCTTTTGGAACCCCATTTTTTTTCTATCACATTTGTGCGCCCCTGAATCATGTTTGTGTTCCCAACAACATTCTTAATTTTCCCAATTGCGGGCTTCCATTATATGTGTGTCTGTGGGAAATATAATCATGTTTGTGATCCTTTTAACTGCGTCTATGTTCTGCTGGATTTTCTGGTTTGCATTTTTTTGGTAGAATCACGTATGTGAAGTAATAAAATGCGTCTGTGTTCTAGAAGCACGTTTGTGGTTGGCAAAATCATGTCTGTGTTTTGCTTGCATTTTTTAATTTTTCATTTCTTCATTTAGGGTTTCATTTCGCCCTTTTTGTCTTGCATTTAATGTTTCAAATCTATTTTATTTGAGCTAATATCTTGTGAGCTAAGGAATTGGTGCATCTCGTCTTTGAAAGAAAATCATGTGTCGAAGGACACTAATTTTTACAAAGTGTTTTGGGATTTTGTTAAAATAAACTTAACTCGCTTGCTTGCAGGACAGGGTATTCATTTGAAACAACCCAAGATACTAACAAATCTTTCTTGTAGGATCTTGGCAAGGGTTTTCTTTTGATTTTCATTGTGTTTTTTGTTTTCATAGATTATCAAACACTTCAATTGGTACACTAAAATTGAACCACTATCTTTTGTGTATTGAGCAATAGGATCTTTTGTGTTTATCTTTAGAGGGCTTTCCTCTTTGTGTGGTCACTAAGACTAAAAGTGACTAGGGAAAAACCCAAGTGGTAGCAAGGAAAACCCCCCTCGTCCGAACCACTATAAATAATTATATCCATGGTAAAAGCCATGGGTAATGTGTGTTGATTCATCCATAACGACACTATGTCTCCCCATAAACTTGTTTGATGAAATTTATTTAATCAATAGTAGGGTGTAACCCCTACTAGTTGGGAGCCTTTTGTATTTATAGAGCTGAAAGTGCCGCATGTATGGCCACATGAGCATATACCCTTACTAGCATCTTTTTACTTTAGAAAGCTAAAATCCTTCTAGTTGTTGGGGCAGGAGGTCAGACCTCTGGAGTGACCCACACACATATGGTTCTTAGTAGAGGTACACAGTTTACCATGGGGAGTTTTTGTGGGGATTGGTGCCTAGCTTCCCTAGAGAAGTGAGTGTCGAAGGTGGAGCTAGTGGGATCAAGCACCTAAGTATCCCTTTTGAATAGCGTAGCATTACGGGAAACCTCATATGGGATCAACAACTATTGTCTTGGTGAGCCATAGGAATTGTGTTTGTCTTCTTTTAAATATTCAAACATAAAAAATTTGCATCTTTTGTATCTTCAAGTGTATGCAAAATATTTTTAAATCAAATAACACACTTTCTTTTAAGTCATTTTGCATCTAAACACCTACAAACATTGGGTCTACATCAACATTGTCTCCTCTTGTCACGAAAACTAGTCAAAAATTCAAATTTGGTCACAATAACAACTTCCCAAATTGGAAAAATTGTACTCAGGTTTTGTAAACATGTCTATGTCTGATAGAAGCATGTTTGTGTCTTGTAAATGCATCTATGTAGGATAGAAACATTTTTGTTTAATCATAGCAAACTGCATTGACAAGATTCTTAAAAACGCGTTTGTGTAGTATCTAGTCAATTCTGTGTTGGGTAACCATTTATGTGAAGTATACATGCATGTCTGTGATCAATATTGAAAAAAAATTATAGTCCAACAAACAAGAGAAATGAGTTTTAGAATTCTTAAGCTTCCTAGGTTATTTCTCTGGGTTTTCATCTAGAATTCATCCTATTTTTGGGTCTCACAAAGTTCATCATTTCTTTACAACTTGCATTACATTCATATTTGTCTAAAATTGAGTCAAAAGTTCACTTTCTTCTCCCCATCTTACTTTATCAATTCAATACATACAACAACAATTTTCTAAGTGGTCCCTCATCAAGGTCTATCACCTTTGGGTCTCATTTGGTCTTACCTAGAGTCAAGGTCAAATTACCCCAACAAGAGATCTATCATCTCATTGAAAGTCACACCTACTCTATTACATACATACTTCCATGGATCCCCATTTTAATAGATTGGTTGAAGAGATCATGACAAGAGAGACAATATTTCCTACAAGTGATGGCACAAAGTGGAGCTAAGATACCTCATGATTTTCAAATGTCCCAAATAGTGGAAAATAAACCTACTCAAGAAAGTCAACTCAACATGGATCAAAAGAGACCTAATAGTGGAGGTAATAGAGGACCACATTTAATGTTTGATTGACCATCATCCTTATTTCAAAAACTTGAGATCCCAAATACACATGGTCAAGCTTATGATACTGACGAAAGAACATCTCATGAACAACTCCATCTACAAAGACCATTATGGACATCTTATATGTATAAATACACTCAATCGCATACCAATACTAAGGACCCAAATAAAAATCAATTGGATATCCAGAGGCATGCTCAAAATTTGGAGACAAGAAAACACCATGTCAAATCTCGGGGCAAAACACAAGAGAAAACTTGTGATATGTCTTATGACCCTATATCAAGTGGTCCATATATGCATTATCATTATAGACCTCCTCCATATGAACATGTTTATGATCAATACCATCTATATAAGCATTATCCTCCTCCTCCACCTAGTGGCTCAGGCATATGATATGGTCCAAGAAGTCAGTCTCCACCCAAAAACAATTTGGAGCAATAGATAAAGGACTTACAAAAGAAGATGGAGGACATCAATACACCAAAAAAAACTTACACAATGAGGGATATATATCCCTATCCATTTGATAGAAGCATTCCAATGCCTCCATTTTATACACATTTTGTAACACCAAAGTTTGACAAATACAGAGGCAAAGGGGACCATAAGGTACATATAAGACGATTTTTCATAGTTTGCATTGAGGTAGCAACAGAAGAAACATACTTGATGAGATTTTTTCCACAATTCTTAGGTGAACAAACTATGGAATGGTTCTCCCAACTTCCACCTTGAATTAAGTCATGGGGTGATCTAGCAGAAGCTTTCATACAACATTTCTCATATAACATAGAGCCAGATATATCAGTTTCCACTTTGTGTAATACCAAACAGAAAGATGGGGAGTCATTTTCATCATTCCTACAAAGATGGAGGAATTTAGCCAGCAGATGCTCTTGCAAAATTCTACAAAAACAAATGGTAGAGATGTTTACATAGAATGTCAATAGAGAAATTGGTTTTGACTTGAGGAAAGCCTATTTGTCCACTTTCAAGGATGTCATTGAGAAAGGATTAACAATAGAGAATGTCTTAATTGAGCAAGGAATCATCAAGATATATTCAAAGAAAATAAAGATGATTGTAAAGGAAAGGACAAGCCACGATTTTGGAACAAGAACAATAGCATAGTAAATGATGGTGTTGTTGATGCTAACACACTGAGACCAAAAATTATTCTTTTAGGATCAAGTTCTTCTACAAATAAATAAGTAAATACTCAAGCAACTTCAAAACCATGAAGGAAATACACCCCATTGGGAGAACCACTTGAGTCATCTTTTATTAAGCTAGTGGCAAACAAGATAACAACAATTCCAGACAACCCTCCATTTGAGCCAACAATTAAACCAAATTGGTGGAATGCAATGAGTACTACGAATATCACAAGAGAAAGGACCATAAAACAGGAAATTATCGTTTGAAGAACATTATACAAGAACTTATTGATAGAGGTGACATTGAGATCGAGGGACATACATCTAATCAAGAACATGAGATGTTTAAGGAACCATTACCTAAACATGACAAGGGAAAGACCAAAGCCATAGATGAGCAATCCAGCTATACCAAAGTTTCCTATGATTATGATTCAACCGTTAACCACATTTTTATGGACATCTATGAGTCAAAATTGTCCTAAAAGGCATTGGAACTTATTCTGAATCTACCTCTAAATGAAATTTTACAACTCATCGAGGTAAGGTTACGTTGCAAGGTACTCCAACTAAAACCAACATTTCCTCATAGGCCAAACCTAAGTATGACCTAGTAGAATAGTTAGGGAAGACACCCACACTTATCTCAATCCTAGAACTGTTGCATATCTCTCCTTCACATAAATCCATACTTGACAAATTCCTAAGAGAAACTTTCATACCCACTGATCTGAACATGGATTATTTTCAAGCTATGGTGGCATACCTTTCCATTCCAAACTTGTTTACATTCACCAAAGCTAACGACGCCTCCCTAAGCCAACTGCATAATGCACCTTTATAAATTGAAGCCTTCCTACACAAACACCAAATAAAATGAGTCCTAATAGATGGAGGATCTAGTCTCAATATATGTACTTTGAACATAATAATATAATTGGGATATTCGGATAAAGCTATGAATGCTATAAACAAAATTATGATCAAGGCATATGACGTTGAAGAGAATTAATCGAAAGGCACAATCACCTTACCTCTTAGAGTTGGGCCAGTTATGAAGGATGTGGTTTGTCAAGTCCTTGACCTAGATCTCACATACAACATATTGCTAGGACATCCTTGGATTCATGAGATGAGAGCAGTCCCATCTACGTACCATCAATGCATTAAGTTTCCTCATGATGGAGTTGAAGTGACATTTAATGGTGATCCTAATCCATTTATATACTACAATAATTTGAGGACAAAAGATGAGAGAATAATTCTAATTAATAGAGAGGCAATCCCATCATCTGCATATATTGATTTTGAGTCACTAAAGCCTTTAATATCCAAACAAGGTGAGCTTAAAGGGAAATATCAGGATAAAGGCATGGGTGAATACACTATAACTCAAACCATGTATTTGAGGCAAGTTATGGATTCACTGAAAGAATATGGATGACCACATCCTTCTAAAATAGTATCTCTTATCACACTCAAGTGGGATCCTACTATATTCCAAAAGTGAGGTGAGATGGAAGAAGAGGACTTATACAAAATGCTTCATAGAGATGTTGAGGATGATACACAAGATCACATCAAGATTCCATGCAAAAAATATGGCAAAGGATTCAAAATACTACAAAAGTTTGGGTTCGGTGGTAAAAGTCCTCTTGGCTTGAGAAAAGAAGGTATCACTAAACCTTTGCAACCATAATTGACACTTAAAAATCAGTGCTCAAAAGGGCTTGGTTTCATACCTTTCAGAATAAACACTTGCAAATCTGAAGAAGCATTGTAAATTAGAAATTATAATTATCAACAAGAAAGGTGATATTCCGCCGACTCCAATGAATGAGAATTGGGTTCAAACAAATCATCTAGTGACTATGAGCTCATTGAAACATTCAGATAACCAGGTGAACCCACAAAAGAAGAGGAATTTTATAGAAAATTTAGAGTTGGTCAAGAAAACACCCCTGAGGGTCCCAAACAGTCTTTGTTTTTAGGTTCTAGGTTGAAATCATGAAGAGTCAGGACTTCCATTACTGAATGCGATTTTAGTAATGACAATTTGGACTCATTCGCAATCGAGACGGAGGAGGAGAGTGCTAGAGATGACTTTGATAATTACCTTGATATACCTGAACATAACCGTATCTTCACCCTTACTCCCACTAACTTTGAAAACATTAATGTCCTTCCCCTCATTCACTAGCAACTTATTGACTGGGACCATGAAGGACCTTTACAACTTGACACATTCCAAAGTGATGAGGATTTCATAAACTATTTGGGAATACGAGATGATATTCCACTAGGGGACCATAAGGAGGGATACACTATTGAACTCAATAGTGTGGCCTACTTGAATGAGGGTATTGGGCCTTTTATTCACAAAAATATAAAAAATAAAAACTAATCATGGGTTTTACAATGAAAACCACATTGTGGACTATCTGACTCTAAAAAGGGAAAAAAAAAAGGACATATTTGAGGGTGTAAACTTCTATGAGGCACCCAAAGATGGGAGGGTCGACATTCTCTTGACATCATACAAAGAAAACTCATACATGTTGATAGAGGAGATTGTCAAATCAAACATTGGTACATAAGAGATTCCACACAACATATTCTTGGGAAAATCTCTGACAGAAAGAGAGAGACCGAAATTCATAATTCTCTTCATAGAGTGACAAATCAATTTTGTATGGTCATATGCAGATATGCCTGGACTAGATCCAAATCTAGTAATGCTTCATTTGATAGTTAAACTAGGATCAAAGCCAGTGAAACAGAAATTAAGGAAAATTCATCCACAAGTGGCATGATTAGTGGAGGTGGAACTTAAACAACTATTTGATGTCAGATTCATAAGACCAATTGATTATCCTGAATGGATCTCCAACTTAGTACTAGTCAGTAAGCCAAGTCACAACATCAGAATATGTACTTATTTCAGAGACATCAACAACGCTTGTCCTAAAGATGATTTTCCATTGCAAAACATAGACTTGATAGTGGCTCTCACAGTGGGTCATGCGATGTTATCTTTGATGGATGGATTTTCTAGCTATAATCAAATAAAAATTGCACTTTAGGACTAGCACAAAACAATGTTTAGTTGTCCCCATAGAACTTTCTGGCAGAATGTCATGCCCTTCAGACTAAAGAATGCAGGTGCTACATACCAAAGAGCTGTGACTACTATTTTTTATAATCTTATACATTTAATTGTAGAAGATTATGTTGATGACCTCTTGGGAAAATAATTTGATAGAGACACACATTTGGACATCCTTTCAGTGGTTTTTGACTAGTTGGAAAATTACAAAGTAAGCTTCAATCCTAAGAAGTGTGTCTTTGGAGTAACCTCCAGGACGCTCCTTGGATACACTATCTCAAAAAGAGGAATTGAAGCTGATCCAGCAAAAGTCAGAGCTATATTAGAAATTCCACCACCAAGGAATATTAGTCAACTTCGATCTCTACAAGGAAGACTCTAATCCATATGAAGATTCATAACACAACTTGCGGATAAATTTCATCCTTTTCAACACTTGCTACAAAAAAACATAAAATTCAAATGGGATGATAATTGTCAATAAGCTTTTCAAATACTCAAATATTATCTTTTGAATCCACCAGTGTTGATGCCATGAATTCTAGAACAACCCTTGTTACTTTACATATCAGCTACACAAATAGCACTAGGGGCACTCTTGCTACAACAAGACAATGAAGGAAAAGAGAATGCAATATACTATATCAGTCGTACTTTCATTTGTTATGAGCTTAAATACACACCAATTGAGTGTGCATGCCTTGCTATGGTTTTTTCCTTGCAGAAAGTATGACATTATATGCTAACTCATAAAACTAAGATTATTGGAAGGATATATCCATTGAAGTATCTTCTCAATAAAGCAATGCTCACTAGCACACTAGCTAATGGGTTATGATCTTGAGTGAATTCGACATCGAATATGTGAAGAGAAAATAAATCAAAGGACAAGCTATCATAGATTAGTTACTAAATGCACCCATGATCGATAATGCTCCTATAACTTCAGAATTTCTAGATGAATCCATTTTGATGGTATTGCACATGAAGCTTTGGCAACCATAATTTGATGAATTGTACATGCAACATGGTGTAGGAGCTGGCATCCTCTTTATCACACCTCAAGGGGATTCCATTTCTAAATCATATCGATTTTCATTTCATTGCACTAACAATATGGGAGAATATGAGGCATTAACAACTGGATTATGGATTGCAGTTCACTGGAAGGTCTATGAAATTTATGTTTTTGGAGACTCTCAACATGTAATTTGTCAAGAAAATGATAACTACCAAACAAAGGATGAAAAATTACTACCCTACAAGAAAATGGTAGATGAATTCAAGCAATATTTTGTCAAGATAACCTTTGAGGAGATGCCAAGAGAACATAATCGAGCTACAGATGCCATGGCTATTATTGCCTCACTGATTGATCTACCACAGAATGAAACCCATTTTGAGTTCTTGGTGGAAAACCTTTTGGTCCCCTCATATGAGATCAATACTACCAAGATGATATGTGTCGTGGTCTTGATTCCACTTTGTATGGTCTCATTTTTACATACCTTCATAAAAATATCCTTCCTCTTGACCTATCTAACAACCAACGTCGAACTTTCATTTGCCAATCTTCTTGATATATCATTTCAGTTGACACCCTTTACCATCGAGGTCTAGATGACACTATTCTTAGATGTCTCAAAGGGGACATAGCTCATATTGCATTATGATAATTTCATGAAGGCATATGCAATCCACATTCTAGTGGTCCTACCTTAGCCTAGAAACTCATCAGGACTAGATATTACAAGCCTAGTATGGAAAAAGATTCATATCAGTTTGTCAAGGAATGTACGCAATTTCAAATTCATGGAGACCTTATTCATGCACCAGCATAAGAACTTCAACTGATTGCGACTCCTTGGTCCTTTTGTTAGTGGGGACTCAATCTTATAGGCAAGATTCACTCTCCTTCTTCTAATGGACACAAATTCATTATCACTATCATAGTATATTTTATAAAATGGATTGAAGTTGTTCCTCTCACCCAAGTCATTGGAAAATAGATTGCTACATTCATTCTTAACTATATCATCTACCGTTATGGTTTAACTCTTTACATCATCACAGATAACGGATGTCCCTTCAAGAACCAAGATGTTTGTGAACTTTGTTATCGCTTCCATATTAACCATCGCTTCTCTACTCCATACTACCCCTAAGGTAATGGTCAAGTTGAGGGGTCTAATAAAACCATTCTCAAAATCCTCAAAAAGATAGTCGATGATGCTGGCCAAAATTGGCACATCCAACTTAATCATGCACTTTGAGATTATCACACAAGTGTTCTCATGCATATAGGAGCTACACCTTATTCACTTTTCTATGGTGTCGAAGATATCTTTCTTATTGAGGTTGATTTACCATCTTTGTGATTCTCTTTGCGGAACATCATTAGTGATGAAGATCATAGGATCTCTCACTTGCAAGAACTAGAAATAATGGATGAACAATGACAAATTGATTTTAACCACATCAAGGATTATCAACAAATAATGAGTTGCAACTACAATCATAAGGTTAAGCCTCATACATTTGAGGTAGGTGACTTAGTTCTCAAGGAGAATCCAAGAAATCAATAGGACCAAGACAAGAAAGGAAAATTTGAGCCTGACTAGGTCCTTATGTCATCACAACAGTCTATGGATTAGGTGCATATCATATTTTGACACCAAAATGAGAACCTTTGGAGGATCCTATTAACAACATGCACTTTCCTAGGTTTTACACATAGCTCTTCAGAATATCCTAATATCAAAAATACAAAAAAATTATAAAAAGTCAGAAATACAAAAAAAGAAGCATAAAAATAACAAATCATTACTTGGTGAAAACTTGGCAAGCAGTAGCCTTGTGAGACAAAAAAAATTGAAAAAAAATAGATAAAAAGTGAAGAGAAATAAATTCATCCAATAGTGAAAACCACTTCGGTGGCGCCTTGGGCAAGTACCATGATGAAAACCAGGTCACTGATGCCATGTGTAGAGACATTTCTCCTCCCTCCTTCAAGATTCAATCTCATCCTTTCACTTTGCACACACTCATTGCCTATCCATCTATAGTAAACTTACCCATTCCCATCATGGCTTGTTATTGATCTTCCTCAAATTGGTTATCCATTCGTATAATCCTACCATTTCACCCCTTTCCGTCCATAATAAATCAGATCCTATTTATGGCTAAGGAAAATCCTAAGTCTAGTGATGGGTGTGGAACTAAGAGCATCACATGTTTAGAGGAGTACAATTTCTTCTAGTTTTCTTCAGTCTACCGCGTACAATCCACAATAAAGCTAAACTTACATCTTGAATCTGCAATAAAGTTTCATCCTCTCTATAATAAAGTATCATTTTCATGGATTTAGTCAATTTCAGATGAGACACAGTACCAATGGGCTTCAACAAATGAACTCTTTAAATAGACTCAGACAATATTATGGTTTAGTGCGATCTATTCTTTTGTGAACAAAAACATTGTGACCACAATCAAATAGACTTATACAAGTGATAAGAGAGACTAAAATTGAGGACTACAATGGATGTTGGTGTTGAGTCTTGGTTTTCTTTTGATTTCATCTTTTGGTGACATGTCTTTTATCTTTCTCAGGATGCCCCTGACTAGAGATTATATATCCAGGATGTCTTTGAATGGAAAGGTGAGGATGGGATATATGTTCACATATTTTTTTGTTGTTTGTGGATTATCTCCTTGTAATTCTATGACTCGTCCAAGGATATGAGGACACTGTGAGTCTAGTGTGAATTGTGTCATTACTTGTTTGCAAATGTTTGATCTCCATGCAAACTGGTACAATGACTTTCTGGGTCAAACCTATACCTCTATTGTCATAACCTATTTGCTATAATAAAGCTCAATGAAGATACAGTACAAGAAGCTCTTTCACTTCTATATCTTCTATATTTCATCCCTCTTTCTTGATTGACCTCCATCATCCTTCCTTAGTCCATGTAGCCCGCTATCACATGACTAAGTATAATGACAAGCCAAAAATATTTGCATTTCATGTAGTTTTTACCTGCATTACCAAATATTACCATTTCCTACATATATATAGATATCACAGTTGCATCATATCCTACACACAACTCACGTTGTCACATTTTACATTCTCATCATCACATAGGTACATATGCATATAGATGCTACAATGATTGGTCATCTCATATATATATCTCAAAATCATAAATTTCATGATACAATGATGTCAAAATACATATGGCTACAAAATCACCCAATGGTGTCTACATCATCATACAAAAATGGTTCAAAAACTGATACATAGGGATCCCTCTAAGGCTATGATGAACTCCCTCCCTTGGAGCCAGTCAACTTCGATGGAGTCTGAGCCCTGGAATTCCCTGCCCCAAGATCATCTCTCCTAACCCCTCTATCTAGTGGTAGTGGGGGACCCATGACCCCACCACTAGATGCATGTTTCTTGTCTCTCCCTCCAATGGTCATCATAGTCTATGATGGCCTTTAGAAGCTCCTAGCCTACTAATTAGGTGGTACAACTCCAAAATATAGGTCTCTCGAGTAGGCTATCTCCTCCCATTCTCATAGAACACAGGCATATCTATCCCTAGTGTCCTTTGTTGCTTATCTTGTTGCCCTTAGTGCCTCCTCAACCTCTGTGTAGCACTGAATAACCTAATCCCTCTCTTGCTCAGTGTCCCTCAGTTGTCTCTTGAGCCTAGCCCCATCCCTCTCTAGACCCTGAATCTCACTTGCCTATCCTTGGAATATCTCTCTTAAGGATAGTAGCTCATCCTCCTCCTCTTCTCCCTCCTCCCCCAGTCCATGTCCTTGTCCTAATCCCTGTACCTATCCTAGCACCTATGCTACTAGCACCTGCAAAGATAGTCCACCTCTACCTTTGACTACATCAAGTTGTTTCTCCTCTCTCCCATCTCTCCTCTGAGCTACCCTCCTCTCTACCACTGCACCCCACCTCTTCCATCGGCCTATGCCTCCACCATCCCCACTATCATCTACACCATCCCCACCATTAGCCTCTATCAACTCTCCTAGATCTGTCAGCCATGGAAATTGATGATCTACCCAATATGCACTATACTTGACATCCATCCTTGCATCCTCCACCTCTTTCCAAATATCCCAAGGCATGGGAACCATCTTTTGCATCTGTGCTAATGCTTGATCATAAGACAATAATGGACCAAAATGAGCCTGATCTCTCACTGTGCGTGTATACATCACTAAACCTCATGGCATCCGCTATATCTTGCAAAATTGCATGAATACTCTATCAATAATTTTCCCATCAATAACATATGGTGTCCTCCCAATCACATACCTACTCTTGAACACATATGGAAGCTTGACTGCGTCATCCTCCCACTCCTCGCAATCTTGGTAAAGCCTCCATACCACACTATCTACCTCATCAATCACTTGGCGCCAATACAGTAGCCTCCGAATCCATGGCTAGGAAGTACTCATCTCATACAAATGCACATAACTGCACCCATGTCCCCTACCTCTAAAGTGTATCGGTCATGTAACCAGAAGATGCTCATATGCCCATACCTATAGTAATATCACTCTACATCCCAATCCCGCTGATCGATGATACACAAACTCATGCAACTCATAATACAAATATGCCCATAGACACGACCCCCATATAAACGTGGTGTGCTCAGTCACCAATATCTCTCGAGTCCTCCCCCATCCCATAACCAACCCTCATGTCACTCTATTGGGATAGAGAAACCCACTAATAACTCTTGCCACCATTGCCAATATAGCCAATATTGTAGCTGTCATGGTTTCTCAGGCAACATGTCCCACCCTCATCTCCAATCCTGGATCCTAGAACTCTTGTCTCAATTATTCCCCATCTACCTCTCGATCATAATGAACTAACCCCCCATCAATCGATATCCACAGTATCCTGTACACATCCTCTAAGGTGAGTGTCATCTCACCCATTGGAAAATGAAAAGTGCATGTCTCCTCTAAGGTGAGTGTCATCTCACCCATTGGAAAATGAAAAGTGCATGTCTCTGAGTGCTATCTCTTGGCTAATGTAGTCAACAACCCCATGTTAGCCTGAAACTCAGGCATATATATAATGTATCATAATCCCATGGCCTGAACTGGTCCTCTATCCTCCAATGTCAACTCTAGTCATAATCCCTAACTCGAAGGGTATCTCTCCCATGACTCCAATATAGGTAGGTCCTCCTATAGTCAAGCCAATCAACTATGTCAATCCTATTAGTACTCCCTATTCATCAAAAAGTGCTACTTTTTTAAATTCTAGTACTTATATCTATCATATGGCACTCTATCCTAGTAGTACTTCCTGTTCATCACAAAGTGCTTCTTTTATCTTATCTTATAGGGAACCTACTTGAGTGTATCCTCTTGAGTAGCTTATCCAATTGACTATGTATGTTCTATCAGAAATTTGTCAATTTCAACCTAATCTAATTGACAACATATATTCTATCACAAAATTGTAAATTTCTATGCTACTCCATGTTCATCACAAAGTACCTCGCTTTATCATATCATAGGGCAACGTATGTCCTATCACATAATTGTCAATCCTAGCCCTATCTGTTATCTTAGTCTTCCCTAGAGGGCCTGTTTGAGTGTATCCTCTCAGCATCTTATCCAATCGATAGCGTATGTTTATCACAGAACTATCAATTTTAGCTTGAAGACATAAATGCGCATTCATGACACAAACATTCTTACATACTACACAAACATTTCTGCATTTCACAGATGCGTCTAAAACACAAGACATGCCTTTGTCCTGCATAGATGCTCCTACCCTGTGTAGATGTTTCTGTATTTCACAGATGTGATCGCATTTTTCATAGATTCCTTTCAAATTATAGACGCGTTTAAATTCAACACAGACATGCCTAACCTACCCAGATGCCTGGCACCAATGGAGACGCGCCTTCATGTCTTTTGACCCACTTGACAAGTTTCTTAGACATACCTAATTTGCATTTTTTGACCCACCTAACATGCATTTATGACAATTATTAATGCAAAAAAGTACAAGAAGGTTTTGTCATACTCACTATCTCTCCTGCATCTACTAGTCTCTGATATCGGTGAACGCGATCAAATTTATTCACCAATGCCATCATTGCTCACTGTTGACTACTCTGTGCTCTCTCTGCACTCTGATCACTTAGGTGTGTGGATGGAAATGAGGATGTTTTCCCTCTCAGTCAATCTTATAGACTACCCTAGCCCTAATCTCTCGAGTTAGTCTTATTTATCTTGTGACTCTATCACTCTATCCTATCTTGATAGTCCTTTCTAGCCTTTCTTTCTTATTGAGATATTGTCTGCGATCTTTTCAGACATTTTCATCCAATATCTCAAGGGGACATATATTTCCCATCTTGGGGTAACTTTGTATCAATTTATCTTATCATCTTTGAAACAACGTGACAAGTTGCATTGTCTCAAAGAGGGGAAAAATGTAGACACCTAAAATTGTCCTATTTAATTATTTTTTCCTAATTCTTTTATTAATTAAATAAATTGTTATTTATTTCATTAATTCATTAATCCTCTTCTAAGCCTTTCTTCATTTAAATAAATACTTTTATTTATTTAAATTGTCTATTTCCTAAATTAAATATTTATTTTTATTTATTTAATTGATCGCATTTCCCATTTTCTCTATTAACTAAATAAATCTTTATTTATTTAATTAATTCACTAGCCTTTTCTACCTATGACACATGTCATTCATCTCTTAATTCCTACAGTACCTACCCTCTCATTATTTTATTATTTCCTCTACCTACCCTTTAATCCTAGCTGACCATTTATCTTTACACCTCTTAATCTTATCCCTCCATTTCTTACAGTGTCTTCTATATAAGGAGATGCTTCTTTCATTATCAAAACCCTCCTGAGCATTCAAACTTTCTTATGCAATCAAGCCTTCTTTTGATCAAGCTATCAACTATATTTTCATTCTTTGTTGAGCTCTTGTGCACACATAAAATCTACATAAAATCTGAGAGGAAATATATAAAGCAAGATCAATGGAGATAGGAAGAATGGAGATTCAAATACTAGTGGACATGTGATGGTATAATCTTTGCGATTTTGTTGATTTGCATTGTCTTAGGTAATATTCATATATTATGGTGGATCTTTGTTGTTGTTAGGCTAGGGTTTTGTGGTTGAATTTATTTAGTCTTTCAATATTATTATTTCCATTATCCACTTTTCACCATACACAAATAATTAACCTAACTTTGATGATTTATAGTTTTGATGGTTTACGATTTAGGATAAGAATTTAATTAGTGTTTCGAGTTAGGGATAGAATTAAATTAATATGTTATGGTTGAATTCAATTAAGTTTAGTTTTCAATTTGAGTTTAGACTAAGTTTCAATGTAGGTTAGGATTAATAAGGATAAGATTAAATTTAGGTTTAGGAAGGGTTAGAGTTCAATTAAGATTAAGGTTCATGCATGGTTTGGATTAGCGTTAAGGTAAAATGAAGATCCAAATAAAATTATTATTAGTGTTTGGAATTGTGATATTTTATTTTATTTATATAAATAATGTATAAATAGACATTCTTGTAATGGTTAAGTTTTCTTTGAATTTTTTGTATTTTTTAGATTTACATATGACAATTATATTATATTTTTTACTATGTAGGTTAAATATCATTTAAAAAAAATATTTATTATTAATTGTTTTATTGGTTTTTAAATTTAGATCAATTAATAATTTATTTATCTTTCATTTCATTTTATTGTATTTTTTAATTTACGTGTGGTAACTATTGCAATTTTTTAACTATGTAGCATCAACATTCTTTTATCAAAATATTTATTATTAAATTTTTTATTGATTATGAAATTCAATTTAACTATTAATGTAATTCCCCACCAAGAAACCTTAGAGAATTTCACTAACAAACTCAGAGTAGAGTGAAAATATATTTTTTTAAACTATTAAGTTAATTATTTATGACATTAGAAGGATAAAATTGAACTATCTATAACTTTCGCCTAATAGAATTGATAATACTCATCATCCCAACTCTTCAAAGGGTCCAACTATGGGATAAGTCACCATGCTTTCCTGAACAAGCCTTCTAAACAAAATATATTGGTTCTTCCAAAAGGGTAAAAAAAATTTAACATCATTTTCATTGTTTGATTTAGAATTATTTGGATTAGTTTTCCTAGGTTATCCCTACTAAATCAAGATGGTATTAGTTTTTTGTCGGTTGGTTTTGTTTTAACTTCAATTAGCCATAGTGTTTTCTTGTACATTTTAGCATTAGTGACTACATCACCAATGAAATTCTTGTTCTTATCCCAAAATATTAATTTTACAATGATTGACTTATATGATTATTCTCTAGGTATAAATCTTGACCAAAACCCTTTATAATTAAATACATTTGAATGGTAACCCTATAAGAAATGATCTCATTGTTGTAAGTAATATTTGTAATGAACTTTCAAGTGAAATTATATTTTCTAGTTTATATATATAATGAATATGTTAACAAGATGTTTTCTAGGCATTGGCCATGGAAGATAGCTAGCAAGAGCTCTCCACCTTTGCAAGTACCTAGGAAAACTCTTTTTATTGGATTGGTTTGTATTAAAAAGGTCCAACATGTAGATATCATGTTATAAATTTCATGAGAAGTGAGCCATAGTTATTTTTAAAATCTCTCTAAAGGTGAAAATTGATTCATCAAGGAGATACATGAGCCACTCAAAAGCTTGTCCACCCAATCTATCAAGGAGAAAATGTAAGATATAGTTTTCATTTCAAGGAACCTCTGAATATGACATAAAAATATAATTACATGGTCACAAGGATCTCCCTACCTTGTGTCTTTATCAAACATATTAATTTAAAGTTGTTATGGAAGGTTACCATGTTGATGGATTTGTCTAATGGATAAGGGAATACTGTATTAAATTTAAATTATTTCTTCGAGGCACCATATTGTAAATTATTGAGTCTCAATTTTATATCTACACATTCTTGATTTATAACTAAAGGATGGGGGTGGAACCACTTGACTTGAGCTTGGGAGACATATGTATTAATTTTTTGATAATCCTAAACCTAACAAAGAAGAAATATCAGTAATCAAAGATCAAATCTGTTCACTACAAAAAAGCTACAATGTACAATGAAAGATCCATAGGAGGATTTCAACTATTGATGTATTTTGAGTAATGTTAATTATAAATTATTATCTCTTTATTTTATTTGTACCTTCCAATATATTAGTTAACATATATTCTACTATCAGAAAGATAAAGGGCATTGGATGAAAGATGAGAATAATTTTTTGGTGGACTACATCAACAAAGTAGTGGAGGATATTTATCAAATACAAAAAAATATTTGAGGAGAGGCTCACCCATGTGGATGAAAACTATAGTAAAATTCAAGCTAGCCTCTAAACAATTATGACCAATAGCCACAAGCTTGTAAAGCATATGATGCATGACATAAATACCATAGCGAATAATCTTGATTGAGGGCAACACGGGAAAATTTTGATTAATATTGGTGATGATAGTGAGAACATGCAAAATGATCAAGGCCCTTGCAAGTGGACCCAGAGCAACATGAATAATAAAGTTATGATTCAGAGAAAGGATTAAAAAGCGATTAGGATGGATGGTGAAAAGATGAGTCTGTTGGAGGTTGAGGTCACTGAGACCCTATAGAGCCTCATGTGATTGTGTTGTCTTTCTATGTTTTCTGTGTTTCTGTTTGCTAGTTCTTTGTTGATCCTTTGTCTTCCCGTTTGGGCATTTGTTGGTTTCTTGGTTGTGCTTTGTATTGTCCTATCTTTTGCAACCTATTTTTGCTTTGGATTTTTCTAGTGATCTGATTCTAAGTCCTTTAGAATCTTTTTTTTATAGGGTTTTGGGGCCCCTTCAAAACCTATATCCTACTATCAACCTAACAATTGCACTTCCTTTTGATGTAAATGATAGTAATATTACATAAAAAAATGTCCACAAAAAAAAGTAGGTTAGATATAGAGATCCTAACCCAAGTAAGTCCATGAGAACAACAAACACAAAAAAAAAATCAAACAAAGGAGGAAAACGTGATGTTTGGTATAGAGAAATGATGGTTTAGGATTTTTTTTTAGTAATTTTGAATTCAGTTTGACTTATTTAATATTCTAAAGCTTCCTTTGGCCACCTATTTAGGACTTGTTGAATTATCATTTCCATGGTATGGCATACCTTAACGACCTTAAACCTCAATTTCTTTGGACTATTTTTGGCTTCAAATTTCTTTAAACATTTAAGGTAATTTTTTAAGAAAATTTAAAACAAAATTATGCATGGCATAAATATTTAAATAAAAAATGATATTTAATCTATTAAAAGTTTTTATTGCCCAGATGAAAATAATCAATAATGAGTAAGAAGGTAAGCTCACAATAGGATTTGAACCTTCACCAAACTAATCAATGATAGTGGTTCTCGACTTAAACTCATTTCAACATAGTGATAGTCTTTATTTCTTTATTATGCTTGCTCAACATCTACTACAAAACTAAAAAACCTAGATAGGGTTTTACGCTAAATCAAATGACATGTCTCATTTACAACCCTAATCTACCAAAGGTTTTAGAAAATATATAATACTTATACATCTTCTTCACAGGTATTTGTTTAGAGTTGTTTACATAACACTGGAATTGTAAAGAGATTTCTATATGGACAGGAAGTGTAGAACACATTATGTCATGGTGAGGGGGGATGAATTAGTGATTTCAAACAAACCCAAGTAGTGTGTGTGTGTGTGTGTGATTGGTAACAATGAGAACACTATAATCAATCATACATAAAAGACACACCACATAACACCATTTATACGAGGAAAACCCAATGTGGGAAAAACCTTGGTGAGAAAAGTTGTTGGAGTCTACTACTCCAATCCAGCCTCACAATGAAACAACAATTTTACAATGATATAGGGCACCAACCCAAGGATCACCAGCCCCTAATTGTTTATGGGCACCAAGAAAAAGTAGCACCAACCGCTACACTAAGCACCAACTCAGTGACATACAATGAAATACAAATTTATTACAATGAAAGCACCTTGTTACAAATGAGTTTTCTAACACCTATTCAACTTCTCTACTAGTTCACCTCTACTCTATTTCTACTAGTTTATCTTCTCACTCTTTCTTTCTCATTCCCCTTCAACTTTTCTTTTGCCTTACCCAATCTCCACTAGTAGTCACCCTTCTCTCCTTTACTCTATGCTACTATCTTATCGTTTCTCCCTTGTTAGTTCACACAACTATTATACTCTTTTGTAGCTTACTAGTTACTTTAACCTTATCAGTTAAACCTCTGTTAAACCCTCTTACCAGTTACACCTTTGCTACTGGTTCTCCTTCAGATTTTTAATTTCATCACTCTTCTTTGTCTGATAAGCCCTTGTTCACTCAAGAACACTCTACTCTAGCAACTAACATCATCAATTTGATCTTCAATCTTCATATTTATACATAAGCTTTCACACCAGAATGAGGTTCACATGTTTTACATTTAGGGTTTCTTCTACCTACCATGAACCGTATTAGATCACAGTAGATGTCCTCTCCAAGATTGAGAACTTACAACAAATCAAGCTTCACCACCATTTCCATTCCTTCCAGAACACGCTTGATATAATTAGCAACCTGCAACCTGATTGGTGGCCTTGCTTTCTATCAATCATAATAATTCTTTGGAATTTTTTCTTCACCAAATGTGATCTACTACTCAACTTTTTGCATCGATCCTTACATCACCAATCTCAATCTTAGTTTTACATTCTGCTTTGAGCTGCAAACCTCTGTACTTGATCCACGATTAATGTAGTCTACATTAAATGTATTACCAATCACCAAATCCTTCAACAATGCACTATTAACTTTCCACTTGAAATACACATGTTCTCTATTGGCATCCAACTTTTCTCACTATGTCGGTGCAAACTTAGTCACCGACCATGCATGCAACTAGTGTATCCCTTACGCTACCAGTTATCTTACCCTACTGGTGATGCTTTACTCAGTTAACCTTCATAAATGCACTTCACTATTTTGCTGACTGAGAAACATTGGCTTGATCACCAAACATGTTGATCCACATAAGGTATCTGAAGGTGAGTCATTGTGTCCATCTCCATCCAGTGAGAGTTCATCCCTTTTGCACATTTTTGCATACTGATAGCCTTATTTACCAGTTGACTCTTCTCTTAATGACTGAGTATACACCTCCTTGCATACCAGTGGTCATGTTCCTTATGGTGTCCCTTGCCTTTTTACCGATAGATAATACTTCTATCTACATATCGATAACATACCTTACTTACCTACCTGCATTCTGGTTAACCATACTGGTTAACATGAATGAGAATACAATGCCAACAATCTCCCGCTTTGGCATTGATGTCAACACACACTGCGTTTCTTCTTCAACCAGTTCATTCTCCTCCTTTGACACTAATGACAAAGGGATAGGGCATTTCTTCATCCGATTCATTTTTGCATCAGGTTCATTCTCCCTAGTTAGATTGTGTAATCTCCCCCTTTGTGTTCTTAACGATACCTTTTCCCCCATTCATTATCCACTCACTTCCTGCCATTCTTTGGTAGAGAAGGTCACAAGACTCTACATATACTCAACCAGTACAATCACCACCTTATTCAAATCACTCCCTATGTTGACATATCTCCCAGTGGGCAACATAATTATTCCTTTCAACTGACAAACCAATTGTGATTTCAATTAAATACAAACTAAGTAGACATTGAAAGAAATCACAAATAAGAACCAATGAGCACCTTTCAAGGTCTCAAATCAAATTTTTTAGTGGCATAGACACTTGATCTCCCCCTCTGTCCAACATATGGTCCAGGAATTAAAATATATGGCAGTAAACTCTCCCTGCACCATAGATCTCTATACACATTTAGGTGCATGAAGTTGGTGATACAACTCCTAAGTTGTGTCTCAGATACTCAAATGTTCTTGCTGATAAACTTTTGGTAAAGAGGTCAACCACTTGCTCACCTAAAGGGACATATTCCACCTTAACCTCCTTATCTTCAACCTTCTCCCTAAGAAAATGGTATTTGATGGCAATGTGCTTTGTCCTTGAGTGCATAACTAGGTTCTTTGGTATGTTAATTGCACTTGAAACATCACACCGGATAGAAATAGGATCATTCATCTCTACCTAAATATCCTTGAGGGCCTGCTGCATCCATAGCACCTGAGAACAGTGTGTAGTAGCAGCAATATATTCTACTTTAGTAGCTGATAGGAAAATTGAATCTTGCTTCCTTCTATGCCATGAAACCAGCAAGTTGCCTAAGAAGAATTCATGACTCCTTGTGCTCTTCTGGTCATCAATGCATCCTCCCCAATTAGCATCAGTGTAGGCTTGCAAGGTGAATTCTCCTTGCTTAGGGTACCATAGTCCATAATTGACTATTCCTTGTAGGTACCTAAAGATCCTTCTAACTACATTTATATGAGACTGTTTAGTTCCTGCTTGAAATCTTGCCACCATGCAAACTAATTGTACTATATTAGGTTTGGAAGCAGTAAGATATAGAGAAGTACCAATCATGGACCTATACCAGGTCTAATCCACTGCCGATGACTCATCAACCTTTCTCAACTTGCATCCAGCCACCATGGGGGTACTCATTGATTTATTGTCTTCCATTTGAAACCTCTTCAACATATGTCTGACATACTTGGTTTGAGAGACAAATATTCCCCTATCATGTTGAGAAAAATTCAAATTGAGAAAAAATGATAGTTGTCCAAGCATTGACATCTCAAACTCTGACTATATCTAATCAACAAACTCTTTATATAAGATATCCTTGTTGCCTCCAAAAAATTATGCCATCCACATATACAACCATAATGATCATGTGGTTTCCATCTACTCTAATGTACAAATTACTATCTCCACTTCCCTTTTTGAAGCCCTACTCCTTTAGATATTTGACTAACCTTAAGTACCATGCTCTTGGAGCCTACTTCAAGCCATGCAATTGTTTCTTCAATTGACACACAAAAGTTTCATCATAATGTAGGAGGAAGCCTTCTGGTTGTTCCATGTATACTTCTTCTTCCAAATTACCATTTAAGAAGGCAAATTTTACATCTATTTGATAGACCTTCTATCCCTTGTAAGTTGAAAAGGCTAGAAACATTTTATTGGCCTCAAGTATAGCAACTAGCGTAGATGTTTCTTCAAAATCTATTCCCTCTACTTGAGAGTATCCTTTGCACACTAACCTAGCCTTATGCCTAAAAATGTTGCATTCTTCATTCATCTTGTTCTGATTAGGTACCAATGATATTCTTATCAACCGGTTTAGGAACCAATTCCCACGTCACTCTCTTCTCAATTTTTCCATCTTCTCTTCCATTGTAGCCATCCATTTTTCACTTTTTCTGGCCTCATTGAATGTTTTTTGGTTCCATTTCAGTCATGAGGAAAAAATTGACTTGTTCATTATTCTAGGTAAGTCTTCTTCTGGTCTGCATACCATCATTCTTGTTTCCTATAATCTAATCTTCTAGGTGAATTTTCTGCACATACCATTTGAGGGACTTGTTTGATGCTTCTTCTAGTCTACTGTCAGATTTCTTTTCATCCTCATCACTGAAATCATCATACCAGTTGACTTGAGTAAATCTCCCTTTGTTCAAATCTTCATCTACTCTTATATGCACACTCTCAATGACTCTTGTTAGTCTTTTATTATATCATTTGTAGGCCTTGATGTGAGTTGAATAACCCAACAAGATACCTTCATCACTACTAGAATCAAAGCTACCCAAGCCATCTTGATCTCTTGTGATGAAGCATTTACTCCCAAACGCTTTGAAATACTTGATTGATGGATTTTGGTCATACCACAATTCATAAGGTGCCATCTTGTTATTTGATCTCAATTGAACCTGGTTCAAAGTGTATACAACATTGTGGACTATTTCCTTCCAATATATATCTAGTATGTTTGCCTCATTTAGCATGGTTCTTGCCATCTCCTTATGTATCCTATTTTTCCTTTCTACCACACCATTTTGTTGTGGTGTCCTTGAAGCTGATTATTGTCTTCTGATTCAATGTCTCTCATAGTAGTCTTCAAACTCATTAGATGTGAAATCTCCATCTAGATCAGATCTTAGGCATTTTATTTTGCATCCACTTTCCCTTTCAACCATCTTCCAGAAGATCTTGAATTTTTCATATGCTTGAGATTTGTCTTGTAGGAAAGTGACCCATGTCATTCTTGATAAATAATTAATGAAGAGCATGAAATATATTTCATAGGCTATAGTTCTTGTCCTAGTTGGACCACATAGATTAGTGTCCACAAGTTCAAGTGGTCTTCAAGTAGTATGTTATTTGGTGTTGAAGGTTACCTTAGTCTTCTTTCCTTTTACACATTCATCACAAAAGGTGCTTACTAGTTTGATGATCTCTGGTATGTGTCTCACATAGCCTTTCTTTCTTACTTTGACCAAATTGCCAAATTTTATGTGCCCTAATCTTTTGTGGCACAACCAGCTCTCATCCGCTTGTCCCATCATGCATTGGTACTCAAAGAATTATTTTAGATTCTACACATTTCCATTTTTCCTTTTTCCTTCTCCAACAATCTGGTTGATACTCTCTTTTCTTATCTGGAAACTCATAGACTCAAAAGTGAATTTGTATCCTTTATGACACATTTGACTCACACTTACAAAATTGTGCTCTAATCCTTCCATATAATATACATCATGTGCCTTCAATTTTCCATCTTTGTCAAGAGTACCTTTGCCTTTTATCTTGATGGAGGAGTTGTCTCCAAATCTTACTAAGCCTCCATTCCAATCTTCAAGCTTAATAAAATTCTTTTTGTCTTTGGTAATTGTTACCCTCCCTTAATTCTTGATTGTTGAGTTAAAAAATTCTTGCCAGTGTTCTTTAGAGTGAAGCCTTGTGTAAAGTTTAGTTATATGTCGGGTCATAATGCTTTGAACTTGAACCTTTCTATTGAACTCATCCAAGGTACAAAGTTCAAGTTCAAGCAGTTTTGTCACTCCGTGGTCATGTCTTTAGTAAAGTTCCGTCGAGTGTGTCTTTGAACTTGAACCTTTGAATCATCTTTGAAGAAATTTCAAGGTCCAAGGTTCAATGTGTGTGAGAGTGGAATTTGGTCCAAAGTCTTGTCTTTAGAAAGGTCCATTGTATATTCTTATGTTGGTTCATCGGTAGACTATTTTATTTTTTTTGAACTTGAACCCTTGAACCACCGTTAAAGGGGTTCATAGTTTGAGGTTCAACATTGGATGAATGCGGCTTCAAGAGGAAAAGGAAAGCATCATGATGATGGGTGTTTAAAAAAGAAAAAAGAATATTCCAAATTTAAAGAGAACTCTACATAATAAGCCGTGAGGTGTACTTTATTGCATGGTAATCATGAAAGGGAAGGAATAAGCCGAATAATAATGAGATGTCAGGAAAGGGTCTTTTCAGAGTAAGAAGGAATGAATAAGTACTTATTAATTATGAATGAATAATGTGAGTAATTATCTTGCCCTTAGTTGAGTTTTTTAAAAATCATTTCTCGTAGTTTCCCATTTCACAATTGACCAAGTGTTGGACGCTATGCGTGTTGGTTTGTCCTTTGTTTTTGCAATCTATAATTCTCTTTCAAGGTGAGTTTTGTTCTTTTTTCCCTCATCCTCGTCATTCCATGTATTCTGGAGTTCTATTAATTTGTTTTCTTGCAAATCTTTTTCTTACTTTTGAGTCATGTATAGAAACCCAAGAGGAGATTGGCATTGCCTAAAATTGACCAAAGCTTAGGACTAGTTTGTTCACACCCAAATTTAGGTGATACTTTCCTTCCATCAGTAGATTTAAAGGAATTTCATGATAGAATGCAGGATTCTGCAAATTCCCATCTCATACAGAAAATAACTAATAGTGGGTTAATAGAAGTGACAACTTTTCCACTAGTCATTCCCTATCTATAATTAGTCCAAGATTGTATGAACCACTATGACCCTATTCAAAGTAGCATCCAAACCATAAATGGTGAAGTTTTTCTAAAAGTGAATTGGGAAACCATTGCTGTAGTCATGAAGATTCCTAAGAAAGAATGGTATGAAGAATAAACAGTGGCTAAGTCACAGGGGTTGTTTTCCAAAAGAAGATAGTGTATCCAAGTATCATTGCCCAAAACTGGTTATTGAAGCTTCAGAAGGGTGGCTCACATTTACCTAGACCATTAAGTAGGAAATATTTTATTAGTCATTTTTCTTCATAGGATTAGAGGGAGTCAGATGGTCTTCTTTTGGGAAGATTGAATGTACTTCTTTGTTCTGATTATTTTAGATGATGGGGGATACATAGATTGGGCTGAGTTAATTGTTGAAAGGATGCATGAGGGTCTAAGTTACTTTGGTAACAAAATTTTTTATATGTCATCTTACCACATATACTATTTAGCTTGGATCGCCAATGGGTTGGCTTGTATCCTAAAAATTAGTGAAATGACATGAGAATATATGATTATCACTTGCATTTGCAATAGAACAAAGCTACTGAGAATTATCACAAGCTCCATGATGTTTTCCTTGGGAGATTGGTGTTTGAGTTGAAAGGGGATATTGATAAAAGATTGACTGAGGAAGCCATGCAGTTTGTAAGCACATATGGGAGCTTCTATATTCAGTTCTCCTGATTCACTTATTTGAGGGTTAGTAATTTTGAAGGTGAACCATATAAGTTGCCAATATATGTCTTTGACAAGCAAGTTTTAATTATTGTGTGTAGACAACTTTCTTATATAGACAAGAAATATATGACAAAGAACCAGATAGGAGTTTCTTTCCCCATTGAGTTGACTTATTACACATGTAATAATGCCTTAGATGCCCTAAATTTAGAATTGGAGTTCAAGAAGCTTAACTTTCACTTGTATACTCCCAGAATCGATTTTGATGCTAAGGGTTTTCAGCAACCCACCTTACACTCAGGAAGGATTTTTAACATATACCGAACCTAGAAGATTTCAAGGCCGATTGCATGGATGAACATGAGGTTCGAAGAATAGTTCACTTAAGACTTTCAGTGCAATAGATTAGGAATTATGGTTTGAAGATGAATACTACAAATATTGTTGATGATGGAAGTGATTTGATTTATTCCTAGTTTGTTGATAATAGGCAGAAGGGGGTAATTCTAGAAATAGATTGGGGAAAGAATGAAGAACAACATATTCAAACCAAGATGTTCTTGGTTATCCAAAGAACATAAAATTATCTTAGAGAATGGAGATTGAGAAAAAGTTCAAGAAAAATTTCAATCTCTCCCACTAAATCCCTGGCTTCTAATCCCCTTGTTCAATATTATGCAGGACCTTCTAAAAAAAGGAGAAGGATGAGAAGGTAATAGAAAGGGTACAGAGAAAATAAGATTTAACAATAGGGTGAATTACTTGTTCTAGAACTAAGAGCAGAAGAAAATCTTCCCTTGTTGATAGAGTAATTGACCTTGAGGCCATACTTGAGATGGATATTTCTTTTTCAAATCCAAATATGGGAGTACATAATTTAGATGATGAAGGTGACAGTCAACAGGTAGGAGAAGCCCTAAATGTGGACACTACCTTGGTAGTGAGGGATCAATAGGAGGCAGAAATTGGTTCAGACAAATCTCTCACAACCTTAAGACCAACATGGTTGGAGAAAACATTAACTAATAAGAAAATGAACATTGTTCCAATATATATCCCGGTTGATGATATGGTCAGTAAATGTCTAGGAAAGGTTTCCAAAGCCAAAAGGTTAAAGACTGTATCAAAAATTGATTTTGATGAAGATACAGGTAATTGGACTGCATAGATTGCCCCCCAAAAAACTGATGAAATTGTGGCTGATTCGAAAAGTAAAGATTTCATGGTGGAAAAAGTGAACTTAGGAGCAGGAACTCATGTAGCGGATGCATTACATTTGGAAGTTTCAACCAAGAAGATGCTAAAAAGATCCTGTAAGGATGAGAAAGATAAGTCTCAAATAAAAGAGATAATTAGAAGCATGGCATAATACATTGAGGCCATCAATAGTCCTAATCTACAATCCATTTCTCAGACTCCTACATCTTTTGACCCTAAGTCCCCTTTCAATCAAAAAATAAACAAGCAAATTCAAAAATACAGATTAATGATAGATGTTGTTGTGGATTGGCTGGAAGAAATTCAGAAAGCAGGAGGGAAATATTTTGTGGACCTGAGTAAGGTTCATGATGATGCAAACATGATAACAAAGGAATTGGAGAATGAAATTGTAAAATGGAAGAATGAAGAAGTTAATTGGGTGAAAAGGGCAGCTCAAATGAGATAAGTACTGAAATATGATGTAATAAAGTTCTTGTCAGAGAAGCTAGTCCTTGTCTTGGATGATAATATTCTGTACGTGTGTCAATTAAATGTAGAATGGAGAAATGCATTGGTGAGATAGGTGTTTGAACAGTCTGCCAAATTAGTGAATTAACATGCAGAATCAGTATCTTCCATGCACAATGAGCTTCATTGCATTGGTTTGAAGTGTTTAAAAGATGATGAAAAAAAACTAGAAATAGTTGAGGTCATAACAAGGTTGTTAGAAGAGAAAATCAACCACATCAAAGAAGCCAAGAGCTTGGTTTCAAATGACCTAAGCCTCATATCTAAAACAAAATCCCTTCTTTTCTTGTGCATTCAGATCCTAGATGAGCATTCAGATAAAGTAGCGTAGATATGTCATGAGAAGGAACTATGTAAGCAAAGAATGACACATGTGGGGCTACCACATAACACAATCATTCAAAACTTTATTGTTGCTTACACGGATTGGAAGAAGAAAGAAGTTATCAAAACTTATTAGGAACGTTCTATGCTATGATGTCTCTTTTCAATTGTTAGTTGTGAAAATAGTTTTATTTTTCTGTTTAAACACTGGTTTCTCTAAATTTACTGGGTGGAGATGGTTTGTTTTCCGCATTTCCCATATGAATTGTTAGCTAGGTTGTGGCTATAAAAATTGATTTACTTGACTTCGATAAGGTTGGAAAATTTTTGGTGGTGATAGATTAGTAAACTTTATTTCCATTTGAATCTGTTGAATTTTCAAGGAAGACATTTTATGAGTGAATGCAATGTTACTTATTCTGCAACTTTCACATCTGTGTGCTTGAATGTGAACAAAAAATTTGTCTTGGGATATATTTGTTTGTGCAAAATTTGTTGCTTATTTGGTTATTCCACTTTCATAAGTTTGCAAATGAATTCAATAAGTAGGTATTTGGTTAATTTTACATGGATGTTTTGATCCCCCTTGTGTTGTGAGACATGAGAGAGACTCAATCATATCCATGTTAAGAGGAAATTCCCCAAGAATTGAAGTTATTTTGGTAGTAGGCATGTGAGTTTACATACGTAATATTTATCTTCATAGCAGTCATGTGGTGTTAACTTATGGATGTCAATTCCTTTGCTCGCTTTCTCATTAAAAGTGAAGTTAGCATTTGTGTATTTCTCTTTTTAACAAAAAAATCATTGAATATCATATCGGAAGTTGCACCCTTATGTAGAGGGTAAATTATTCATAAATTTACCCAACTGTTGGTTCAATTTCTCTTTCAGTAAATAAGGGTAACACGAGTCAGTAATGATAGAATTAAGACAAGACAAATCTGTTAACCAACAATCATATGATTGGAACATCCACTATCTATGGCCCACAAATTTATTCTTTCTACATGTAAAGCAATCTGCACAATTATACTTGATTCTTCTTTATTCTTATCTTTTTCAACCCAAACCGGTTTAGCTTCCTTCTTCTTGTCTACTGCAATATCATGTTCCGATTTAGCTACTGGTTTTTGATCCAGTACTGCCATCTTTTTCTTGGTTGTTCAAAGTTTGCATTGTTTTGCAATGTGTCCAAACTTTTGACAATGATGATATTTCACATTGACATTAAATGATGAAGCTGTAAAATTATTATAGGACACCGATTGAGTTATCCTACATTGAAAACTCCTATGACCAAATCCATTGCACTCATAACAAACAACATCAAAATCCCAAAGTGCATTGAATGGATTTTTACTTGCGAAACTGATAGGGGGCTTATTCATCATACTACAATCAACAATTCTATGTCCAAACTTATTACATTGGTAACAATAACCATGGAAGTTGGGTACATACCATTCTTGTTGCTTTGGATCAGCAAACCTTTATCTCCCCATATGTCTTCTTCTCATGTTATGGAATTTTATGAATCCTTCATTATCAAATTTGGGCTTCCCTTTAGAATTAACATTCTAGTACATTGAGTGTGACTTCCAGTTCATAGTTTTAGCATACCGCTTCATAGGCTGAATTCTTGTAGCCACAACATAGGTCTTCTTACTAGTATATTTGCTGATGATGAAATTTTTGTTCTCATTACTTTCAGTTAATGGGGTAAATTGTATCTCCTTGTTGGATGCATCTCTGTTGTTTGAACTCTATCCTTCTTAAAATCCTAAACCACTGGTATCTTTTGAATTCTTTTGATTTCTCAACATCTTGTCCAAGGCTTTAGTGTTGCCCTCATACTTGTTTCTCATCTTTAATTAATCGTTTCTCTTCTCAAGTTCCTTTCTAAGCCTTACAATCTCTTCTTCCAACTTGTGATGTGCTTTCTCCTTCTCTATCATATCTGAGGATGTTACTTCACATATCCTCTTAGCCTCTTCCAACCAGAGTTTCAAATATGAAATTATTTGATTTGATTCACCAAGGTATTGATTCAAAAGATCTCATTATTTTGTAGCAGCATGCTTGACCTTCTTGAGTTCTCATCTTCCTCATCTTCATCTACTAGTTCTTCTAGTGTCATAAAGAGATTGATTTCTCTTTCATCCTCATGGTAGTCATCTTCTAATGCACTTTCTTCATCCGTGGCATCACCCTCAAAGGTATATAGGTTGTTCTGCTTCTGGTAGCTTCTTCTTCCTTTCCAACACCAATCCAAGGAGCACCAACTTACTGATATACAGTGAAATGCAAATTTATTACAATGAAAGCACCTTGTTAAAAATCAGTTTTGTAACACCTATTCAACTTCTCTACTGGTTCACCTCTTCTCTATTTCTACCGATTACTCTGCTCACTCTTTCTTTTTGTTTCCCCTTCTTCTCTGCTTCTTCCTTTCCCGATCTCCACCTATGCTCACCCTTTCCTTCTTTACTCTATATTTGTGTCTTGTCATTTCTCCCTTGTCAGTTCACACAATTGTTATACTCTTTTGAAGCTTACTGGTTACTTTAACCTTATTGGTTAAACCTCTGTTAAACCCTCTTACCAGTTACATCTTTGCTACCAATTCTCCTTTAGATACTTAGTTGTATCACTCTTCTTAGTCTGATCAAACCTTTTGTTTTCTCAAGAACACTCCACTCTAAAAACTGGCATCATCAATCTGATCTTCAATTTTTATATTTATACATAAACTTTCCTGCCAAAATGAGGGTCAAACTTTATGCGGTTAGGGTTTCTTCTACCTACCATGAATGATATTGGATCACATCAGATATCCTCTCCAAGATTGACAGTCTGCAATAAATCAAGCATCATCACCATTTTCATTCCTTGAAGAACAGGCTTGCTATATTTAGCAACCTATAACCTGATTGTTGGCCTTGATTTTTGTCAATCATAATAAATGCTCTAGATGTTTTATTCACCAAATCTGATCTATTACTCGATGTCCTGCATCGATTATTATATCACCAATCTCAATCTCAGTCTATCATTCTTCTTCAAGCTGTAAACCTCTATACTCAACCCATGATTTATGCAGTTTGCATTAAATGTCTTACCAATCACTGAATCCTTCTACAATGCAATATTATCTTGCCACTTGGAATCTATGTGTCTTTTGTTGGCATCTAGCTCGACTCACTATGTCGGTTTAGACTTAGTCAGCGACCATGCATGCAACTAGTGTATCCCTTATACTACTGGTTATCTTATCCTACCAATGATGCTTTACCTAGTTAACCTTTATACCTGCACTTCATTGTTTTTCCAGTTTAGACACATTGGCCCAATCACCAAATATTTTGATCCACAACAGGTATCCAAGGTGAGTCACTATGTCCATCTACATCCGATGAGAGGTCATCCCTTTTGCACTTTTTTACATACTGATAGCCTTGTTTACCAGTTGAATCTTCTCTTATCGGTTGACTATACACCTCCTTGCATACCATTGGTCATGTTCCTTTTGTTGTCCCTTGCTTGCTTACTAGTAGATAATACTTATGTCTTCATACCGGTAACATACCTTACTTACATGTCTGCATACTAGTTGACATCAATGACAATAAAATGCCAATAGGAAGAATATCCTATAAACAATAGTAAAGTAAATGAAATTTCTTCGTTGATCTTCTTTCCTTGTCAGTTTTTGTAGTGAGTGAGAGAGTATGTGATGGATACTGTGGAACAACTTTTATTCCTTCATTAATCATCCCTAGATGGCATACTTTACCTCCAAAATCCCCCAATTTGGTGTTGTAGAAACCCCTACCAAATGTAGATTTCCCATGCCATGCTATACTAAATAGCCTGCAATACAAATTTCCTTTTCATAGAGATAAATAGTGCTGAATAAATCTACAATAGATTAATATACTAAATGCATAACCAATAAAAAGGAGTTACAAAAAGAAGATTGTGAGGTGTTTTCACCTATCGCATTTGGTTTCTTCTTCAAAGAAAAGAGCACTTATAATAGTCAATATAATAGTAAATGAGGATGATTAAGACATGCCTTGTTATTTTTCAGGTGCACTTGCAATGAGGCATGGAGAAATGAGGACAAATTTGAAGATGAATAATGCCTTGGAGATCAAGTTGTAGTGGAAAGTATATCTCTTTCTTTTTTAATAAAGCAATATTGTTTATTTTTAATTATTGTTACCTTTTCTATCTATGCAGTGAAGAAAACTTTGTGCTTTTTAAATCAGAAGTTTGTAAATTGCTATCATAAGTTTCGGTTTTTTGTTTTGTTTTAAGATTTAATTTTTATGTTTTGTATTTTTTATTTATTCTCAAGAAAGAATTGTCTATAAAACAATTCACTATTATTGTAATTTTCATTATTAATTTTTGAATATCAATATTAGTTCTACAAATTAATTTGCAATATTCTTCTTCTTCTGAGGTTTTGTTTTTGTCTTTTAATTTTTTAATATTTAATTTCGTATCAAAGTAGGTTGTAGGATTTCTAATTGTAAAGGTAGTGAGGCTAGAACATCAGCTATCCCCATTTGGCTAATGGAAAAGACTTAGCATTTCATCTTTTGTTGTTTATTGGAGAAAACTATGATTATTAGAGTATCAAAATGAAGACCCTACTATTATCCCAAGATCTTTGTGAACTAGTGGAAGGAAGATACCTTAAACCTATAGATCAGAATACATTTAATTCATGAACACAACAAAAAGATTAACTGAAATACGATAGAAAGAAGAATAACAAATCTCTTTTCACCATTCAATCTGCCTTGGATGTTTGAAATTTTCCTTGAATTATGAGTATGACAAAAACAAATGATGCATGGGAGGTGTAGAAAATGCATACCAAGGTACAAAAAAAATCAAATTGTTAAGACTTCAAAATTTTCAAAGAGAATTTGAAAATTTGAGGATGAAAGAATTTGAGTCCAATCATGAATTTATTACTCGAACTCAAGGTATTGTGAATCAACTGAGCACTCAAGGAGAAACTATATTAGATCACAAAATTGTAGACAAAAATTTGAGGTCTCTTCCTCCTAAATTTGATCCAGTAGTGATTGCTACTAAATAAAGTAAAGATCTATCTACTTTCAAAATTGTAGAGTTAATTGGCTCATTGCAGGCTCATGAGGAGTGTATGTAGCATTCTATGGAAAGTTTTGTTAAAACTTTCCAGTATTCTATGAACATTGATGAAAAGTTTGAATCTCCTTCCTCTCACAATAATAAATTTCAAGGTGAATCTTTTGGTAAGAACAAGGGAAGGGTTAGAAGTAGAGGAAGAGGTAATAATAGAGGAAGAGCACAAAGTTTTGTGGATCGAAGGAGTATCCAATGTTAATATTGAGAAAGATATGGATACTATGAATCAAAGTGGAGAAAAAAAATTTGAGTTGAATACATCAAGATCTAGTTATGTAGAACAATCTTTTAATGCAAAGGATACTACATTCTTTGTGCAGTGCAATTTGGCCAAAGCTAAACAAGAGTATGTTTGGTTTTTGGATAGTGGTTGCTGAAATGACATGATAGGTAAATCTAATTTTTTTGTCAAATTAGATGATTCAATGAGAAGTCAAGTTAAATTTGGAGATGATAAGGAGGTTGATGTAGTGGAAAAAGGTACCCTTGTAGTCAAGACTAAGCAAGGAGACACTACACATATTCATAATAATTTATTTGTGCCAAATTTATAGCATACTATTTTGAGTATTGGACAAATTCTAGAAACGAGCAATAAAGTAGTATTTGAAGATAGTTGCTGCCAAAATTTTGATAAATATACTAATCACCATCTTGTAGCAAAGAATTATATGATCAAGAATTTATTGTTTCCTCTAAAATTAATTTTTGGTAAGTTGCATGCACTAAAATCAACCATAAATGATTTCTAGTTATGGCATCAATGATATGTTCATTTGAATTTTCAAGAGCTAACTTTGTTGAATAAGAAGAATATAGTGAGAGGGATTCCTCGAATAAAGGAAAAAGAAGTTTGTTCAGGGTTTGCACTTGTCATGCATCATCAAGATAGGTTTTTGGTGGACAAATCTTGGAAAACCAAATCTCCTCTCGAGCTTGTGCATGTTGAGATCTGTGGTGACATACAAGAGCAATAATTGGGTAAGAACCTTTATTTTTTGACCCTAATTAATGACTACTCTTGGCACAGAGGTTTATTTTTTGAATGAAAAATCTAAAGCCTTTGTATGCTTCAAGAATTTTAAAATAATGCCTGACAAAAAAGTGGAATCCCAACTTTGTATATTTGTGGGCTACTCTTTGCAATTGAAGCCTACAAATTCTATAATCTTGAGACAAAGTAATGGATAGCTAGTCAAGATGTGATTTTGAGGAAGGAGGAGTATGGAAATGGTAAGATATTGTACAACAAAATCCATCAATAATAATAAACATGGAAGATAATAGTATTCCTCATAGGTTTTCTTGAGCTCTTCCATCACAAGCTTGGTCCCTACCATCTTGATCTTCGATTCCATATCATCGATCTTTTTGCCCACCTTATCCCACTATCCCATGATACCAAAAAGATTATTAGAGGTTCCCTAAACTTTATCCTCATCAAAATCATCCACCCAACTCTTAGCATTTTCCTTCTCCTTGGTTGCCCCCTCTAGTCAATTGATCTTCTTGATGGCCACATTCATCTACACAAAGAGATATTTTAACACATTGTCTTATCTTTCCACATCCTCATTTAGTTCTTCATAATTTTAGTTAGAACTGAGATAGATCTTGGAGGTTTGGTATTAACAAAGAAGGGAGGGTTTATGGTGGGAGAGCAAGGGTTAGCTCCAATATTAGCAAGGGACCAATCTGACCCCATAGTTTCTAAGGAGTCAAAATCATCCAAGGAAAGAGACTCATAGCCAAAATATTCAACAATATTCATATTTTGTTTCCACTCATGTAGAGTATCCACATCTTGGTCCTTTTTGTGGTGGCAATACCATTAAATTTGGCCATTCTATTTTGGTTTTTCCTAGTGGGTATTTTAGAAATCGAATGAGACACTTATCCAAAATTAGAGGGAGTAATTATAATATCCACATATAAATTAGGATCCTAGGTGGACTAAATCTCAATACATGGGACCTCACCAGAGGGGGATAAATCCAGTTGGAAGTCATATGATCTATAAATAAGGCCCTTATGGAGAGGGAGTTTACCCTTAACAATGGATTTACAAATAGACTGAGATAAAGAGGACATAACCTTGAAGGGAAAATTGATTCTTAGCCTATGGTAGAGATGATTTAACATGGGGAAGATTTGTATATTGAATCTCATTTTCCTTTCATCCAAGGTGATGTACTTCATGAACAAAGGAGTTGCCTCCTTTTGAATTCTTAGTAGTTCCTCCTTGTTATAATGATTTTGAAGCCTAGAAATTCCTTCCCTAGTTTCAAAGAATAAATCAAATTTATCTTTATAATTCTATTTGGGCTTTTTGGGAAAGGAAACACCATCAAGGGCTAGCCCAATCAACATCATAATGCTCTCTACCAAAACTAAAAAGGTGACACCACCAATTTTTATATTACCATTATCCCATGCATGAACAAATGTGCTACAGAGCTTAGGATTGTGGCTAGTTAACCCCTCCACATAAGTATCTAGATTTCCTTGAATCACCTTATTCTAAAGCTCTCCAATATTCTTAATTTTTAAGCATTCATCGAGTTAAGTGTAAGTAAAATCACCACCCATAACTATAGAAAAGGAAATCAAGTTGAGAAAGTGACAAGCCTATAATATCCAAAATATTATCCCTTGTAATTAATGTGATAAATGGTGTCGGCCTAGGGAGAGAATATCCTCCCCTAGGCCAGCAATATCATGACTACCTTGAGAGACATGTTAATCTCTGACAAGAGAGCTCTCGAGATGCTGAGGGATTTGTCCATGATTGTTAAAAACCATGTGCCCCTAGCGGATGCACCCCCTATGGATAGCACCCCCTATGGATAATCAATATGATCCTTTTAGTTCCTAGGTTAGTGTTAGCATTCCAGGGCTGAGCATGCACATGGTGGAATCCACCATAACTAGTGTTAGTTATTCACTGACTCCCATGAGCTACACAAGAATGGCTAGTTGTTTGACCTCCATGCTGCTCAGGTTTCAGTAATAAGCACTAGCACTACATTTTCCAGTGGCATGGGTCCTTCTAGAGGTTCCAGTGGAGGTGGCGGTGGATCTAGCCCACCTCCACCTCCCTCACCTTCTAATCCTATCTTGAATACAATCTTGCAAAACTTAGGGTAATTATAGTTGCAGCTAATGAACTTAGCCTCTACCTCTGGTCAATCATTCATACATGTGTATTATGAGAAGAGTACCCTTGACATTACCATCCTGAATATTATCCTTCCAACTGTCATTGTGTCCCTAAAGTTCAATAGGTTCAATAGTGATGGTGACCTAAATGTGGATATAGATTCCTTCATGACATGTGTAGTGACTACCATAGTCTGGATTTTGTCTTGCTGAAATTGTTCTCACATTCCCTCAAGGGGACAATATTAGAATGGTATAACTCCTTACCTGACCATTCTATTTGTACCTTTGATCAGCTTGTGGATCTTTTACTTAAGTGGTCTTAGGCAAATAGTATCAGGGTCACTATCGCTGACCTTGTTCATTACAAACAAAAACCCAATGAGAAGCTCATGAATTTCATTTTGAGATATCAAGCTATCTCGACCAAGATTGCCTTTTCCTTGCGAGATAGTAATTTGTAGAGGATGTTTATCAACAATATGTAGTTGGTGTTGAGGGAGAAACCATCTCTTCATCAATATCAGAACTTTGGTAGCATGTACTTTACTCTCACAAATTACCAGTACATCATGTCGCAGTTTGGAGATACTTCTTCAAACCCTCATGGTGGGTCCTTCACAAACACGTCCGTGAATAGGTCCTAGAAGAATAAGGTTGTCGCTAATGTTGCAGCTATTTGTCTAATGGATGTCGTGCAAGCCCTACAACAAAATAGAGTCTTCACTAAGTTGAATGACTTCTACTTGAGCATAATGGAGTGGTTATTGAGAGACAACATTATTACCCTTTTGGAAATAAAGACATTCTTTGATAGTCAGCCTTTTCGCATTGGTATGATGGTTCAAAGTTTTATCATTATTACTATGTGCCTAGTCACGATGTTGAGCGATGTTATTATCTTAAACATGTTTTCGAAGACCACATTAATAGTGGTGAAATCAAGGTAAATACACAGAAGAACAAATAAAAAAAAATTGTTGATAAAACCAACAACAACTTGTAGATTTATACTGATCTTTTCACTCTACATTCGGTAAACTTTATCTCTGCATAGGATCGTTCTTCGGATGATGGCCCATATGTGAAAATGGTCACCATCACCCCCACTAGCTCACCTCTGGCCCAAAAGGGGAATGTATCTTATTTATCTTTGTAATTTACCCCTATGGATGTCATGTATTATAGAGATCCTGCACCTCTTTACGTCCCTACCAAGCTAAATGGTCAAACTATCATAGGTGTGATGGTTGACCCATCTAGCAGAGTTGATGTTATCATAGAGGATACTCTTTATGTGAATGGTTGGCATAGATAGGCATATGATGAGTGTCACATAACCCTAAGGATGCATGATGGGTTCTATATGTGCCCCTTGGGTAGTATCACCTTGTTGGTCCTTGTAGGGCCTAAGGTAGTGTGGTCTATGTTTGTCATCATTCCCAAATTGGACCTCTTTTGCATTAAGATCATCTTTCCTTGGTTGATTGGTATGGAAGTGGTCCCCTTGGTTGTGCATAAATGTCTCAAGTTTCCCCATGAGGGCACGACTTAGGTCATCCAAGACATTGGATACTGACCCTTGATTGCCCATGGGGATTTTTCATTGGACCAATTTTTGCCAGCTTCGATGGGGTCTTGCTTCCCCATGGTGACTTAATGTACCATTCTTATTATTAGTATAAAATAGGAGAGCCAACCCCTAAATCTGTGGATCCTAGTGTTTCAGTTTCATCTCTTGCATTGACCCTTCCTCCCTTGGTTCCAGTCTTGGAGTGGGTAGTTCCTCATGTCTCCTCATCATTGGGGGCTAAGACTAAGCCTTCTCCCTTTAATAGACCTCCACATCTTCTTAGGACTACACAGCCTCCAATAGTGTCTATTGTTCCTGCGACTACACCCATGTTGTCAAAGTTTGCATCCTACCCTCCCTTTGAGCTCTTGATCATGGTCGATATTCCTTGACCATCTCGCTACAATAAAGGGAAATACTCTTCTCATATTCCATCATCTCCACTTGCACCTTTCCCATAGTTTGTGCTAGCGCCCTCTATTCCTATAACCTCTCCTTGAGAAAAATGAGGTAGGGTTCCTATTATTGTGAATGTGATGCATCTCCAAGATGCACCTCTTGTGTCATCAGTTGGGCCTTCTCTTGTCCTTGATACAATTTTGGAGGCCTCTCTTATGGAGCATGATTGTCTTGAATCTTCTCTGACTCTAGTTGGTGGTCCTCATCTACTTCAGAATCAACATGCATGTGAGCGTAAATGCTTTTGACGGGCCAAAGATTGAGAGTGTGATGTTCCCTTACAATATTGTAGTATGGATCCAACACCCAATGGTATTTTTTTGGAGCCTATCGCCTCGGTTGCTCCCATTTTTGCACCTATTTGGTCTCACTCCTTGCTGCTTCAGGGGTTTTCGATCAACCTCCCTTTAAAAGGGTGCAAGTTTTTATCACTCCTTTGGAGCTTTCTCTTATCACTTCTTTCTCGGATATGCATCTGTTGTCTAGATGCCTTAACATATCACATACATAGGTGGTTCCTAGTGCAACTTTGTCTACCTTGTCTACTTTACCACCACTCTAGCATCCGAGCTTTGTTGGGGTCCTTCAGTCTACTAGAGTTGATAGGAGGCCTAACACTCCTATCCTATGTAAGTGCAAGTTTGAGCAGGGTCTTGTTTTGGAATTCTGACAATGCATGTCTTTGCAGGTATGTTCTTCATGCCTTTGTTTTCCTATCTTAGTGCTTGTTGGTTTTCTTGTTTCTATTTCCATGATCAAGAAGACCCTACCTTCTCCTAAGTTTGTCACTGCCCCTCTTCTAGGGCTGATAGTCCTATTCTTATTTCATCCTCTCCAAGTGAGTCACCTACTTCCTCCATGGAGGCTTGCATGTTTGGCTCCTTGGAGGGCATCCCAACCTTGTCTATGATCTTCACATGATCATTGACACTCACCTCCTTTGAGCCTGTAGATGAAGATGTCATTGTTGCTTCATCTCTTGCCCTAGCTACTGGTGAGGTAATTGGTGTATCCATTACGATAGTCCCTTTCCAAGCTCACCCCCCTTATCCCTAGACCTATATTGGGAGGATGAGGCTCTTCTTGAGGATAATGATCTCCTACAATATGATCCCCTCCTAAGGGCTAATCATTAGCACTTTTATTTTTCATCTTTATCTACTTGCATGTGTGTGTGATTTTGTTCCCTTGTACTTTCTTTATCTGTTTGTTCCCTTCTGGAGGACCCAAGTCATTTCGTGGGTACTTGAATAGAGGAGGTTGATTGTTTTTATCTGTTGTAATCTCTTGAAGGACCTGAGTTACTCCGTAGGTGCTCAAATAAAAGGGATTTTCTGTCGTACACATTCCTCTATTTGTGTACCTCCTTCTATTTTTCGTATCTTTATTTTTGACATTCAGGAATGATGTAAAGAATTGGGGGGTTTTTTTCCTTCTTCCATGTTGACCCAAATTTTTATTTTCTCTTTGTATTCATGCACTCTTCTTCAGATCCAAGAAATTAGGTACTATGATGATAGACCCATCTTGCAGTGGTACTATATATATTTTTACATTAGTATGGATTTTGATGCCAAAATATCAGATCCCCTTATCCTCTTGCATTGCATCTTTTGATGTTGTGGATATTTATATTTCACTATCTATTGGTGGAATTCTACGAAAATATCTCATTATGTTGACGTGCCACAACCGCTCTTTTCCTTTGAATGGAATTCCTTTCATGCCTATCATTATAAGTGGGGCATCATATCTTCATTTATGTTTTTAGCTTTGGCATTTATCCTTTCAGCTCTTGCATTGGTGTCTTTTATCGATTATTTTCCTTGTTTGCCTAGGTGGAGGCCAAACGATTTGATCTTTTTCTTTTTCAAGATCACTTGGGTGGGGGACAAATCACTTGGTCTTTCCTTTTCCCACGATCGCCTACATGGGGGCCAAACCATTTTTGAGTGCCTTTGTAGGGGCCAACCTACTACTTACCAAATTTATCTTCCCTCTCGCATGGCTATCTAATGCATCACTACCCATACTGAAACATCTATCTTTATCTAGCCTATCAGATGGCTATCTAACACGTAGCTACCCATGCTGGCAAATCTATCTTTATCTACCCTATTGCATGGCTATCTAGCATGTCACTACCCATGCCAACAAAATTTTATCTTTATCTGCCCTATCATATGGTTATCCATACCAACATATCTTTCTCTATCATATCACCATCTATCATAATGCGTCTTCCTATCCATACCAGCATATCTTATATCGATGCTAGCCATTTATCTCATATCTTTTCATAGCTAGGGGCTTTCCTATAGAGTGAGGTTTGTTTCTCTTATGCTATCTTATCCATTTCTTTATCTTATCATCCATCATGCTAGTCTATAGCTAGTGCATTTCAGATATACCAAATAACATATGTACCAAATATCAACATCATCTCATTGGAAGCAACTTCGTCTGATCAACAAAAAACAAGCTCCCTCTTGTGACTGTTCTTTCTCTGTATCTTCCTCTACTTTAGCTTCACATACCTCAACAAAGGCATGCTAGCTAAAGTGGGGGAAAAATGTAATATTAGAAATATTATCCCTTATAACTAATGTGACAAATGATGCTTTTCCTCCATTTCATCAGAGGTTGAGATCTGCCATCATGTCTTTTTATCCACTCAGACCATCCATGTCAGCTTTGGCCGAAGAATTACCAACTTTGCCAACCTATCACCTTCAGGGATGAATGCATGGCATGAAGATGCCCGCGTGACTCATTAGCATCTCGTGAATCTCATAGTCCGTAGGTGGCCATTTGAAAGTTATGTTTGCACCTAGAAGGAACCATAATCCCTCTGTATGCACCCACAGACATCCTGTTTCCTTCTAGGGTCATTATCTATTAATTTCAAAAGCATTTGGGAGGATTATTTGGCAAGTTTAACAATATTCTTACAGGTTAAGCTCTTTGAGACAATTTTGGACATTATTCAATCAACACCACAATTTTTGCAGCATCTCAAGAACACTACACTAGCATTTCCAACAATTGTTCATGAAAGGGGAGTTTTCTTAATCTCTTTCTTTCATTTCCAATAACCTTTTATCAATCTTTTGTTGCATCCTTTCAATTATCTTTATCATATTATTATTCGTGTGGCTTCTTGGGTTGTCTGTGGATGTGGAAACACCAAAATGAGGGTTTGACTTAGGCAGGCTCCAAAACACAACCCCAACATTTTCCCTTGTTGCTTGTGTGTAGGTTCACAAAAGTGAGAGAATCATCATTTCGTGGGAGGCTTCAATCATGGACCGATTGTGAGTGTTTTCATCCTTCTCCCTTCCTTCTATTTTATTTTAGTCATTTTGCATCTCACAACTTTTATCTTAATTTATTATCTTTTAGTGTTTTATTGCATTATCTTCATGTTCAAAACTTTCTGTACACACTCTATACTTCATCGGTATAGGACAACAGTGCAGCATGATGGTGTCCGAGCTCTACGCACTTGTACTTGGGATATAGGCTTGATAATGTTGTCTGTGAGTCCCAAATCATGGGTAATTTCCTTGGTTTATTATTTTATCTCCTAGCTCATCTCTGCTCTAGTTCATATAGGTAATCAGATAGACAATTTATCCTCAAGGATGTATAATCCTCAAGGTGGCAAATTCAGTCCATTACAAAGCCTAGGGGATTTAGTGTTAGGTGTTACTAGCAAAATTAAAATCTCACCACCCAAAACCATCAAGGAAAGGAAAAGGTGAGAAAGTTAAGTACCAAAAAGGAAACATTGAGATTATTCATCATTAATAGACAATTCCTTTAAAATCATGGCATGAGCATAAATCAAGATTTCATAGAAGTGAATCTAGACTTCGAAATTATTAACATAGATGCATAACCCAACCAATTTATCTGCCACATAGTTGCCTTCCCATCACACATGGTAGAACTTGACGTCTATGAGGGTAGGAAGCAGAGAATGACACTTGGTGATGAGTGAGTTAGATTTTTAGTCTAGCTTAGCCACCCCTTTAAGCATCATGATTGTATTACTAGAATCATCTTCAATATTGATGCATCTAAGCCCCTTTTCTCTAACTATAGTTAACCAGTGATAGACCACTGCCACTTCAACCATGCTCAAAAAGTTTGAATTCCAAAATTTGCCACATAGGCAAGGATGAGGCTTCCACATGAGTCTCTGATTACTCCACCCTGTATTGCCCAACCCAGGTTGTTATGAGAGGATATTTATAAGACATAATAATTATAGTTAATCTTATATTTAACTTTGTATCTCTTTATAGATAATGATATCATGAAATTATTATGTAATGTTATACTTTCAATGGCAAGTGTTTGTATTGATTCTATAAATGTATTGAAATATACAAAAATTTTATGTTTGCAATTTGATCATATATTTATTAAAATATTGTGTAGAATAATATTGCCTAACACTAGGAAATATTGTAGTAATGATAACTCAAAATGGTGTCTCCAACTAAGATTCACCAACCAATGGTTTTAAACATAATATTTATTAGAAAAACAAAGAGAATCTTAATTCAAATGCATTAAGCTTTTTCAAAGATTTGAAAATCATTAAATCAGAGTGCACTCCAAAGTATTGTTTTTAAAAATGGTTAATTTTTTTTTCATTATAATTAGTTTGGTAATTTTTTAGAAAGCAAGCTAGATAAATGTTATGGGACTTTTTCCAGTGAAAGAATTTGTAATAAATGAATATATATATTTCAAAGTAATTAAGAAATATTATTATAATGAAAGGGTGTGACTTTTGTAACCACCCTTGGGGTATTATTAAAAACCTGTAAATTAATAGAGAATGGGGGAGGAGACACAGAGGAAGAATACAGAGAAGGATAAATGGTAAAGAGCACAAGAGAGGGGATAGTTAAGGTCCGGTGGTTGGGCATTGGGCATTGGAGAAAGGGCATATAGTTTGTGTCCAACTCGGGGTATAACGTACACCTGGGAGTGTCCTGGCCTAGGCTATGTGTATTTCATGTCGTGAAGGCATGAGGGGTTCTATATAAGAACCATGTTTATTTCATGCCGTGAAGGCATGTGGGGTTGTGTAAACCTTAGGCCTATAACTAATCCTTTGCATGCCAGAAAGCAGTTTCTCCTTGATTTACAGATATGTATTTATCAATTTTGTTTATAGTCATTTCCCTAATGTTTCAGTGCTGTAAATTATTATCTCAATGTTTTATTACTGATTATTGATGTACATACCTTTCTTTTAAATTATTTATCTTCAGTAAAAGGTTAATTACATTAGGTTTAACTTAATATTTGATTTATTTAATCTGCTGCAAATACTCAATTAATTATAGAATAAAAGTGCCATTACATTTGGTATAGAGCCAAATCGATCTAGAATCCTGCATAAGATCATCTAATTTTATTTGAACACATTAGAAAATAAATCATGAAAAACAATAAAATATTGATTACCCTTTACTTTAAGTTTTTAAACTCTTTATAAATTATTTACTAAAGTATTTACCCCTCATAAATTAATTGAATAGTTATGGAGAGCCAAAACAATGGAAATAAACAAATGCAAAAGTTTAGTTATAAGCCAAACATTTCAAACAAATTATACATTGAAACTTCACATTAACTAAATTCATCTTATCTTCTTGAAACTTTTTAAAAATTACGATGTGGTGAAAGATAAAATTTTTTATGATGCAAAATATTACATAAGTTAGTTTTGCCTGTTAAATCATTTTTGGTGAAATAAAATGCAACGGGTGCATGTGTTTCAAAAAGCTAAAATCTAGAAAAAACAAATAACTTAAACTTCAAGACTCTTCAGCAAAATATTTAAATTAAAATTAGTAGTCGGGTGCCTAGAAACAAATTCTTAAGAAAATTTTAATCAACAATATAAAATGAGAATATGTAGAAAACAAATCTCAACTCCAACCAATATCTTCATTTAACAAGCTAAAACAACTTTCAAACCGCTAAAAGGTTTCTTACTTAAGAAAAAAATAATGAGAGAATATGTTCAACTTAACAAGCCGAAAACAACTTTCAAACAGCTGAAAGGTTTCTTATCTAAGAAAAATTTAATGAGAGAATATGTTCAACTCCAACCAATATTTTCATTTAACATCTGGAAACAACTTTCAAACAACCAAAAGGTTTCTTACCTCATTGAGTCTATGCCTAAAGTGGGTTAGTAATAATAATAATAATAATAATAATAATAATAATAATAATAATAATAATAATAATAATAATAATAATAATAATAATAATAATAATAATAATAATAATAATAATAATAATAATAATAATAATAATATGATGATGATGATGATGAAGGGTTTCATAATGCTATTATTGTTCAGTGATGATACTATGATATTGTGCAAATATAATAGGGAATGGTCATAAGTACAATAAAATAAGTGAAAAGGTTGATGTGGGATTTAATTTGAATTTTTTTATTTTTTAATTTTAAGTTCAAGTTTTCATGTAGAGGCAATTAGGTGTAATTCCACACATGCAAATCTTATCTATGTATGTGTGTATTATTATGAAGATATATAAATCCAACAATCAACATGGAAAACATTTAAGAATACAAAGATGGAAAACAAGTGGAAAACAAGTGTTGTACCCTTCTAAATCAATGTTTTGTTAGAAATTTGTAAAAGATAAAATAATGTTATAAAGAGAACATATTACACAATAAGAAAATAACTACAACTTGCTTGGAGAATACCCTTAATAAAGTACAATTAAAATCAAGAAAGAGATTATGTCCAAGATAAATATGATAGGGATTTTCAACTATGTGAAAATATGGAAGGAGAGTTTAAGGTTCTTACTATTCAAAATGGTTGATTAAACTTCCTTTAGTATGGAAGTATCTATGAAACTATCATGCCAACACATAACCCATTAATTGAACATTAATGGCATGTATAAAGCCCCCTTAATTGATTGTATATAAAGAGTGCATGAAGTTGTAGTACTCGATAATGTAAACATGGTAACATTTATGAAAGTATAAATCACTTAATTTTAAGGTTATAAGAAAACTAAGGTTGGGATTCAATTAGGGGGCTATAAAAAAATATTTAAGTTAGGGTAAGGGTTAGGGCTAAATAATGGTTGGGGTTAAAATAGAATTCTAGTAAGAGATTAATTATCTTGTATATATTTAATAATATATATATAATCAAAAACTATCTTAATAAATGACTCGCATTAAATTTCAATAGATGTGTTGAGAAGGATATTTCTCAACTTAAATAGATAAGTAGATAAAGAAAATTAAAAATTTTAACAAGTATTAGGTTTTTCTCTAGCCAAATATATAAAATATATAAATTTTAAAAGATGGACATTTTATTAATTAAACCAAATAGTTGTAAAGTAAAATAAAATAACTCTTAACCATAAAACTAAATTAATTTAATTATGACTAATATTAAATTATGGCTATAATCAACAAAGTTTCAATTACAATTAGGTCTCAATCAAGATTATAATTCAACTAGAGTAAGAAAAAACATTCAATTATGTTTACAATTAGTATTAATATTATGTTTAATATTATAATTTTATAAACAAATTGGATTAAGATTAGGGTTAGGGTTCTATTACATTTCTAAAATTATTTAGTTTTATTTATAATTATATTTTTGTTTGTAAAAATTTTAGAAAATCATTTGTATAAAGATTATGTACAATTTTTTTTTTTTAATATTAAAATACTAAGACTAGCAAAATATAATTTCTATATAACAAGTAACCAATTATTAGGACTATTAAAAAAATATTGGAGTTTGGGTAACGGTTAGGGTTAAATAGTGGTTAGAGTTAAATTAAAGTACAAAGGGTTAGATTTAGAATTAGAGACATGATTAGAGTTAGGAGGCAATTAAGAATTTAATGTAAAATTAATGTTAGAAAAAAACTAATGTTAGTATTGAATTAAAACTAGGATTCGCTTAAGGTTAAGGTAAAATTAGGACTATAAGAAAAATATTTAAGTTTGGGTAAGGGTTAGGGTTAAATAATGGTTGGGGTTAAATTAAAGTGCAAGATCATATCTCTAGGCTTATTCCATATATATTATAAAATATATATAAGCTAGTATTTTTTTTCTAATTATTATTGTTAGATGTGTTTTTTAACATATAACTATCTAATACTAAGTACTTTTTATTCATAAAGAAAAAATATATTTGATGATGTTTGATATCACTAGAATTTATTTTTAATAGGTTTCACTAGAACCATTCAACTTCACAAATTGACAAGGACAAATTACCAAAAAAACCAATGTCATGAATATACTAAATATATATTTATATGCATGATCATAATGATGATTTTGAAAAAAATAAAATTAATATTTGTAAATATAATTAAAAGCTAGTTAAAAATAAAATATTAAATAATAGAATAAATGATATTAGAATTAATATTTGTAAGAGTTTTGAATACATATGTTTTAAATGGCATAGCAAAACATTAATTGTAAGATTTGAAGGAATAGATATCCAAAGTTTATTTTAGAGTAACATGTTTTAAATGATTTAACAATGAAATAGGAATTGTTGGAGTATTTAGTAATTTCTTTCACTTGTACAATTTTTGTTTTTAATGTTTTAGTTTTATTTTGTTTGTTTATTTGAACCTCTTGAATTGATAGAACAATTTATTTGTGTTATAATTTTATATTTCTTTCATCCTTCATCATATAATAAAAAAATTTATAATCTTTTGAATTAATTAAAAACTTATTAGCCAAGAATCTTAATATCTATAGCCCCAACTAGGAAAAAGTTTTAGATAAATAATTTTTTTTGTATGTTACAAGGTAATTACCATGACAAGTGAGGAGTGAACGACTAATATCAATTGAATAATCAAAAAAGTATGTTGTAGCATTATTGATATCCCATTATTTAACAAGTGCCACTTAGTGGCCAATACTTGCCATTTAGATTTGTACTAGTAAAATTGAGTATGCTCTTTTGCAAACATTTAGCATATAGAAGAGATTAATAATTTTGTAAATTTTGTAACTATAACTTCAATTGAATCATAAACCTAATTAAGTTATAATTTTAATTGAAACTTAACTATAATATAATACTAATTGAATGTTAATTATAAATTTATTGAAATTAGGTGAAAATATTTTGATACTAATTAATTGATTATTTAATTGTGAAAATCTTGGTAGTTACCACTACAATGTAACTATCATGACAAGTGAGTGAAGGGATAATATTAATTGAATAAAAAATGTATTCTCTTATATTCAATTAATGTTATACATATTTACAAACATATTTAATTATTAAGATTGAATGAACTAACTTAAAAAATACAAATATTACCAAATACATTCATTATAAGTTTTTAGTTTTTTATGGTAAAAGGCACAAACTGGATATTTTTATTGAGTATTTAAAAAGATTATAAAATTAATACTTGGAGTAGAGATACAAAACAAGAGGATTTCATCATGCTAATATAGTGATCAAAACATCTGATATAACATATCAGAATATATCATATAGTAATGTTTTTATTGACAAAATAATATACTATGATAAAGGCTAAAATCCATCTTGGAAGGGACAAAAAGATCTGAGAACTATAGTAATTACAACTTAAAAGACCATATACAATGTCTAGTATAAACACAAAACTATACAAAATTATAACTGGGGCTTTTTAGTTGTTGCAACACCTTGAATCGTCAACTTGGAGGAACTGGCTTCGCCCTGTTCTTCACCGAACGTCATCTTTTTTGAGGGCTGACCTTCAGAACCTAGAGAAATTCCTTGATCCAAAGTCGTGAATAGTGATTGAAATCTGTGAAAACCAGGTGCATATTTAGAAAGCAATTGAAAACAACAACAACCCGGAGCACTAAGACGAAAATATTTCCTTTAAAAAACCATCAGTGTGGGTGAATCTATCATAAAATGCTAATCTAGAAATCTTAAAATGATGTGGCCCTTGTAGACTGGTAGCATGCCATGAGGATAGAAAAAATTCATGTAATACATTCATTATATTTATAATTATATTTATAGTTAGGTTTAGGATTATAGGTTAGTAAGGGTGTGATTTATGTTCAATTAGCTTACTGCTAGAGTTTAATTAGAATTAGAGTTCAATTAAGATTAGGACTTGTTGATGTGGCTTTTAATACACCTCAAAGGCAAGCTTTGTGGAGCAAAGCTTCTCTTGAAAAACAGTAAGGGATTGGAAACTCCTCACCTTCCAAGGTTTCTTTGGTTGGGTCATAATAGTGTAAGGATAACTTAGCATTCACATGACTCACTTCATAAAGGTGGTATGTTGGTAAAGCTTAAGCTCTCAAAGTGGATCTTTATAAAGAAAATGAAAAAGACAAATTTGCAAGAAGGAAAGAAACACAATTTAACTAAAAATCTGTATATATCATAAAATGAGCACTTCACATGACTTAACATTATCAATGACATACTAAATAACATAAAAATGAGACTATTAAACCACACACAAGATCTACAATTTCACATGAGACAGAGATGAGTTTAAGAAATCAATTTTTTTGCAACACTATTTTATCCTCATGTACCATTCACGTGCATATCATGATTCATAAAACAATGTCACCTAGAACAATTGTTATATTCAAAATGAAAGAATATATTAAATCAATAAAAAATTCCCAATTTCAAATGATACGGTTCATGAAATAGGCGATCCATGAAACACTTGCATTAATTTTTCAAATATAGGCATCAACATGTACTAATACTTTAAATGTTCAACTGTAAACAACAAAAATGAAACTTGAAAACTACAAAAGGAATTCTAACTAGTGGCCTCTAATCTTTAATTTTTGGACCCCTTACATAACTTGGTACATTTTATTTATAGGCCTTTCACCCTACTGACTAGGAATTAATTGAGCCTAGGACTAAGTTACAAAATGGGAGGAGTTGCAGTTTGACTTGCAAGTCAATACATTTGGACCTCCATTAACTATTTCTAACAAGAATCACCCACTGGATAGAAGTCACACTCTTCCTTTAAGCACAACCTCCTTTTCTTGAGATATCATGGTTTCATTCATGTTGAACATGTTGTTATCTGAGTGCACTATCAAAATTGTAGATTCCTTAATAATAGCAAAAACTATGCCATGGCTACATTCTTCAATTGTAACTGAAATTGCTTATGTAGACTATTTCTTACCCTTCTTGTAACTACAATAATTCCCAAATAATATTCAATAGAGGCTTAAGTGGGATATAGAACATGATGTACCCAAAACTTGGAGACCCTAATGTTTTCTCTTAGTTCATCCATTATATCCACCAAGTTATCTACTACTTGTTTTGTGTTGTAAGATTGCAATATGAGGTACATGTATCTCTCCATTGTGCAAGTTTCAAACTCAATTGGTAGAGAGAATTTCTCAAGAACATACACTTCCCACAACTTGAGCATCTCTTCTTGATGAAGTGAACTTGACTGAATAATTGTGGACCCATCTTTACCCAATACCTTGACTACGTATTTCTCATATTCTTCTAGATACTCCATGAAAGGTGGGTGTTCTTTTAGTACCTTGGTTCTATATTGATGAAGAATATCCTTCTTAAACAATAATAAATCAATGCAAGACTATAAGAGACTAAAGTCTTCACCTCCTAGAAATTTTTCTCTCTTAACTACATCCTCTTCCAAGTTCTCAAGTTTTCATAGCATCTTGATTTTCTTTGTGAACTAATTAGATTATTCTTCTCATTATGTTGAGAGGAATATTAAACCCTTTTTCAAGAGATTAGAATCTTCATACCTATCCATAGTTTCTTGTAAGAACATCTTTTCCTTCCTTAACTGATTTTCAGTCCAATTATCTACAACTGTTGCTTTATTTTTTATTGCATATAAGGACTTAACTTCTTGCTATGGGAGTGCTGAAGAAGAAAGTTAAGTGTCAATAGGCCTTTATTCTAGTGGTCGTGATAGATCCATTAGTAACTGCTCATATTGTTCTAATTGAGCCTTAGCCTTTTGTTTTAGCTTATGCTCCTTTTCAATCCTAGTTTTGATAGTGGTAGTGGCGTCATCCAAAGTGGCTATTTCTCTCTATTTAGTTAACTTACCAAGATTTACCTAGGAGATTCGGTAGCTAGAAGGAATGTTCTCTTCACCCTCTTTTGTTGGCACTAGGGTTTCTATGTTATCCACGAGTTCCCCTAACTCAATTCTAGTCAAGTGGTGACAAGATTTTTCCCTTTTGTCCCTTTTGAAAAATTCAGTGGGTATATCTTGTAGGGTAAACCTTGGCAAAGAAATCTTCCTCTTTTTTTTAAAATTGAATCTTAGACCATTGTGAAAAGCTACAATCTTATTGTTCACCTTATAGAGTAAGTTGGGCTATTATTGCATTATTTTTTGGCTCTTGTTCTTCTTATTTTTCTTCTTCCTCATGTGCTTCACTCCATCATGATGTTCTTCTTGTTATTGTTCTATAGATTCTTCTTATTGAGGTGGTGGTTGTGTGATTTATTGAGTAGGGTGCTCTTATTGCTTCTCTTTAGCAAGTTCCTATAAGTTTTCTTCCACTTGTTGCTCAAATATTTCTTTTTTTACCTCATCTTGTTGTTTTTTTTGGCTTTCCTCCACCTATTTAATAATCTCTTCTTGTTCTTGAGGTGTAAGCACTAGATGATCATCTTCATCATCAATTTTCATAGCTTCCTTTTGTGGTTCATCTTCATGATATTGCATAAGTTCATCAATTTGATCCTTAGGTTCAACAAAAGGTTCTTGGGTTGGTTTCTCATCCTTGGGAGTAACAAATGCTAGCACTAGTGTTGGTTCTTCCAAGCCTTTCCCTAAGGTAGCATGTATTTTCATTTATGTTCCCTTTTTCTTGAAAGTTACTATTGAAACAGGTTCATCATATGAATCAAAATCATAATCAATATTATGAATGATTACCTATTGATGAGTTGGCTAAGAAGTGGCTATAGGGGCTTGAGAAAAAGAAGTGGCTTGTGCCAAATGTGGGCCTTTTGAAGTTCCTTCTCATAGGGTGGAGCCAATAGCAATTACAATTGAACCAATTGAATCTTGTGGGATAACAAGTAGCCCAATAGTCATTCCTTTCTTGAATGCCACCTTCAAAGATTTAGATTCTTTCATATTTGCATCCAACTATTTTTGTAGTTTAGTTGTGGAAAGAGGGGTCTCTTTTTCAACATGAGTAGGCTTCCTGGATTCACTTCTATTCTTCCTCACATAGTCTTGAGTTTCTTTTGATCAAGGACTACATGTGGTTTTATTTTGCTTTTTTACTTTGCAAATACTACCATGGAGCCTAAGTACTATCCACTATCTACTCCTTTCAACCACTTCCTTAGAGACATCATTAATTTTTACCTTCTCGGGTTTTGACCACCTTATGGGAAAAAGAGCTCTTTGTCCTTGTTAGTAATAATCAAGAAGGAAGACTGAGAATGGAGGGGGGGTGAATTAGTTTTCACCAGAGTAACAAACTTAACCACCAAAAACAAATCTAATAAACTACAAAAATAAGACATATAGGAAAATTGAAAGCACACCACCAAGATTTTGATGTCGAAAACCTAGCTAAGGGAAGAACCATAGTGGGAACCTACCCACAATAAGATGATTCTCTACAGTAGTATGTAAAAATATTACAATGGGGAATGCACATGCATTTAGGAACACTACCTAGAGCTCACTACTCAAATATAATCGCCCAAAAGGCTACAACCCTTAGGGAAGTCTCACTGAGTTACAATAAGATTCAAACTACAATCTGGAAGAAATGAATTGAAGGAATAGCATCTCCAAATGCTTGCTTACAATTTCAATTAAGCATAGTTCACTGCTTTGCAACACCAATCTCTCCTTAAATGAAATATCGAAGGATAAATCACTTGTTCACACATACACCTCTCTTTGATAATGTAGACACAACATCAACATAAACTACATGAATATATCATCTATATATACCATTCATCAGGCTTGATAACAAGGTCGGCTAAAGCCTAAACATCAGCTTATAATTATTAAATTACATCACATGATTGAAAGATCATCCACCGGACCAATACAATGATTTACATAGCATAACATGGTCATAAAAAAATTCCAAAATGCACAATGCCACTAGAAATCATGCCAAGATCAACCACAACATACTACTCCACCAGGAAAGTTGCATAACACAAAAATCAATACCGGTTGATAGAAACCACCAAAAAATCCCATACCAATCAATGCGGATCACCAAAACAAATAAGACATGATTAAGAAACACTAGCAAGCATGTTAGAATGATTATGACTAGTTGCACCAACACCACTTATCAAATCTTCATCTATCAACATCTGAAAGCTCAAGAACACAACCAATCAACAATTGTCATGAAGAAAGATAATGTGTGGATCACCCAATAACAAACCATTTCAAATGAAGATACACAATACCATCCCCAACAATATCCCAAAATATGAGCACAAGATCTAATCACACCAGAATATAGAAGAAGAAATATTGAACTCTGCAAAACAGTGATCAACAAAACAGCAGCAAAACTAGATCATAAGATCTTCCCAATCAGCAATCACCGGAGCAATTCACAGGAATATGTTGACATAAATGACAAAAATATATATCCTAGTAGTAGAAATGCATGGCAATATTCAACAATATCCCCCTTTGGCATTGATGGCAACATATGAGTCTGAAAAATCATCAATGCAAAAGAAAGAAGATACCTCCAACAAACTTCCCCTAAGATCAATATATATAAAGAAGTTTTTTACATGATCTCTCTCCCCCTTTAACAACAATGCCAAAGATCTCAAAACAAAAAACCAAAGTCTCTCTTCAAAACAAAAACGTGAATCTCTCCCCCTTGGATACACAACTATGTCAATAGACTACTCCAGCAGAGGAGCAACACCAACACACCAATTTGGATTAAGAAATAATGCTCTAAAGTCCACCAGATTGATGAAACATAATGTATCTAGTTCTCATCAAGAGGGGTGGATACCCCAAACCTATCTCTCAAGTAGACAAATGTATCTCCAAACAAACACTTAGTGAAAATATCAACTATTTGTTCTGTTGTAGATACATACTCTAACTTCACCTTCTCTTCACTGACTTATTATCTCAAGTAATGATATGTTATTGACACATGTTTATTCTTTGAATGTTGCACTGGATTCTTTGACATGTTGATAGCACTAGAATTATAATAGTAAATAACAATAGGCTCATCATGAATAACTCTGATATCTTTCAACATTTGCTTCATCCAAACTACCTGAGTGCAATTACTAGTAGCAGCAATGTACTCAGCTTCAACAATAGATAAGGATACTGAATCTTGTTTTTTTCTAGCCCATGAAACCAAATTCTTACCCAAAAAGAATAGTCCATGGGTAGTGCTCTTCCAGTCATCAATATCATGAGCCCAATCAACATTAGTATAGGAACAAAGCATGAAATCATCATTCCTTAGATACCATAAACCATATTCCATAGTGTAAATCGGAAAATCGCGATCCAACCCTAAGTGTTCCCCCCACCACTCCAAGGAGAGAGAAAGGGGGTCACTAGGGTTGACGGTTTTCACTTAGGGGAGACTTTACATTAAAAAGAGGGGTTCAAACCCACAAGATCCAATCCTACACAATGCAATATTGGATTCTAAATGAGTTTCAAGGGTTATGACAGCAAGGCTACCCTCTTTTGTAAAGAATGTAGATAGAAAGATTGAACTAGGAATGCATGTAAAGTGAGAAAGATTCTCTTATAAAAAGAGATAGGAATATAGGATGAAGCTGCAGACCTGGAATTAGCAGTAAAATGTCGAGACGGAGCTATCTTGCAAATTTGAGTGAAAGTTGATGGGACAATGGCGCTCGGCGTGCACACGGTCCTCCAAAAAATCTGCGAAACGAAGGGGGATCTGTTTGTCTTTGCACAAGGATTCCAGATCTTCAATTACAGCTGCATACCTGTAACCTACACATAGAAAAGTGAGGACGATTGGGGGGTTAGGGATTAGGGGTTTGCCCTTAGGTCAAACCCCGGTTTTGGAATTAACCAAGAAATGAGAAATGTTGTAAATGTAAATGATTGTAATGTAATAAAGTACCAATACTTTGTTGTAAGAATGTTTGTATTCTTACATGTGAAGGTGTAAATGTTGTTGTATGTTGTATGTTGTATGTGATCTCCTCTTCAATGGTTGAATCCTTGTCTTGAATGCAACACTTAGCCTTGAATGGAGACTTAGAATGATCAATTGCTTGAAGGAATGCTTGAATGCTTGAATGTTTGAATGTTTGAGTATCGTTTTCGCCTTTTTTCATCTACCAAAATGGGAGAGGAAATGTAGTTTATATACTTGTCAATTAGGGTTAAAAGACTGATTTTTCTGACCTTCGGCTGACCTGGGAAGATTATTTTCCAATTTGCAAACATAAAGACCCGAGACCCAAAAGAGACCAGGCCCAAAAATAAGGCCAGGGACCAGGGCGTTGGGCGCCATGGTCCTGGGGGACCACGGCACTAGGTGCCCTAGTCCTGAAGGACCAGGGCACTGGGTGCCATGGTCCCACCTCCAGGGACAGCAGGGTGCAAGGAGGATCAAGCCAGGGTGCTGAAAAATGCAGTTTTTGATGTCATGAACAAGTTTCGGGGTCTCCATTCAGGTTCAGTGTTGTGTCGCCATCATGAAGACCCAAATGCAGTCGAAATTGCAAGTGTCACAATTTTAGGACGTTACATTTAGCCCCCACTTTAGCAGGAGTATAAGCATACGCTCATACTTCCGGTAAAGTACAAGGAAACAACATTGAAAGACTTTCACCACGTCAAGGAGGCAAGACACACCAAGCCCCCAGTGGACTAAGGATCTTATGACTTCGATTGACAAAGTAAAAGGGAAGATCATGAGGGAGAACCATGACTGTCAGTAGTAAGGTTCCCTCACTATGAGTCATGCAAGAAAAATACCAAAAATTTTCAAGGCAAAGCTAAGTTTGCCAAGAAATTTTCAAGTATCCTGAAGGGATAGACGGGGTGTATGCCCCCCTACGTTAAATCGATCGCACATGCCTCAACGAGGGTGATTTATTTAAGGTAGTGATACACATAAGAAATGAGAAGGGAAAGGAGCATTTTATCACAAAGATTTAGCCCCCAAGTGTGAGATAAACCCAAGGATAATAGACACAAAACACAAAGCATGAGGTGACTTCGCTTTCCTTGAGATCAGTATGCTGTATGATAATTCATGTATATCATATGTATGTATGCATAATTGTTCTTCATTCCGCAATCAAGGAAGGTCACCTAGAAGAAGGGAACACATGTGTCTTTTGAGTCAACATGAGAGAGACCAAAAGAGATCTCAATGCTTTGCATCGTCCTCAAGTAGACAACACTAAGGACAACAAATAGAAGAATGAGAATAACACATAGAAGATGTAACAAAAGAGAGGAGGAGAGAGTCTGCTATGCTAATGAAACTAGTCTAGCACGTCATCTACCCCCCGATCTTGCTGATCAATATTTTGGGAAGGCAGGGAACACGCTAGAGGAGGAACATTCAACACAGCAGATGGAGCTATCACAAGATCCAAACAAGGGCTATGTTCATGTTCAAAGCCACGTTGTTCTTTTCTAGGAGCTAGGATAAGTGCTTTAGAAAATTCATTGGATAAATGGTTATCAATATCAACAAATTCATATTCACTATCGGAAGCAAGAGAAGTAACATTTTCATCATGAATAACATTTTCATCTATATCATCATCAAGATTTATAAAAATAGGATCTTTAACTCGCATAGGATCAAGACGATCATGCATCTTATGTTTAGGAGATTTTGGAGAAAATGGAATAATGCTAGCTGAAGGTGTTTTTGGAGATTGCAAAGTTTGAGAAGTAGCTGCCTGAGCTCTAAGATGACGCTTTCATCGGCGTTCACGTACAGAATGATTTCATCTAGTCTTAGTAGGAAGTGGAGAAGATTGAAGAGGAGGAATGTTCTCATCCTTATCACTTGGGTGCTTGGGTTGTGGTCTCTTAGGCTGGATAATAGGTGAAGAGGAAGGTCTCTTCTCTCCATAAGAGGAAGGAGGAGGAACTGCTCCATGTAAAGGAGGAATATTTTGTTTAGGAAGAAGACCAAGTCCATCATGACGAGGAGGTATAGGCCTACTTTTAGAAAGTTTATTAGACATAGACATAGTCACATCCATAGGAATGGGTTGGGAATCTTCTTGAGGAAAGACATTAGTTTTATCTTTCAAAGGAAGAACTTCCTTCTCAAGAATGAATGGAATATCAAGTTTGGGTGTTCTAGGTTCACTTAGAGATAGGATCAT